>NC_032019.1:1393445-1437363 GCF_001865875.1 Lupinus angustifolius | reverse complement strand
GATTTAATTTTCACAGTTATTATTTCTTGGGAAATTATAAAATTTAAATAATCATGATTTATTTACAGTAATTAGGTTTAGTTGATATTTTTTGGTATATATTGAATAGAAAGAAATTTAGCTCGAAAAGAATTAGTTTAGTGAGATAGGAAATAGTATTTTTGCTCAACAATGAAATTTATTGAAAAAGAAATATAGATGATTAGGAGTATCATCGACAACTGGGGCAAAGCTCGTAGGGCTCGCCCGCCCATACTTATTTGGCGGGCAAAGTTTGAAAAATGTACATATCGACCCTCAAATGCCCGCCCAAAATGTCCTCATTGTCCATGGCATTTCAAGCAGACAAGATGTGCGACTCGCAGACATTGTTGGAGAAAGTATTGAACATCAAATATGTAAATGTATATGGAATTTGTCAAATGTGGGAAAGTGTGTTCATTTGTTATATGAATTTGTATATCAAATGTGAGAAAGTATTATCACTTTCTTATTATATATATACATTTGTTTGTTTTGTATATTATATATATATATATATATATATATATATATATATTATTTCTTGTGTATTTTTTATATAAATTATGTACTATACATATTTGTATTATATATATTGTTCTATTTTTGTGATTATTTATTATGATAAATACATTTATATATTTGTATGTCAATTATGAATAATTTATTTTGTATGACTAGGGTATATATTTATATATTCATTATATATTTTATAATTTTATTTAGGGCGACCCACAAACTCGCCTTACCAATGTTTAGGATAGACAATGTATAAAATTTCAAGCCCTATTTAAAAATGAACATATTCATGTCCACCCTAATTTAGGAGGGCATTACATAGGTACTTATAGGACTTGCAGAACAAATCTAATTGTTAATATTAAAATGACAGGTAACAATATAGATGTTTAATATGATTAAATAAATATTAATGTATTTTTATATAAATAAATTTGATTTGACAATAAGGAAAAAATAAATCTCATAGTAGTTGTGTAGCTTCCGATTGTTTCTTATTGAAACAGATCATATTACATAAGAATGTGAAGAAATAAAAAATAAGCAATTATATAATTATATGAGTGAAATTCGAAAAATTGAAGTCAAAATCATGTATCTAAATTTGGTTGGAATTAATTTGGAAGAAGAAGTGAAAAGACGAGAAAAGATGTCTCAAATGGAAAAATTAATTTGAATTAGCTCCAATTGAATTACGAGCAAGAATCGGTATGAAACAAGTAATTGGAAATTGTATAAAAAGAAATCAAACAGAATCTAGATGTAGTGTGCATCATTCAAATACCATAATTTGTTAATCCATAACATAAAAACTTTTAGGAACAACAAAACTAACGAAAAAATAAAAATTAGCCATGAACATACCTAATGGAGTGTCAAATTGAATGTGGTGATGGAAGATTTACTAAAGAGCATCTTGGCATGCGAATTGAGGTCATGGCTAATGAAAAATGAGGTGGGTTGTATAGATTAGGGTTACTAGGTGAATGTCTAAATGAAATTATATATAAATACAATATTCAGATTAAAACGCATCGTTTCACATGATCTATAAAAAAAGAGTTATCGGGTTAACAATTTAGTTTGTTCGGGTTTAACCCAAACCCTTTATTGTTTAAAGTCTTGAAAAAATTTAAGTCGGCTTTTACCACTTTTATTGACATGATTGTACTTTTGATCCTTCACCTTGAATCTTAGATCCTCTATATAATTTTGATTATTTTTAAGCCCCAACCTTTACTAATTAATGGAGATATTAATTTTATTTTCAACCTTCTATTCAACATTTTCAATTATCTTTATCTTCAACACTTTATTTTCAGCTGTTAATTTTTTTTACTAATTAATGGAGATATTCAAGAATGGGTGATTGCTACATTTTTATAATGTTTCATATGATGTTATGTTTTTCCTCTTCTCTCACAGATATATAACTCCACAGATTAGAAAACAGAGGGACAGAAACATAATCAAAACTGATACTTGATTATAACATTACAACATGGAAAAGAATAACAAACATCTATGATCAAATTAACTAGTTGGGCTTGTAACCATATCATATGGCATTTTGTGTTGAAACCACATTACCATCACTTCTAAAGTCTAAACCCAGATTATATCTATATATGAAAAGAACAATGAAACATAGCAAAATTTCCAATGCAGGGAAACAACAATGAAGTTGGATAATTTTGATGATGTTAACATAGAGGTAGGTCCTCTGGAGGGGCCTCTATGGATTCCAATAGTCCAATGCCATTATCTACTAAGAGCACTGTGGCCAAACCCCATCCAATGTGAACATCTAAGTGACAATGCATAATCCAGGCACCTACACATATCACATGACATCAATTATGTCAGATCAAACATAGAATAATAGAGTACATTTTTTAAGGTACCTTAAAAGTAAGCTTGCATGTAAAGTAAGTAAATAAGGATGTAAATATTTTTTATTTAATTTAAAGTGTGTTATGACATTAACTTACTAAATAATGTAGGTCTGAATGCATCATTACTTACTTAGAAATGTGATTTATGCAATGCAAATTGAAATTGAAAAGTGGTTTTATTTTTACCTGGGTTATCAGCAACAAATCTTATAACTGACCATCCATTTACAGGTACTGCTACTGTGTTCCTTTGAGGTGGATCAACAAGGTTGAATTTTGAAGTATCTTTCTTGGGGTCAAAGTTTCCAAATCCCTCAGCTACAACATAGAAATCATAGCCATGAAGATGAATAGGGTGGTTCTCTGAGGTAACAATGCTTGTGTCCTGCAACACAATCTGCACCCTTGATCCAAACTTCAACTTAGTCACTTTAGTCCCCGAAATCGGTTGCCACAACGAACGGCTCACATTACCCGTGTAATCGAATTGCAGAGGAGGATTTGTGGGAAAATCAGTGGTGAACACTCCTTGAACTCCAAGGTGTTGAGCCTGCAGGATTGAAATATTGCTTGGGAGAACAAAAGACACATTGTTCATGCTAGCAGTGAACCTTGTTCCATTAGGACCTTGGCATTGGTTTGAGTTGAAATTTGGTGGACAATTGTTAAGTCCTAAGCCAATAGTGAAGAAAAGATTCTCATCTATTTCTGTAGGAACCTCAACTCTTCTTGGGCTTCTAAGGCTTTTGCTGAAGGCAGTGACAGTGTTAGTGTCATTATAAGCAGGTAGAGATGGCATAAGTGGTTTAATTGTGGCTACACCCTTAGAAGGACATGGTGCTGATTTATATTCAAGAATGGCTGTGGTAGTGGTGTTATCAAATCCAGCATTTTGGGCTGATTGGTAAGCACGTGCTGCAATATAGTACCTTGAAGGTGGTTGGTCACCTTTGATGAGAATATCAGTGGTTTGGCCAGGACCTAGCATTAGAACTGTGGTGGTGAAAGGTTTCAGGTATGAGGCATCAGCACCAACCACTGTGAATTTGTGGTTTGCAATTGTGAAGAAAAGTGGTTGATTGAGTGCAGCATTGATTACACGAAGGAGGTTGGTCTCTCCTGAATCTATTGGAACAATTGTGGTGCCTGCATTGATAATTATGTTATGTCAAAATTCTATTGATTTTTTGTTTCATAATTAATTAAAGTATTGGATGATTTTTGTCCTTAAAGTGTATCAAATACATTCTATGTATAGTACAGTAATTAATTAACCAAGATAATGAAAGATGACATGTTGATGAGGTAGATCAAAATTATAAATGAAAATATTTAATATGTATATGCTAACCGTGTAAGTGTTTTTTATACTGTCATTAAATTCCCAGCATCCATATGTTAGTTACTATTGACTTTCAAACAAAAGTATTATAAATCAATGATAAATAATGCGGTGATAATGTAAAAAACTTTACACCGACCGTGCATAGATTTTAAATTCTAAATTAAATAATTACCTTGGGTAGAGCACTTATAAAGATCACCAGGTTGACCATTGATAGTGTATGCATCAGACACATTTGGTGCTCCTCCTGTTTGTGTGGCCTGTCTAACAACATCTATTGGATTTGCATCCCACCATTCCCCTATAATAATATTTCATTATCATTCTACTATTAAATATCTTTCATTATGAATATAATCTTTGTACATAGAAAAGAATAAAATTTAGAAGTCATATGAATACATAAATATAGTAATATACAATGAGTACCTAGAAGAATGGGTGTCTCGCGTTTTGGGTTAGTGAAAGGGTAGGACTCTCCTTGCTTGGGATGAATGATTAAAGCTCCATAAACAGTGGCTCTTAACCATGAGCTATGAGCGTGCCACCAAAGTGTGCCTTCTTGTCCTTCAATTGTAAACCGATATGTGTAACTTTCTCCTGGACGAATTGGACATTGAGTCACAAATTCTGGTCCATCAGCCCATCCTGTTCTAATTTGCCGAATACCATGCCTAAACAAACACGACAAAAAATTATTATTTGTATGTCAATCGTATAGTATCGTGACTCACGTAAGAATAATACGTTATTGTGAGAAATGAGAAATCTCAAAGTACATTTGTCATCTCATTGATGTTGAAGTTTATTGTACATTAGACATTTTCCATATAGCCACTCAAATATTTTGGTTCAAAAACTTTCATGCACGTAGCATGCAATATGTATTATACGAGTTTATATAATCTATAACCTTAAAGCACACAAGTTAAATTAATTTAGGCAAAATTCGTTGCTTAGTTACCACTCATGTAGTGCAAAGAATTAGATATAAATGAATGACAAAGGTTTTCCATCTAGAGTAAAAGTGAAGCTAATAAGTAATAATTAAAGTGCCTATAAGCTATAGCTTAATATTATACCAGTGAATGGTGACATTATAACGTGCTCTATTAATGACTTTGACGATCAAAGTGTCTCCATTGTTGACCTCCAATGTTGGTCCAGGGAATTGTCCATTCACAGTTATGGCACTGTGGGTGTTGCACAACCTCTTCACTGGAGTTGCTTGAACCTGTCACGTTACAAACAATAATTATCTTACTAAGGGAAAATAATAAGCATCAAGAAAGAGAAAGAACTAAAGTGAAAGAACTTACAACAAACTCATGCTCTTGAGTTTTGGCATTTGCTAAAGACAATGCTAAAGCTAGGAGAACAAAAATGGCTAAAAAGGTGTTGAGACCTTCCATTTTCTTATTGGAGAAATAAACACCTATGTGTATATGATTGTTAAGAAGGTAAAAAATTGCAATGCAAGTATGAGAGGGAGAAAATGCTTTTATAGGGGAGATTGTAATAGTGAGCTAGAGTCATTTAAGTTGGCAGATTAGGTTTTGTTAAGGCTAAGTGGTCAAACTCTTTGAGAAACTTAGTTCTACCTTATAAAAGTTGTTGCACCCACTACTTAATTAATTTCATATCAATGCTTGCTTAACAAGTCTTTTTATCTAGAGAAGTTGAATTTTCTTAAAGCATAATCATTTTGTGACTTTCTTCATGGAATTAATAACATTGGTTTTAATTTACTCATTTTCATTTTCATTGGATGTAGGTGGGAGTGTGGGACATTGATTAATCCCATCTTTTGATAATCAATGCAAAATTAGTGTAACATTCCAAAAGGACCAGAACAAAGAAAAGGCATGTTGGTTTTTATCATTGATGTACATCAAATCAAGTTGTCCTATATTCATGTCAATTGACTTTAAAAGATTATAAATTACTTGCATAAATAGCTTATAAGAAAATTACAGGTCGGCATGTATATATAACAGTGCAACTAATAATCTTACTAAACAAAAGCCTTTTTTTTTTTTTTTTTTTTTTTTTTTTTTTTTTTTTTTTTTTTTTTTTTTTTTTTTTTTTTTTTTTTTTTTTTTTTTTTTTTTTTTTTTTTTTTTTTTTTTTTTTTTTTTTTTTTTTTTTTTTTTTTTTTTTTTTTTTTTTTTTTTTTTTTTTTTTTTTTTTTTTTTTTTTTTTTTTTTTTTTTTTTTTTTTTTTTTTTGCTTCTAGTGATTCTTGTGATTTGGGAGTATATTTGGATTTTGGTTAGTCAGATTTAACTTTTTTCCTTGTTTCGGTGGGTGTGGAAATTAATCGTTTGATGAAAAAGTAATCCCCTTAGAAGCAAGTAGTATCATATTCAGAACATTTCGCCTCTTGTTTAGAATAATTATAGCCTTACAAATTTATCAATTCTTAAATAGAGTGGATATCTTCTGTGCCATAAAAGTGTATCACTCAATATATTACTATTTATGATCGATCTGAAAAATACTTAATCATTAATTTTTTAATTTAAATGCATTTTTTTCAACTAATAACAAATAGTATCACATGCAGTGATACAATTTGTGATATAGCAGATGTGGTCCCTCTTAACTATGCCATGACCTATAATTAACCTAGTTTAATATTTCGGTTGACGGGTGTTGCATTGCTTTTTTTCGTAAGCTCTGGGTTTTATAAGGCTAATTCCCTACCTTTTTAGGGTACCATGACCCTTTTTCTCCTCTAACATATTAGGATATTTAAAAATTACTTGGGTTCAATTTAAATGTCTATTGACAAAGAAGAAACAACCTATATTGAATGTGAAAAACTGAAAATGGAGTGGCATTAGGTGCGTAGCAAATTAATAGAATATTGTAGAATTAAAGTGGGATGATTTGATTGGGTCTAACAAGAATTTAGTTAGAGACACTTTTGAAAAAATGTAGCTTAAGAGTATTAAATTAGGTGGCCTGTCTCCCAACATTTTCAAACATGGATGATCAACACCAAATTGTTACACACAAACCCGCCATGCTCAAAGATAGCATAATATAAATATAGGAAAATGATATATTATCTATCATATTCTCCTACTTATTCTCATTCCCATAATAAGATGACTTATATCACAAAAAGAAATATTTTATTTATTAATGATTAATTTATTAGTGATATGTGTCACTTTCTTATGAATATGAGGATTAGTAGGATATAGCATTACTCATCATAAATATAATTGTTTCAACAAGATTAGTGTATCACCACATACCTAGCGCCACATGTAAACTAAAATGTCACTGCTGATGGTTTTCAAAGAATGTTTGACCATGTGATAGAGGATTTGGTTTAGAGGTCCCACAAATTATATCACTGTATGTATTATCACCTACAATTTGTCAGAAAAATAATTAATTATTTTTAATTTAAATATATTTTTTCAATCAATCGTAGACTAATGGTACATGCAGTGACACAACTTGTGGAACAACAGATGCAATGATGTAAAAACTATATCATACTGGCCGGTTCAACTGGAAAACTGGCGAATCGGACCCCTAACCGAAAAATCGATGTACCGGACTCCTAACCGGTACGATACAGATGTTGAACCAGCCAAGTATCAAAACTGGTCAAAACCGGTGAACTGACCGATATTTGACTAAACAGACTCGTTTATACACATTTTAAAAAAAAAAACTTGAAAACTCATTACAAGTTGGCCCATCTTTCCAACCATCCTTCAACACTTCAAGGCACATGTTTCCAAGACATATTTAGATTACACATTTTGGTTCCTAATATTCGTGTGCAAGTGTAATTTTAGAGTGCTGTCTGAAGATAGGATTTGATGCAAAAATATAATCTTGATATGAGACAACTTTGACTTTTTGGTGTTAAATGTTAAAACTCCAAATTTATTTGTTTGGTAGAGTGCGTTATGAACTTGTGTCATTTATTTATATTTTGCTGTTATTAAGTGATAATTTTGGATTGATATATGTTTTATTATTTAGACTTTGAATTTGTTAAAGACTTAAAGTTGTTTGTTTATATGAATTTTGAGTAGATTATGAATATGAATTATAAATTTGAGTATCTACTTATTTGAATTTATTTTGTTATTTTATATATATATAAACAAATATATCCGGTTTAACATGTATGCAGTTTAATTACTAAACCACCGGTTGAACTACTGTCCATTATACCAGTACCTTGACCGATTTGATAATCAGTACGGTTTTAACAACACTAAATAAATGTGTTCCCTTGGTTTCTCATATAATCTGTTTGTTTGATCTATTCCTCACATTAATATTTATTTTATGAGTGATCTCAACTATTTAAAAGGTGGGTTAAAACGTCTTAAAAGTCAATTTTGAAAATAATTTTTTCTTCCTTAATAAATAATATTCTTAAAGACAGTTGCTAACATTCATTCTTTAAATAATTTATAACATCATATCTTATATATTTATTTAATTTTTTGTCTGAAATCAAATTTATGATAATTAAATAAAAACACCCGTAAATTTGACTTTGAAGTTTTACTATCCTTATAAGGGATGGAGTAAAGGCATAAAAGCAAAATGTTTGTACCTATTGTTTCCATATATATCCATGTTTAAAACCCTTATCCTTCCTAATGTGAATTGGTATAACATATATAAATCTTAAATCACAAGAAACGTGGAGTGTTTTCTCCATTATTCTTCTTAATTACTCTATCTATATCATAAAGCTTGTCACATAGTGCCATATAGATATGAAGATTGATTGATGGCTACATTTGTGTTGATAACAACATTTAGCCAAGACCCCAAAGACTATTTTTGGTAGTCACAAAACCGTTAGATGCTGAGAAAGAAAGCTTGTTAAATTGTGTTGATATGAGTGTGACAAAGATTAAGATAAGAGATAGAGAAGCCAAAATGACTAGCGATTAGATAGGTGAACAAGAAATAAAGAAAGAGCATCATATATGATAAATTGATAATAGTTGGTAGAGTTTGTTACTCACTTTCTTAGATTCTTAAGAACGAAAATTAGAAAGTAAATCAAAAGTCGTTATGAATGTTGTGGAAATTGTTAAGTAAGCATGTTGGAAATTGACACTAGAACTGAAACCAATTCCTTGTCAAAATTTGCACCCTCCCTAAGCTTCTCATTTTTCTGTCGGTTGTCTTACTTTGGATTTTCATTTTAACCTTAGTAGTAGTTATAGGGCGGAGAATGTCTCACTCATGACTCAAGTCAATTAGATTGCTCCATTTTATTACCTTTTGTTTTTAAATTTTTTATCCACAGAGAATAAAATATCATTAGAGAGATGATCCACATCATTAATCATAAGTGGGTGCTAACTTCATAATTAAACTTACAAATCTATGAAATTAAACAAGTCCATCATTTTCGTCCACATACTGGAATCTGAAATAGTACGTCCTTTAATGCTCATGCATTGCACAAGAAAAAAAAATGATATATCCTCTAATAGATTTTTTTATACCATAAAAAGATCTATAAATGATATTTTATTTATTAATATAATTAATACATGTCACTCTTATGATGGAGGATAATTTGTATATAGATCAAAATTTTGATTTTTTAATGAATTTCAAAATATTTAAGCAATGGAAAATTGAAAATATGAAGAAATTATAAAAATAAAGAAGATATAGATAAGAGAGGAAACAAGGCACAAAAAGAAGATTTGTAGTAAATATTCGTTTTCCCTATGTGATTTTGTTAGAATGTTGTCCTTTCTCAAATTGCATTCCCATTTTTGTTATGAAACATGAATGATTACACTTGATTTTTTGCTGAATGAATTATGTAACAACAGTTTTGTTTTTCCTTCTTTGAATGGTAGGGCTTCATTTAATATTTGCAGGCTGAATCTCTTGTAATGATAGATTGATATCTAACACTACTAGTGTGGTTCATACATCTTGTGAAAATTGAAATTTCAGCTCATTAACTTTGCTACTCAGGATTAGTATAAGAAGTATATTAAAATGGGTGCATATGTTGTCTCATGTCACTCCATGTGCCATAACTTATGATTGGTCAGAAAATCATGGCAGGTGTCACCCATTCCAAATGGTGTGATTAGACTCTAGTTTTCTCCATTCTTCCACCATATTCTTGCACATTTTTTCATTCCACTTATTCAAAAGGGTGTGATTAGATTCCAAAGGATTGAAGCCAAAAACAGTAGTATTTACATACATGAACAGAGAAGAAGGGTAAATGCATATATTGTAACACAATGGGTGCTTTATAAATAACACTATTTTATTCAGTGGTTGAAGGTATTGCAAAATCATCACCAGAACTGGATGATACCTCTGCCTCTGGTCTAATATGTTCTAGCTGCTGCAGAACTTGCTGAGCTTCTGGTCGTGCTGATGGAGAAGGATCAACACAGTGCAAAGCAAGCTTCAAAGTGTTTAGCAACTCGTCACCATTTGTCGATGCATCTCTCATCAACTCGATGTCGAAAACCTCATTCGTCCACTCCTCTTTGACAATGGAAGCAACCCACTGAGGTAAATCCACACCATTCATAGCCTCACCAGGTGGCTTCCCTGTTAGGAGTTCTAACAAGATAACACCAAGACTGTATACATCTGTTTTTGTGTTGGCTTTCTTCAGCTTTGAGAGTTCGGGTGCTCGGTATCCCAAGGCTCCGGCAGTTGCAATCACGTTAGAGTTAACACCAGTTGTCATTAACCGAGCGAGACTAAAATCGGCTATTTTTGCATTTGTATTCTCATCTAGCAATACATTGCTGGATGTAAGGTTCCCATGTACAATGTTCTCATGGGAATGAAGGTAAAACAAGCCATGAGCCATGCCCTGCGCAATTTTCATCCTCGTTGGCCAATCAATGATTGTTTCGGACCCGCGAGCTGCATTAAAATGAAAAAAACCCTATGTTAATAAGCTATGGAAGCTGTTCCTCAAGTCTGTATAAGGGCATCGAGGTGGCATAATAATGGTTAAAACTATAATCACACTGTAAAAGCTGTAGAGCTGATTTAATAATGCTCATTTCGACTTCGAGTATATAAACATTGTAATAGCAAACTATGGAGACTTACCATGTAGGAAAGAAGCAAGGCTTCCTTTAGGCATGTAATCAAAGACCAGAAGCTTTTCTCCTTTTGGTCCCAAATAATAGGCTCTTAGTGCCAAAAGATTTGGATGCCGAATTCTCCCTAGAACACTAACTTCCGATTCGAATTCTCTCTGACCTTTAGTGATCTTTTCCCTCAATCTTTTCACTGCAGCTTGACTTCCATCTTCTAATGTAGCCTTATACACAGTTCCATATGTGCTCTTTCCCATTATTTCTGCTGTTGCACACAAGAGATCATCAGCTGTAAAAGCCAGTGGTCCATCAAAATGGACTAGTTTCCCGCCATTGTCGCCACCTGCTTCAACTTCACCAGCGGCAGGAGGGACTCCTTTTTGAGTCCTGGTAGAAGCGGCTCTCCCTGTGGCCTGGCCACTCTCAGTGTTTGATGCCGACCTTCTTCTGAACAGACAGAAGATCAGTATGCAGCATAGAGTTATAACCACTGCCAAGAGTACTCCTGCAGCTATGAGAATTATGTCTTTGGTACCTAACTTCTTATGGTTTCGATGTTTTGATTTCTCAGGATGTGGCGATAGGACTCCTTGCCCTTCAGAAGGTGCTTCTGAAGGGCATGGAGTTGAAGGGCTGAACCCACATAATTGAATATTTCCTGCAAATGAGCTTGAGTTAAATTTTTTGGCAAGTAGAGTGGGAACTGGACCAGAGAGGTTGTTATAAGAAACATTGAAGAAATTAAGATCACTTAGGTTGTTAAAAGAGACCGGAATTTCTCCATCGAGATTATTCAGTGACAAATCAAGCTGTGTAAGGGTAGAAATGTTTCCAATGATTTGAGGAATGTGGCCACTAAATTGGTTCCTGCTCAAAATCAGAACAGAAAGGTTGTGTAATTTCCCTAAAGCTTCTGGAATTTTATTTCCAAGGTGGTTGTTCTCTACATTGAATAGAGTGAGTGAGGTTAAATTAGAGAGTGTTTCAGGTAAGCTTCCATTGAAGGCATTATTAGAAAAATCTATTGTCCTAAGCCTAGAAAGGCTTCCTATTTCATTAGGTATTGCTCCACTAAACTGATTATGACTAAGAGAAATCTCTCTGATTAGGCTACCACCCCATGAGTTAGGAATAGAGCCAGAGAGATTATTGTGTTGAAGATAAAGAAATGTAAGAGAAGCTGAGTGTGATAAAGTAGATGGTATTGGACCAGATAATGAATTGAAGCTCAAGTTAAGCCAATAAAGCTTAGTGGAATTGCCAAGGCTACCAGGGATTGTGCCTTTGAGCAAGTTGTTACTGAGATCTAAGGACTGAAGTAAAGGACAGAAACCTAAAGAAGAAGGGATTGAACCAGTGAACATATTGTTGAAAAGTTGAACCCCTCTCAGATTAGGAAGAAGTCCTAAAGCTGAAGGGATTGAACCACCTATTTGGTTATCATGAAGACTGAGCTTTCTAAGCCCTTGAAGTTGACCAACCCTATTAGTGATATGGCCCTTTAACCCCTTCCATGGAAGTTGGATTACAATAACATGACCATGAGCACACTTGATACCAACCCAACTTCCATTACAAGCTCCATAGCCATTGTCATTCCATGTTCTCAAGAAGCCTTTTGGATCAACCAACTCTTGCTTGAATGCTTGAAGTGCCAACAAGTTTGACTGTGTCACAACCACACCATCCCAATGCTCTTCACCCAACACTGGCTTCACTGGGAGCATAAGAAGCAAAAGACATTGAACCAAGGAAAACAACCAGAAAAAATGAAAAAGGTTATGGTTTTCAGTCTTAATCTTCCATTTGTGTCTCTCCATAACATTATAAGAAACATGGTGCAAAATCTGACATGGGTTTTGGTAATAAAAGGATGTTGAAGACATGGTTTGGTTCTCCATCACAAAATGAGCTAGTATTATTGAATAGCAGAATGATGAATGAATGTAGCATAGAAGTAAACTACTTAAACAGAAAGGGTGAAAAATAAAGGAGATTTTTTGAGTGAAAATGATTATTACTTAGCCTATTATCTACTCTATCTGGCAATGGTATCCATTGGCCACTGTAGCTTTGAGAGATGAGATCATATCATAGAATGAAAATGGAAAACTGTGTGATGATTTTGTACTAGGAATGGATAAAGAGAGAGGAAAAGTGAGAACTGAGAAGGAGCACGTGATAATGGTCATAAGGGGTGTGTGAATGGGAGGCGCGTATTGAGAGCGTGAGAGAGAGAGAATCTTTGTAAGTGGAGACAAGTGTCAGGTTGGGTGGTACAATGCAAAGGTTCTTTCAGATCACATTGATTGTCCTACTTTTTGTGTCATTCAATGTACCATTGACTTTGATTGATTGGGAAAAATTATTTAAATTAAAAGTATAATTATTAAATATATTTCTAATCAATCATATTGGAACAACTGCTTCAGCTAATGCTACAATACATCAGTGTTATTTCATGAACTTTGGTGTACAAATATTGGTCATAAAAATAATATTTATAAAGGGTCATAAAAATTGTTAAAAAAAACATTTAATTCATCTCAAATTTGATATTTTTGGGACTTTACTCTTATCTTTATCTACTTTAATTTTTATTTTTATTTGTATCTTTAAAATTTAATTTAAAAACAAAACTCAATATTCAATTTGGTTGTGAAAATACATTATGGTTGTTAGTTGTTACAAAGCTCAACGGCTAGTTTTTCCTTCCCTTACACCTATGCAGATTTATTTTATTTATTTCGAAGGGCTCTGACTCCCTTTAATTGTAGGGTAATCTCTCCGCACCCCAAAATTCCAACGGCTACTTCTACAGTTCTGCTTCTCTCTCTTTTGTTTGCTCCACCACTTTCCCTTCCCTGCCACAAAGTTACAAAATGCATTGAAATGACTCAGTTATCCCTTCCACTTATTACAAGTGTTATGCTGTTTTTAAAAAAAAAATCCATATCATAGAGATTGGAAAGTTTTATCAGTCTTCAACTATTCAAGTTGAGTTTAGGATATGTATTTAATGCAGGCAAAAATCTGTTTTTTTATTTACAAGATTCGAACATGAGATATTGAGTTTTATACATGTAATTTTTTAAGTAATAATGTAATTATTAACAAATTTTTAATTTTAGCACTAATGTATGGTTATGTGACTAGAACTTACTATCTTTGTACTGTTAATATGCAAATCATTCCAAGTTTTAACTAACTATCCCCATGTATTGCATATTATTATATATTAGCAACTAGTTTCTAAGTAAAGAAACTAAGAAGATGATGCGCTTGGAAGTGTTTATCTAAAAAATTGTCTTAGTTGGCATGACATATTGACAATTGCGAGAAGATGATAACAAATCAATTAATTAAAACATGGCTCATATTTGTAACTTTGAAGAAAAAAAAGGTGCATCAACATTCAGAGGAAAGGTCATTTTTACCATAAAATGGTGGGCTCAGTTGGAAAAAAGTGGGTAGTCGCAATTCAAAGGAGTCATCATGTTAAATGCTTAGTTAGCCATTGGTCCATGACACGTTGGCATAAATAGCATTACGACAGCCTCTATCTAGGCAAAATGTACTGCTCCATAAATTTTGTGTCCCAAATAAAAAGTTAAAAATACTTTTAATAAACACAAATATTTGTTAAAATGGTAATTGTGACTTTAATTTCAATGTTTCCAAATAACGTTTTTAAATTATCAATTTTTTCTTGCACAGTGGAATTCTAATTTATCAGTTAGCATATTTTGTGTATTTAATATGTGATAAATGATTAATAGTGGAAGAAACAAATGGTTATATGTGATTCTGTTGGGACTAATTTATATAGGTTCATAACCAATTCCAAATCAATCAATATAAGCAGGTCTTCTTCACCATAAGTCCATAATCAACCCACTTGAATAACTGACTCATACTGTTTGATGGTAAATTGAGAACTATTAGGTTCTAAATTTAACAATCAACCGACAACCACTACTTGAAGACCAACCCTGATACTAATTGTTGTTGATACTTTAACGACAAATTCCTATTGTTTTTTAGGAGAGAACATGCTGATAAATGTAGGGCATTTAACTGTATATGCAATACACTACAAAACACCAACAATCCTAGTGTCTTTATCTTAAAACAGGACAATGCAACCCTGTGTGAAAGACAAATAAAAATGTTTTCGTCAATAGTAAATACATCGTATCTTGAGGTAAGAATGGAGAACCAGTGGTTGGAAAAAGTTGATGACAATAACCTAACCTCCAGTCTTACTTAAGTGTCGTTTAGCAAAGAACAGGGCAAAAATCTGTTCTATTTATATTTGGTATACTTAATAAATAAGACCAAAAAAACATCAGATAATAAGTAGAAAATTTTGATTCAAATGGAAGTGGTGGAACCAAAGACAATGTGTCCATACACCAAACACTGCCTTGATTTCTTACTTGAGAGATAATCACAAACTAACATTTTAGGATATATCATTATCTTGATTGACGAAGACAACCAATAAAATGATCATCTCCAACTTGGAAATTAAAGAACAGCAGAACGTGTTATAATGCTACAGAGAAACTGGCAAAAGACAACCATTTCAGTTTTTGTCACCATCATTGAAAATACAGTATACAGCCAAAATTAGCCCAAGTAGCTGCATACAAGTGCATAACTATACATGCCACTTAAGTTTCCATGTTCTATGAAGGCTTCAATACAATTACAGAATTCTATTTGAAAAAAATACCATTCACACACCATTTTTTGCAGCGTTCAAATAACTAATGACCTAAGTGTATTATAAGGTATCGGAGACATTAATCAATTGCAAATATTGGTGGCCACTAGTTTACTTACACGCTAATTCCAGTAAAAATTAGAGTATAAATTTTCCGTGATAAGCAATAGTGTGCCTTTTTTGGTGTGTGATTTTCATGATCCAGATCTAAGTTATCCTATCCAAAAAAAAGTACTAGAGCTTCTACAAGTCGAAAGCCCCATTATTCTTTCACGAAATTAGTGAATTACCTATATTACAATGAACGTCACAGGTTTCCAGAAACTTGAATGTCGCGCACATATAAACTAGAATAAGAACGACATAATATATAACTACCGATCTAAAATCGAAAATAAAACAGAGCATTCAACTGTTATAATCAAGAAATCAGAAAATTGCAAGCAAATATAGCAATATGACAAGTAATGCTAGAAACTAAAATTGGTGAGTAAAATGCATTAATTGACAACTGATAAGCATAAAAATGGCACAGATCTACACCCTAAAGCAATTTGCCTTGGATCTGAAAAGCCAAAGAATCTCGTAACAAGTATGAATTAAACATAATACAACAAGATCGGTTGAACATGAACCAACCTCACAACACTCTATCATAGGTAACAGATCTCCAGATCCAGCAAGTTAAACACGCGATATGGCGGCGGAGGCGGCAGCAGAAGATGCGGCGCCACCGAGGAACGATAAGAATCCAGCACTTGCAGGCTCCTGTTCATCAAGGAACAAATCTTCAGGAACACGAAACGCGCCGTGAGCGCACACGATCCCTAAACCAACCATGAGAGCAGAGATCAAGAGCGATCCAACGCTGGTGAGGAAGATGACGAACACGGTAAGAACGACGAGGATTCCTAGGGTTTCGCGATCAGCAAAAGTGCGACCAAAGAGTACAAGTGGCTGATCGGAGGGACGGAAGAGGTAGAGGAAGAACCACGACGCGAGGAGGCCGATGAGAACGAGGAGAGAGAACGGATGCGTGATGAGAGAGAGTGCGAGAGCGATAGCAATTAGGGTTACATAGTTAACACGGAAGTAGTTGAAGTTCTTACGGATCCTAGAATATGCTTCAGTTAGGGTTTCAGGTTTGGACATGGAATTACGGTCTAGGAGCTCCGTCCAGGGGCGGCGGTGGGAGAAGCCGTGACGGAGGGAGGAGGTGAGGCGGGAGATGAAGGCACGGAAGGCTGGGGTGGCAATTGGTGGTTGAGATTGAGATGATGTGGTGGCGGAAGGGTTGGATTGGGCGTTGGAAATGGGGAGTGTCGGTGGGGAAGACATGGTGGAGCGTGGATCTCCGATTACCGCGCGTGAGAATGGAACACGGGAGGTAATGGGAGAGTGAGTGAGAAGGAGAAAGGGGTGAGAGGGTATGTAAACTATGCTATGCCTAAATAATTGGACGGTGGAGAAATAATTGTTATAAAATAACCTTCCTATTATGGGATCAAAAACCTATTTATATACTCTACTTTATTAAATTGCTATTATGGGATAAAACTATTTATATTTTTAAAACGTGTATATATATATATACACTGTGCATTTTTAAATGAAATAAAAAAATTATAATGTTACTTTTAGAATCAGCATAGTATGATAGCATAGCAAATTAATAAAAGTGATTAGATGACAAAAACGTTAAGAAAATATATTTTCATTCATTTTTAGTATATAAAAAATGTTATATCTTCTAAATAATGAAATTGTAAAATAGTATCAGTTAGTTATCTTTTATGGTGAGCATAGTTCACAAGCATGTTCAATCATCATGGTTCGTTGTTCTTTTTCCTTGGGTTGAATTGTGTCTATGGAGTATGGATAAGATTTTGTAATATTCCAAACTGTTCTATACGTAAATCCAGTTCCTAATTCTCCGATCAAATGGAATATAGCTTTAAAGTTTAGCTTTTTCACCAACAGAAATTGCATTCACTAAGAATTCACTTATATTTCCCTTATCTCAGTTACTTTATTCCGATAGGATTAACAATATCTTTTATGAACTCTTTTTAATATATTCCTCATTATCCTCACATTTATCTTCCAAGCATATCCCATTCACTATGTGTTATCAAGATTTAACTCTTCTCATACAAACAAATTTCTAACAATCAATTCAAATGTTTTGAAATTAGATCTTATCCCGCACTGGAATGTTTTGTATATTGAAGATGATCCCAACTTATCTTAGACATGATTAATTGCTTTTTAACACGCTACCAAGTATCAACTACTAGCCATGTGACATATCTCAATTTAATTATTAGCACATGATTAAAAAACCAAAGCAAAACGAATAATAGACTAGCTATGTTTCTTTACTTCCGCAGTATCCAGTTAACTACATGCATTGCATTTAGGTAAAAATCTAATAATTCTTTTTACATGCAAAAGATGGTTAACTTTACCAAACCATCCTTTACACATGATTCTGATACTCTAGATTAGTACATAGTTCATAACTCCATATCATAATACGTGACAAAAGTGAATTTTCAATAATTCAAATTCTTATTTATTTTTAAATTAAATAACTTTAAAAAATTAAAAAATTAATCTTCTTATATTCCTTGGAGAGTCTAGTATTAGAGAGTTATGTACTTGAGAAGAATCCTATTCTTTATACATGTACCACAAGTTAAAGTATAGTTATCTTATTTTGTACAATTAATCATCTTTGCTTCATAGAGGTGCTAATCGTTGTACCTATCAATTGCTCTACTTTTGACTATTCTTCCCCAACCAATATTCTTAACTATCCCTTTGCATGATTGCATTTCTATTAAATGTAGAGTCTCCAAATATGTGAACACCATTTGATATATATATAGCACTTGAGAGAAATTGGGTGTTCAAGTTAATTAGTTGATAACATACATGGCTTATTACAAATTTCCTGATGTGTTTTGTTGGATTCAGAACCTTCCACCTATCTCACAATGGAGAACAAGTTCCATGTCTATAAACATATGTTCTTCAAACTCATCTCAACCATCACTTAATCTCACCATAGCCAAAAACCATCAATCTCCAAAACTCACTTTTGCCATTGTTGCTGATTTTAATATCCCTATCACTCTTTGGATTTCAAAACCTTTCAAGCCTAGCACAAAAACCATCAATTTAATAGATTATGAAACTATTTCCAACCTCTTTGTTAACTTCATTGAAGAAATCCTTCATTATGGGTCCAATAGTAATAGCCCTTTTGTCAAAATTCCAAAACTTGATTATTATTCCATTTCATACTTTCCAGATATATTCAACCTTGCACTTCTCACTCTCTTGTTCCTAATTTGCATATATGAAGCTCCTTCAGATCTTCGTTCTGCATGTCTAAGCACTTTGACAAACCACTTATCAGGTTGTCAACAATCAAGACAAGGAACAAAGACATTGCTTATGAAACTGTTGGGTTCTAACATGGAAGAACAGTGGATGCGTTCTATAAACCTTGCAATTACAAATTGGATTGTAGAACTCCAAGAAACACATCAAGGCACTTTTAAAACACCATCTTCTTTGTTCTCTTATTCATTCTCAACACTTGGGCTATGGAAAGTTCAATTGTATTGCCCTATCATAAATACTGATGTTGTGAATTCAAACAGTCATATAGCTGATGAGAGACTTCAATTCTCTCTCACATATCACCACCTTGAAGGTGTTCTTCAATTCAATTACAAAGTCATAGTCAAAGAGAAGTGGGTCGAAATCATGGTTAACACTGACAACATAAGGTACTTCATTATCTAGTTAAAATTAACATACTACTAGTGTATGAATCATATGCTTAAAAATGTTTTCCTTCCATTGCAAGGTGCATAAATCTAAATCTAATTTAAATTGTAGCCGCAATATTGTAGTTGTGATGAATGTCGCAAATGTATCGCACTATAATTGTGGTGTGATTTTGAATCACGATGATGTGGTCGCATCAGGCCGCAAGTAACCACATCGGGCTACGAAGCAACTGCATCAGGCTGCAACGCAGCCACCGCATCAAATTCAAAAATAACTTTTTAATCACAAAATAATTCACATAACAATGGTTGCAATCGGCATCGCAGTGGCCACAATGACCGTAATCACAGTAAGCACAACTGTTACCACAATCATAACAGCACCTACCTGCAATTTAAAATACCTGTATTAATGATTTGATATACTTTGATTTAAGTATTTTTTTGGTGGCAGGTGCGATGTTTTAAAGCTAGTAGATGGCACTCTTATGAGAGAACGAGGGGCTGGTGCAGATGAAAAACATTTTCCTTCAAGAATATCATTGCAACTTACCCCAAGGCTTCAAAATCATGTTTTGAGCATATCAGTTGGAAAATCCTCAGAGAACCCAAACATAGAGATTGGTAAAGACAAAAGTGTAGAAGCTTCATTTGAACCACCAAATCCCTACATGGGACTTAATGTATCAGTTGGAGAATCCACAACAGTGAGTCTTAAGCCTTGGAAATTTGAGGAAACTGTTTATGGCTATAGTGCAAATTTGAATTGGATTCTTCATGATACCATGGATGGAAAAGAAGTGTTTTCATCAAAGCCTTCAAAACTTTCATTGATTAACCCAAAGTCATGGTTCAAAGATAGGTACTCAAGTGCTTATCGTGCTTTCACTAGACAAGGAGGGGTTATTTTTGCTGGTGATGAATATGGAGAAAGTGTGTGTTGGAAAGTAGACAAAAGTGCTATAGGGAAAACAATGGAATGGGAAATAAGGGGTTGGATATGGTTAACATATTTGCCTAATAAGTATAGAACATTCTACAATGAAACAAGGAGGTTGGAGTTTAAGGAAATAGTTCATCTCAACATTGCTTAATTAGCCTTAGAGTGATATACAAAATAATACCATCTTGCTCATTTGCACGATATAGAGCAATCATAATCTATATTCATCTTGTTTTACTATTAAATATTGATTGTGTAAATGTAAATATGATAATGGATTGTAACTAGAGTGATTTCTTTTGTTTTTGCCATAAACAACATCATGATCCCCAAGTTACAAGTCATATAAAACAAGGATCACATATCCAAAAAAATTATGTCTCCAAATCCCAAGTCGATCACATTTCACCAAGTAATAAAAAAATTTATTTTCTAATTTTATGATTTTTTCCGTAATTAAATGTCATTTTTTAATAGGATTAAAACACAATAAAACACAAAATATTAAAATATATGATCTTCATTCTTAAATAGGAGCACATCTTCTATTCCAAGATGTCTACCACTTCATACATATCTTCATTCTTATTTGTCAGAAAATATAAAGTTAATATATATTAAATTTAGGTTTTATTTATTGAGTAATGAGAATAAAGAGATAGTCAAACTCTAGTACAAATATTAGTGCATACTAAATGGAGGCAAGTTACTACTCATATAAAACGATATATTATTGCATGGTTTTAAATCAAATCAATCATATTTAATTTTGAATAAACTCATATGATTTTGATTAACTCACTGCTACCACAATTGCCAATATAGATACATTTGAGATTAAGGATTCAAATTCAATAATTTCTCCATATAAAGAGATGTTTTGTCAAGTAATTCATGTAAATCTTAAAAGAATAATTCCCATGAAATGGCATTATGTTACCTTAGGTTCAAGATGAATAATGATATTTGTACATCAAGTTATATGTCATTCAAATGCAACTTTCAATTTACATACTTAAACCAGAAAAATCTATGTTTCAATGTATTATCTCTTTACCTTTTAGGGTGTATGTGAAAAATCAATTGCAAAACTAAGTTGATACCTTATGGTTATAAAAAAAGCTTTATACACTAAATTTATTTGATACCTTATGGTTATAAAAAAATTGGTCGGAATCATTTCAAATTAAATTTAGATGTTCAATTATATCTTACCATTTGTTCTTTTACTAAATAAGAAAAGACAAATGTTGACACCTTAAATTTCAAAAATGATATTTCAAAATGACATTCATTCAAATCCAATCCAAATCTTAAAAAATATCCAATCCAAATGGTGGCCTGTCTAAAAAATTAATGCAATTTCTTAAAAAATTAATAAAAAAATGCAATTTCTTAAAAAATTAATAAAAAATGCAATAAATCATAATTTTTTGAATTCATTGCCCATTTTAACATAGATGCATGTTAATAAATAAAAATAATGAAGATATAAGTGGCTCCAAAAACATATTTTTATCTAACCTTAAACATTAAAATAAGGAAGGGCTATCTATTGCAACCCGGCGCATGTTAGCGAGAGGAAGTTCGAAAATAACGAGATGTGACGGATATTTCGAAGGCACTGAAACAAAACGTCGTTAATTTGCTTTCAACCACTTTTGTATTTCATTTCTTCTCTCTAACTCACGATTCCTTCGCTGCCATTCAATCCTTTCACTCTATGTATCTCTCTCTCTCTCTCTCTAATCTTTTCTGTATTTTCATTTGCATTGTGAATGTGTTCTTTTAAATCTCTTATCTCACTCTGTTACTTTGATTTTGAATCCGATTTCTGTATTTGATCTTTACTTTTTAAATTCAGATCCTATGGCGTCCTCACTTGGTTCAATGGCGATCCATAATGTCGCTCTCAATTCTCAAACTAGGTTTTTCATCAACACCTTGCCAATTTGTAACAATCACATTCATTCTCAAATCAACTTCAAGAGAACATCACTATTACTGTCACGTGCTAAAACAGCTGAACCTATCAATGCCACCAAGTCTGACGGTGCGTTATTTTGTTTTTCGAATTCGTTTTTTACCTAAGCGTTTTATGTTTGATTTATGATTTTTATGATAGCTGTTTTATTTTGAAACTTTGAATGGCATTAATCAGTTTTATAATTTTTAATCAACAGCTTTATACTTGTATACATGCGATATTATATTCCACTCTATACTTATTAGAAAGAAAATAGATTGAAGAAATTTTTGTCTCTTTCTAATCATTTTGAAGTTCGAAGTTGGAAGTTAATATTTCTGTCAATACTAGTAATTAGTATAGTCATGTTAGAATGTGAATATGACTTACAAAGGCTATATGCCAATTTTCTTTCCTTATTTTTGAATAATAATATTATTTAGTAGTATTAGGCAACAGTTCTAGTTCAGTTGCCGATGAAGATTCTTATGCTAATTGAGAAATGATGTTTGGAGGTTACATGTTATGAATCTGTTACTATCTGGAGAAGTTGTTTGTTCAAGTAGTTATTTCACCTAACATTCTTATTTCATAAGACTTGATACTTGCATTATGTTGCTGCAGCTTCTTTGGATAGCCGAAATGAATCTTTGGAGAAAAAGCCTACTACTTTTCCTAATGGGTTTGAGGTCTTTACCCTTTTATCTACCTGAAACTTCATATTTCTTATTATTGATAAATGAAAAACTTTGGCAGTAATTAGCAATATTATAACCAGATGAAAAACATAAGCTTAATTTGTTGGTCTAGCTCATTTAAGGTTTTAGATGGAATTAAGACAATTTATCTTTGTTAACAAGTTGTTCTAGCTCATTGCTTGTTTTTGTCCAATACTACAAGTTGTATTTGTTAACACCCATGTTCCAACTTGAATTTGATAATCCCCTTTAGGTATTCAGAACTACAAACATGCTTGGGCCATAACAATGATTCTTCATTCATCATTCCATAGGGCAAAATTATCATTTTTTGGAATATCTCAGACATCTTAAATACCTTCTGTTTGATTGACTGTACTCTCCATCTATCATTATCTTTTAACTCGTTTTCTTACTTGAACTTTGTCTGCTTGATTTATGATCAGGCTTTGGTGATGGATGTATGTGACGAGACTCAAATCGCTGAACTGAAAGTAAAGGTGAACCTCTAGTCTCTTGTTTCCCTCTTCTGTAAAATTTTAAACAGTGCAATTTAGTTATAGTTCAAAAGATAAAAACAAACTTTATGCTGATAAGCTTATGTGGCTATAAAGATGGTATGATTTCCCACTTATCCTCTTTAAGTGCATATATCATTGGTAATAAATTATTTGAGAGTTTCAATTGACAATATGCAATCTAATGCAATTTTTATAAGAATGTTATTAGATAGATTATATAGCCCTCTAAAAGTTGTGTGTAATCAAACTTTAGTGAAAGTAATACATACATTTAATAAGGATACCTCATATCAGATGATCAGTAAGGGTAATGATGCTTTTGTCAATTTAATAACATTGTAATTGAAGTTTTTTTATTTAATCACACTGTAATTCAAGTTTGAAATAGTGGTAGTTTTGGGCCTCTTATTCATTATCCTTTTTTATTAATGAAACTTGAATTTTGATCATAGTATGTTTCGAACCTTTATGAATATATCATATTCGATATAACATTGTATGCAACAACTTAGATCCATTTCACACACCTTTCATCTGTACCTGGGTCATCAAAAGAAACATTGCTTTCAAAACCTGGTTGTATATTCTGATCGTATAAATGACCATATCTGCCTTTTGTTGTGATAGGTTGGAGGGTTTGAGATGCATTTGAAGCGAAACATCGGAGCAACAAAACTTCCTTTGTCCAACATTTCATCAACTACACCACCACCTGTTCCAACTGAACCTGTGGTTGAATTGACGCCTGCTACTCCACCACCATCACCATTGAAGTCATCAGAAAAGACCAAGCCATTTGTAAATGTTCCCAAAGAGAGCTCACAAAAGCTGGCAGCATTGGAGGCTTCTGGTACCAATAACTATGTCTTAGTACCCTCTCCTACGGTATGGCATGAGGCATCTATAAATATATAAAGTGAGCTTTGTTTTTCTGAGTATGCAATCACTTTTCGCTTCCTGTTTCTTTCTTTTCAGGTTGGTTCATTCCGCAGTGGTAGAACAATTAAAGGGAAGAAACATCCTCCTGTCTGTAAAGAGGTACATTTGACATGCGCCTTTATCCATCATCGTGGTGTGTCTTATTCATCAGCTTGGTAGGACCTAGATCACATGATTTAATAGTTCCTTTCCATTGTGCTTCTTATTGTGACCTCCAACGTCGGAAGCATGTCAGTATCTAATTTTCTATGAGTCTAAGTCCTAACCCCTCAGATATAGTTGCAACTATATTTAGAACATATATTGATTATTATTGAAATAGACAAACATGTCAATGAGTCACCTTCATCATCACCAATACTTATAGAAATAACTTTGATTTATTTTTATAAATAATTATACTTTAAATTATACAGAATCACTAAAGGAAAACACAAAGTGAAATGTTTAAAATTTGATGCTTTGCTGAATTGGCTTCTGGATGCCTTGTCTCCGGCATCCAAACCATGTGAAATAGGTTGTAAGTTGTAACCGTAGAAAAGGGTATGAACTTTATTTTCAGTCCGACATATTTATTCTCCCATGTGCCATCGATATTGAATTCTGTTAGTAGCATGTAGTGACTGAGGCAATTGATTGTAATCTTAGCTTCTCTATGTTGAGACATAACCTGGACAAAATCGCAATATACTCTATCAAATAGGCTTTATTGCAAACTAATTATATGAAAGATGCAAAATATATATTTTATCTTGGGTATTCAAATATATGTTGGCCTACATTTCTACACTAAGATAATTTATATTGCAACGCATTGGTGGTCTTAAATTGGGCATGTAGCTGCATTGCTTTTTTATGCACTTGTGAACCATCACAGAAAATATTGCCGATGCAGTTGGAAAGGCAGCAAAATTCATGATATTGCTCATGCAATGTTGGCTGTGGCTGCATTTTAAAACCGTGCTGTGTAAAATTATTTGTTGTTGACCTGACTTTCATTGAACTGACTACAAAATACAAATCACTTTATCATCTTCATTTTCTATTCCACTTCTAGCATTTTTGCATAAACACAATTATGTATTTTCAATTTTAAAATTGTCAGGGTGACTTAATCAAAGAAGGACAAGTTATAGGGTATTTGGATCAGTTTGGCACTTCACTTCCTGTTAAGGTAATCTTTGTCACTTTCTTTAATTGTGTATTGTGTGTCCTTCCTTAAGTATCTACTTATGAGTGGTTTTATTTTGAAATCTCACAGTCAGACGTGGCCGGAGAAGTGTTGAAGCTACTCTTTCAGGATGGAGGTATATTGTCTATGACCTTCTATTGATAAAATTTATTGAATTGTCTGATATAGGACTCTAATCATTTGGAGCTTCTGAAATAGGAATGTTAGAAGTGTCCTTCCTGTAATTAAATATTGCAAAAATGATAGATTAAGACTGGCGGAAATGGCTTTAAGAGTGTCCAATTCATCTTATGTATTTCATGTGCAATTGACAGTTTTACTTGTCCTACTAGTCCCTGAACCTAACGTAGCTCACTTGGTTGGAAATGGCTTATGGACTAGCCCACCTAGTTTCGGAAAGAGCTTTGATGTTGTTTTGTAGCTCTCCATTGTCTTGTAGGTTTAATTTCTGTAATATGTCTGAGCATGTTTCTTCATGATTTTTTATGTTCTGTCCAGTTCCGGTCACAAACTAGCAATAGTTACTCCTCACTGTCTAGACTTGGGAACTTGCATATGCATAACTGTGATGAATTTCTTACTATTGTTTCTGCATGATTTACAGAGGCTGTTGGTTATGGAGACCCTCTTATTGCTGTCTTGCCGTCATTCCATAATATCAACATCATGTGAGGTGATTAGTCACACGGCAATAATTTGTTGGGAAGCTGAGATATGAATTTAATTTTTATTTAATTTATTCTGGAGCAAATAGACTCACAAGATTTCAGAAATAGATTCATAAAATAATTATTGAACACCGTATTTGGTATACTAGTTGCATAAATTGTATTAGATTAGCAATTCCATGACCACTTTATTGAGTAGTATCTTGGAGAAAGTTAAGAAAAAGGTAACTTTTATCATTTCTGTTGTTAAAGGAATGGGGACGCTATTTGCCTCAATTCGCTTGCTTGCTTTGTTTTTTTTGCCCCAAAAATGTATACTTAACAATGTGCAAAAAAACACAAGGATAAAAAAAATGAGGAGGGATCCACTTACTCCTTTAAACTTACTCTTCATTCTAACTATCAATTCTATAGACATCTAATGGTTTAGATCTACTCACTAATTTAAACCATTAGATTTTCCTATAATTAATGGCTAAGATGTTTAAAGTTGCTCTTGTTGTAAGTGTATCTCTCCCCCCAAAAAATTGATTTGAAACAAGTTTACATTTTCTAGATTAGAACAAGTCCAGCATTTGAAGTCAAGGGATAAAACTGCATTATCTGTTTTGCAAGTAATGCACAAAACAATACAGGCTAGTTATTATCAAGCTCTAAACAACATTTGTAGCTATGATCCATCACCCACAGACTTGAGGAGTATAGATTAAACCCTCATTGCAACAACTATAATCAGAGTGCTTGAACAAGGTTGATACACATAGTTTTGTTAACATCTTGCTGCTTCATGAGAACAAAATGCTATTTAGGCTTACTATAAGACCTTCCTGAAAATAAATGCACCACAACTTCATTTAGAAGAGAAGAGATAACACTAAACAAGATTTGAAATTCGCAATTTTCATGTTCTAATGAATAAACAGTAGAGTGGTAAAAGCAATAGTAACAATAAGCTATCATATTGTACACACATTACATTGTTGAAATTCACTATTTTTTCTTTTGTAACGAAAAAAAAAGTGGAGCATTAATGAAATCTAATCATTACCTCTATACTTGCAAACTAAGGAGAAGAATTAGCCCTCAAAATTAGCTTCTTTCTCCAGTTTATATGAATCTGAATCACTTGTTCTGTACCCTAGAAATCAACATAACAGAGATCAGTCAGAACATGTAATGCTACAATTTTAATCCAAAAAGGGAAAAGGGTTTACCTATATGTATATCGCTTGCTTTACGAACTGATTTTTTACTTCTCGATGCTTTATTAATCCAAGCATTACCCTTTAAACCAAGTTCATAATCGTATATTCAGCAATTGAAGGGGGAAAAAAGATTAAAAAAATGTGAGTAAGTAGTTTAAATTCAAAATAAAAAATTGAAATCATGCATTTTTTACAACCATAATCCAATTGAGCACTGCTATTTGTCAGAACGAGAATAACACCAATTTAGTCCTTGAATATTACTACAGTCTGAATGTACATTTCGAAAGTTTTTTATCCTTACTCTTCATTCTAGCTATCAATTCAATAGAAATCCAGTGGTTTAAATTAATTATAATAAAAAAATGAACCTTTTGAGGATCTATTGGGACACCATAGCCATTGAAATACATATCGGCAAGGAGAAGCTGCATGGCGGAGTCTCCAGCCTTAGCCTCATTGAGTGTATCTTGGAACCATCGTTTGGTACAATCAGATACCACTTGGGAAAGGGGTACCCTACATTCTGAGCTTTCAATCTTCAGCTTTGAGGGCTCAGATTTCGGTGCTGCTGTAATGGCAACATGGTTCGGTAATCTGGGTTGTTTTCGGGTGACCCTTTTGGCTGATGAGACAATACGAGATAACTCTGGGACCCTTACCCCATATACAAGTGATTGTGCCATAGCCAAAAAATGTTTAGGTTTTTCAGAACAAGAAACTAACTGCTATGGATAATGTATTTATCACCTTTGTAACTAGTTCTCGCATGTCAAAAAAATAGTTGAAGTACTTATCATTTTTAAATTTATGAAAAATTAGGTTAACGTTATAAAATTATCTTCCATTACCAATGTAATGTAATTTGGAGCAGAATAATCACCGGGGGTCAACCATAGTAAATTTGTTCTCCCACGGTTTTATGTAACTGAATAAGTTAAAAGGTGTGATTGACTAGAAAAATATTTAATAAGCTTAAATAATTTTTTCCAACCAATCATATTTTATGGTAAATTATCCTTCAATCAAAGGTGTGGAATCCGAATGCACTTGCTTTTTGTACATCTATACTATCAAGAGTATCTCATCAGCATTTTGATTTGGGTACTCATTTTCTTAATAAGTTTTATTCTCAATAATTCATTTATTGACTTGTTTAGTATTTTCTAATTGGAAAAAATATAAATTTCAAAATTAAAATATCCAAGTTTAAGAAAAAATGAAAGATACGAAGAAAATATTTCATATATGGAAGTTGTAGAGTAAATCATGAATCTAAAGCACCCTAAGACCACTTGTAACATGTTTAGAGAAGTAGCAAATACGAAATACCTTGTTTTCCCTTAAAAATTAGCAAATATAAGAAAACATTTCATTAATCAATATTATTTCAGACAAGGATAATTAAATCTAATTATCTAATATGGAACCTCAAACCAAACAATTTCCTCTGATTAAATTGGTCTGAAACATTTTTATTATTTAAAAGAGTTTTATAGTAGATTTTCTTTTTATAGGCAAACTTTTGATAGACATAGATTTGAACATATGTATTCATACTTAATGAATCACAGCAAAGTAGACCTCAGATTCAATTGAATGAATGCAGAAAACAAACCCAAAAAAATGCTTTCTACTATCATTTCATACTTGTTCTAAATGCATCTGATCCTCGAGAAAGAAGGAATATACTGCAACCTCAATCAGATATCTACTCAAATAGTTACATAATGTGACTGTCACTGATGATCAACATATAAAATCTGCTTGCTAAAGTACAAGTTGCATAAATGAGTATGAGAGAGCTGACACCAAATCCATGATCTAGGATGTGTTGGATGTCATAGATGAATAGCAAGCAGGAAAGATCATCTTCAGGGACTAAAGAGATTATCTTTGTATTAATGGTGGAGTTGGTGGCTTCATTATTCCATCTTCACCTCTTTCCGAATTCTCTTCTTTGACCGTGGATAGTGGCGTACCCGGACTGTCATATCTCTTTGAACTTAGAGGACTAGATGGTTTGATCATAGAAGCTGAGCTGCTACCCAAAGGAGAACTTGAGGCAGATTTGTTTGATGCAACATCTTCGTGAGGCAAAGGTGAAATTAGTAGTTTGTCACCACTGGTATCATTTTCTTTCCTGAAAAATTTGTCTTCTATAATATCGTACATATTCGCGGTCCTTACTTCTTGAGCAAGAGAGCACCAGCAACAGCATAGCCACAGGATGCAATCAGAAGCTGCAGGTTTACCAAAACAGAAGTTATAAGCAGGCAAATTGAATCTCTTTCTCATTTGGATCCTCCAAAAGCCACCATAGAGTAAACCGAAGAAACATAGGATAATCCCAGTACCCACTAGAGCTTGCCTAACAGTGTCATCCTCAATATTAACAGCAGCCAAGATAAAAATCCAAAAGGGAGCCATGCAGAATAGCATAAAGGTGGCAATATGAACATACATGTTTCCAAAGCCAAGTCTCTCCATGTTCCAGCCGAAAACACAAAAAGTGCAGAAAAGTGATAGGTATGCTTGAGAAATATCATCCCAAAGGTCGAGTATTCCTCCACTCCACTGTGGTCTACTTTCGACAACCCTTTGTTGATCTTTTAGTGCAAAGGAATATCTTGTCTCAAATGACTTCACTCTCAACTGCTCTTTCTTTCGAGCCTCGGAAATTTGATTCTGAGCTTCTTCATCCATATCAGAATCATAATCTTTACCAAGGGGACTAATGATGGTATATAAACCTGCAAATGCAGGTGCACCAATTGCAAAAGCTATGCATATTCCAACTCCTATGGGAGGGCGTTCCGATCTTTTATAACCCCAGTTTAGACCACAGAGAGCATATTGAGCAAAACAATTCACATTAAGGAGAATAACTACGACCATCATGTGTGCCCACTCATGGGGCTTATATGTTCCATTCTTGCAGTACAGATTTCTAAGTCTCGAGATATCATCTGGATTCCATCTGCACAAAAGTACAAGGTGGTAGATCCTCTTAGGATGCTGGTACAAACACATAAGGGTAAAGAGTGCATTGAGTATTTGGTTGTTTACTTCGAACCACGCATTCCTCGTGGACTTTTTTCGAAGCACATTATTCAACATGCCAGTCATGACAAGGAACAGAATTGCACCTGAAACAGCAACACATAAGATCCATGCAAAAAGGGCTATGTTGGATGGGTCCCGAATCCATTTAATGCACATCTTCTTAAGCGAATCCCAGTTAAGTTTCTTAGCTAAGCGCTCTTTTAATGAACCAGTAGAAGGGACCAGCTGTGAAATTTGGTCCTTCGCAGTGGCAAGGCGCTTGAATTTTGCAGATGCAGAACCAAATTTAAAGAAGTTGATCCTATTAGGAACAGAATTCGAGGTTCCCTGGAACTTTCCCTGAGGATTTTCATTGATGGGCGATGTTTTTCTCGAAGTTGAAATATCTATGGAAACAAACTCCTGTACTTTACTTCCATTAGATTCCTCAATTTCTTCTTTGGAATCCCCATTATCAACTGAAACCATTCTGATATCACTTCTGAGCTTTCTCAACCAAAATCAGAACCACGCAATCAATGCTGAATGTCCAAATCCTTAAAAAAATCATGTGAATTCATAAGATCATCATAAATTTATCCACAATTTACAAATTAAACATTACAAACAACTTAAAAGTCAAAACCCAAAATCCAATTTTAACAATACAAACAGATTCATTTCAAGAAAACCCCAAAAGAATAATGAAAAAATTAAAAAGGAAAAAAAACTGAAATTTGCATGACATACAACCTCACAAAATCTGGGTACTTAAATATATGCTCATAAGGGAGAAAACCCAGAAGAAAAAAACAATTTTTTTTGAATTAAACTAGATATGCAGGAGTCTATAGAAACATACCTAAAAGCTTATACAAGAGGAACAAGAAAGCGTTGAATCCAAGCATGAGTTGTTCATTCTACAAAATCAACAATCAAAGAATCGAATCTAAAGTAGAAGATAATAAACAAAGTAATCAAATGTAAATAGTTGTATATGCTTGTTTGTACTAGCAACCTTAGCTGGTTAACTTTAATGATCAAAGAGATTGCTTAATCTGCCACTTGCCACAAAAAAGAGAAAGCAAATGCACATTCAAAAGGAGTAAAGATATTTTCCTAAAATGGATCCATTACTGCCACCAAATTCATTTTAATTAAATAAATTATCATATTTTTAATTGTTTTTGAATTAAATGATTTCATAAATTTAATTTCACCCTTGCATTTCAGTATTTGAGTGTCCAAGAATTTGCAATGAAAACATTGAAAATATAATCTGTTGGGACAAGTTTGAGTATCCAAGAATTTTAATTAAATGGTGTAAGGTCTCACTGAATCTTAAATGTCGAAAATTCAATTCCTAAAAACGACATTTATTGGAATGAGCAACCAACCAATGTAAAAGTGATTAGTAAAGTTTGGGTAATAATTAAAATTTATCTAGAATGTTGTCAGAGGGAAAGATAGGTCCTACTAACCACCACGTTGTCTATATATACCTGTTTGACTATCTTTGTTGTTTGTTGACCATCTTTTATGAGATATATTGCCCATATCTTTTACAAAAGGTGAATTAGCTCATGCATCAACTTTAAACTATTAAATAAAGTAAAACTTCTTTTATTTCAGTTTTATCTTATTAAAATGATTTCAAACTAAAATTTATGCAGCGTTAAAACAATTTAACTTCATAATTTAACTTGTATATGGGACATTTTTCATTACTAGAAAAATAACTATTTAATCTTCCAAAATTGCAATTGTATGACACTTTATCCTTAGTGTTTCCGGTTATCTATTTGTATTACTGAGTTGGAATACAATTTACTTTCCATGGACTATACTCAAATGTTAGCTCAAAGGAATGAAATATTTCAGCTACAGTATCATTATTTGAGTAAATATTTCACTTTTCACCTCATTTTTTACTATACTAAGCAAAGTAAATTTGTTTCTTGACCATAGAATTCAAAATTTTCAACAAAAAACATTTCTATTGCTGCAGAAATTAAAGGATCAAAACAAAATGACATGGCTTAAATGGAAGTCGCAGTGCAGTGCATGCAAGAAGGTTTATGCTCCATCAACATTGGATATTTTTCAACTTTCCAAAGCTTATATATTTGATCCCAGCTAGGTTTGTTATATAATTTCATTATGCATAAAATCATTATGAAGTATAATATTGTTTTTTTTGGGTACATTCAAGTTTAGTATTGTTAATAAATAGTTACAGACATTCATATATATACTTTCTTCCTCTTCTTCATTTTGGCAATGAGAGAATACAGAAGAAGCTTATTCTTCACTCATTCATATTTCAATAAACCTAACAATGGAAATTAACCCAACACGACGAGTTCAATCGCGCAAAAGAAAACCTTTCTCCGATATCACCAACACTTTCAATTCCCATTCTTCTTCATCTCTTCCCTTCAAACCCAACGCATTACCTTCTCCGTTCAATAAAACTTCAGCCAAACGAATCTCTTCTACCAATCCTTCAAACCCTACTTCTCCCATTCTTTCTCTTCACGGTACTTCAATTCTTTCCAGCTCATTTCAGAATTTACTATTTCGGTTGAGTTTTAGTTTAGTTTTTTGAGTTATAGGCATATCAATGCTGTTACTATTGTGCATTTCTAGAATTATCGTTAGAATAGGGTTTTATTTTAATTTTGAGCTTCAAAATTGTTTAATATTTGTGGTTACTAGTGTTTGGTTATCACTTAGTAATGATTTTTCATGTTTTGCTGTCAGGAACTAGTGATGTTGAAGCTTCTAGGCCTATTTCAATATCATACAGCCCGAAGCGCGATTCGAATCAAAGAAAGGATAAGGGGAAGGGAGTAGCCTTTTCTATCAGTAGCACACCCAATCTGCAGATTTCTAATACTTGGTAATTAACTCTGTTTAACATGTGATAGAGATAGGTTAAATTTGTTAGACATGTTAGAATGAGACAATGCATAATATATGGGTTTCATTACTAGTTTGATGTACTTGATTTTGAATTTTGCTGGTTAAGGAATGCATGAAGAAATAACTTATATAGTCTATCAATGTTTTTCTATTCCTCAAACATAGGACAATAGATAGCAAAACCTGACTTTATAAAAAAGTACAGAATGTAGGATGTAAAGTTGAAAAGTGAGACATTTTGGTTCCACTAAAATAGGTGGAACCAAAGAAACATTATAGACCTACTCTGTTATTATCCAAGTACCAAATGTTACCATAGTGTTACTCTCGGAGTTGTGTTAAGTTTAAGGAACAATTGTAAAAGGGAAAATATGATATAGCTGTTTGAAATTAAGGGAATAATCCAAATAAAAACAAAATCATAATCTTATGATGGATATGAAGTCCTTTAAATCATGATGATGAACATTGTTAAGTGTGTAGATATTGATTGAACACTTGAAGGGTCTCTCTGTTTCTTTCATTTAAGGAAGCACATGCGATGGGTAGCTTTCCTGAAGAGATTATAGATTCAAATTTCAAAGTATATCCATTTTTGTTTCTCCTTTTGTCTTACTTTTCCATTAGAATGCATCATACCCTTGAAATTCATGTTTTCTTCATTCCTTTGGTGATATCTATGTTATAGTTTGATAGACCCATAATATCTCTAGTCTTAATTGAGGGAACCAAGTACAAAAGAACAACAACAATATCAAGCAAGTCTTAATCTCCCTAGGTGTGGTCGGCCACATGGATCAAACAACAACATAATGTTCTATCATAAATCATATTCATTGACAAAACATTGATCTCTAAATCTTTCCTAATCATTTTGCTATAGTTTTTCTTGGCCTACTATATAGTATATAATAACCATATAATAATTTGTCATGTATGATCCTTTGTCATTCAAAACAGGGAGAAAAGTGGCAGGGTTGATGGTGCAAATGTACCTAAGACCAAGCCATTGCCAGTTCCTTTAAGAAAGGTATATAAAATTTATAATATGTTCCTGAGTTTATGTGCTTTTATTTTGAACCTCCCATCCCTTCTGAATATAAGGATGTTGATTTGGTTATTTAACAAGTACGTTATCTTTTCTGAAACCATCCATGTTGAGAATGTTGCAATATTCATTTTGCATGGATTTTATATTTACTGTATATGATGAGTATTCCTGCTCCTCTAGTTGCAGCTGGCAGTGGCATGCACAGTTCTACAGCATGATTGCTCTTTAATTTTATTGTGTTAACATTGGATAATTTTGCATATATCTCACTAAACACTTGAAATTCAAGTATATCATACAGAAAAATGTAGACTAATGAAGGTTTGTTGGATTGGCTCATAGTTAGCATATAAAATGAACTTTGACTATGTATAGTATCTGGGTTACCTGGAAAAAGCGTTTCTGCTTGTAGGGGTAACGCTGCGTACATCTACCATCCTCAAACCCCACTAAGTGGGAGCCTCATGTACTGAGCCGCCATTTTTATAGTATCTGAATTAATTTGAAGAGTGAATCTTAACACAATGGTGAGGTTATTTACTTGTGATCTGGTCATGGCTTCTAAATCATTGAAATAGTTGATGGGTGGAAGCACATTGACATTTTCTAGCACTTTTTAGCTTAGTATACTTGTGTTTCCCCTTGCATGTAACATTTCTCATTTTTTGTGAAATCTTGCCTACTAATCATGTCAGAATACATATTTTTCTGAAGTATATAAGATACATATTTGTTTTTTATTTCAGAAGCATCATTCTATATCGCCCGAAGAAGATGTGTTAAAGGATCCGGAGCTGCAAGATTTTATCAAAAAACAGATAGCCTACTTTAAAGCAATTGATGAATTTGAACTGTCAGAGGAGGAGGTTGAATCTGGTGATGAGCTAGATTAACCAGAAGAGATGTAATACGTGTATAAACTAGCAGCTTTGAAACTTTTGTTTAGGTTGGTTGTATAGTTGTGATATAATGATGTAAATGCTACCTCTGACCAAATGTATAAATGTAAGTCATGATAATCTTTGTAATAGTCTAATGGGAACAATAAGGTAGAACTGTATATCTTACACGTTAAGTCCTTAGAGTGTAAGGGTATTCTTAGAATTCATGAACTAGTGATTTTAAATGCTTTGTTTAGTGTTACACTCATGACTCCTCAGAAACGTTATTGGACTAATGCCATGAGATGGACATGTTCACTATTCATGGCTATATAACTATCCGAACTAACTTCTGATGTTGTTTAGGTTTATCCATGTTGGTGGTGGATTTTTGACTCACTCGAGGGTATGTGCTGAAGACCCTTATTAATTGAATAAATTGATTTTTCTTTCAAAAAGATGTAGAGGTATTTTATGGTAAAACATGATTGGAGGCATGGATGGTCCTATAGTTTGCCACTAAGTTATGACTTAATTACATTAGAAAGTCTCAACACTATTAGATTAGAGAGTTTGATGTTTTAAGTATCACATAGAATTTGTTATGCTATCCAATATGTGATTCTTAATATTGTTGTCCCCTTTAAGGGTTAACATTTATTATAACTTTCATACTATTGATATTGACTTAATAGTAGCTTTTTTTTGTTGACGTTTATTAGTATATAATAATATACCTTAATTAAGCTTATAAGTATTTTTTTCGTGACACAACTCTTAATGAAAGATTCATATTGTTATGAATTAATCATATAAAGAGAGTCTAATACAAAAGACCAATTTATTAAGTGGAAGATATAAGTAAGATTGTATTTGTATAGTATCCAAGTGAAACTCTTAACACACTATTTGGAACTTTGGCTTGTTTAATTCGTTTATAGTTTGACTTGTTTCCTGTACAAGCTCTCTTTAAAATATGCAACCTTATCAACTTTGTATTTTTAGACCAACAATGAATTAATCTAGTGGTATAAGGTTCACTAAATTCTCAAGATTGACAGCTCAATTCCTATAAATGACATTTGTTGGGAGGGGCAGTCACAAACCCTGCAAAAAATTAGAGCGTTGCCCAAAAAGATAAAAAATGCATTTAGTACTAAAAAAACCTAGTAATTTTAGCAGATATAACGTAACATTTTCAGATTTTTAAGTTAAAAGAATTTATTTAATAAGTATCTTTTAAGAATCAAACGTAACCTTTATGATACTGAAAGAAAGACTTTACAAAACCACTATACTAACTCCATGTTTACACTCTTAAAAAGTTTTGGTACAAAGTTACATACTCATATTATATAAGATTAACACTATCAACTCTACCTACCATCCATAACCAAGAACATGCCTAGATTAAACCCATGTCCTAATAAATTCAATATTATTATTTGTTATAATGAAAAATAAATTTTCCTATGCAATTATAAACGTATAACAATTGGCAAATTTTAATTTATTGGTTGATGTTTTTTCTATGAGGAGTATTACTATTTTTCATAAATTAAATAAGAATTATATTTTACATGAGTCAGTTCTGGTCAACTCAAAAAAGATAAGGCAAAACAACAAATCAGTCCGCTGGAAAGAGAAAAAGTAAGTATCTCTTTTGACTTGATTTTAATTATGTCGCGTAGAAATTTTGGCCTTAACATGATAATGATTTGAACGTAAAGGATCATGCGTTTTTTTAGGATGACTTGTTTTTTATTATGGGTTAATTATATATTGTCATATAAATAAATAAAAAATTAAAATAAAAGATAACATTCTAATTTATTTGGATAGAGAATTGTATATCATTCAGGACACATGTGGTCTCACTCTAATTTGAACTTTGATGATCGTAACGATCAGCCCAATCAAAATGGTCCTTTGAAATTAGATGAGCAGAAAGTTAGCTAAAGAAAAAATTAATATTGCTTATCCACATTTTAAATTGAAATATTGACCTTAACCCCGTTATTTAACAAAGAAAGGAAGAAAAAGAATGGAATGGCCATCTCTGCACTTAAAAAGGCATTAATATGTCCATGAAGAATCTTCCTCATAAAGAAATTAAAATTTCCCAGGGCCAATTATTATTCCTCCATTAACTTCTTGCAAGTTCACATAGTACATTGATAACAAAATTTATATTAGAATATTTTAATACTTCTAACGGAGATATACAATTGGGATAGTTCTTTTTGTAGTTAATAAATATTAGTATATTAGTATTTGTAAGGAATAAAATTCGAAATTTCAATTTTTTATCATTTCATTTCTTAACTACAATTGTATCAAACCACTTGTCTTAGTTTTATTAGCAACATGTGAAACCTATTCAGTAAACGATATTTTACTTATTAATTAGATTTTGCTATACATTATACTTAGGATGATGTTTAAGGAGTTTGAAAATATAAAATTAATCTAAGGAAATTATACTTTTAACAAGTAAGAGTTAATGTTTTAGTTTTCCAATAACGTAATTTTAGATTTTTAACCATTGTCGTGAGAGTAATAAGTACAAAGTGGGATAAATTATTCATGATTTATCTTGCCAATTAAAACCAGTGTAGTAGGGAAGTGGGAGATTCGTTACACACTATAAAACTTCAAATTAAATAATCCAAATCGTGAAAATTTTCTAGCATGGCAACACTTTTTAATGTTCAAAAGACCAAGCAAGCGTATCATAATGGTCCTTTTTTTCTTTAGATAAATCAAAACCAACAATTTTAAATTTTCAAAGGACACTACTTACTGTAAGCATGCCTAATTTGGAAGAGGCTACCCTATGTCCGAAAGCATGGTCCATTTAGTTAAAATTTACCAACAAGACGTTAGTCTAGTGGTGTAAGGTTCTCTTAGATTTTCAAGGTCGATGGTTCAATTATTGTGGGCGACATTTATTGACAATGATAGTCACGAACCCACCAAAAAAAATTAGTTTTTTACTCAAAAGGATAAGAGGTTATCCTTATTAGTATATGGTGTTTATTTTGTAAAGTTTTGATTTAAATCATGTAAACTCTTGGAACTGCTTTATGCTGTTTTCCTGTGTAATCATGTATCGACCGCATGAAATTATGAAACATTAAATCGTTAAGTAATGGGACCCTTATCGAGGAAAACAAGGTTTACCCACTACTAGCAAACACTTTGACAAAACATGGCAAGTAGGTATAGCATAAGTCTAAGTCTTCATTTGAAAGCAAAAAGAAAATGAAGCAGTTGGTTCACTTTATTATCTTAATTTGAATTACCAAAATCTAATCACAAACACGCACCCTCAGTTACCACAATGCCTAGCTCAACCTTTACATATGTTGCACGTCTTAGGTCTAGTAGTGTAAGGCCCTACTAAATTTTTAAGATGATCAAAAGGTGAAGGGTTCGATTCTTGAAAGCGACATTTTTTGGAGGCGTAGTCACATACTCCAAAAATGATTAGTTCCTTACCCAAAAAAGTGTTAAGTTAAGTTACCTTATAAGAACCGTGATCTTTAATTCTTTATAGAAGGTTGACAAAGTCTATATATATGGTGTTTTCCACAGTTTCTAACACCACACCCTCTAAGGCAAAAACATAGATCGAGCTAATTAATTACTTATTTTACCAATGGCTTCGTTTTGTTCTAGCTTAATGATTAGTTTGGCTCTCTTTGTCCTTGTGTTGGGGAGTGCCAATGCATCACTTTCAAAAGACTTCTACTATAGTTCCTGTCCAAAATTATTTGACACTGTGAAATGCACAGTGAAATCTGCTATATCAAAAGAGACCCGCATGGGTGCTTCTCTTCTTCGTCTCTTCTTCCATGATTGCTTTGTTAATGTAATTCATATACTCTCCTATGTTATGCTATTTCCTACTATATACATTACAATGGAAGATGATATATGCAACATGCATTATATGCATGGACACAGAAATTTAAAAGAAATAAACATTGCTTGCAGGGATGTGATGGTTCAATTCTACTAGATGATACATCAAGCTTCACCGGGGAGAAGAATGCAAACCCAAATAGGAACTCAGTGCGTGGATTCCAAGTTATTGACAACATAAAATCAGCTCTAGAAAAAGTGTGCCCAGGCGTTGTCTCTTGCGCTGATATCCTTGCCATTGCTGCTAGAGACTCAGTTTCCATAGTAAGCAATCCAACCGCACCATATATTCATATGTACAAAGATTTGTTGTACTAAAACTTCGAATAGAGATCCGTGCCACTTTTTTGTGTTTCATTGTGTCTCAGTCCAATAACAAATTGATATATAATTGAAAAGAAAATAAACAAAACATAAATTAACATTTTTATGTTATTTTGTGAGATATGATTGATTTGAGACATGAAGACAAGAAGTTTTAGAGATAGAAAATAGTTCCTAAAACCTATCTCAAATCATGTCTCGTATCAATGAAAACATTTAATATTAATAAAAATTTAAACATTCATTTTCATTGTAGTTTTTGTTTCATTATTATCCGAGAAGACATGATTTAAGACAACAAAATCTATATTTGTATTTACATACTTAAACTAAATAACACTACTTATAATCTTATATATATCATGATAAGCTTGGAGGGTCAAGTTGGGATGTGAAACTTGGAAGAAGAGATGCTAAGACAGCTAGTCAATCTGCTGCAAACAATGGTATCCCTCCACCAACTTCAAACCTTAACCAACTCATCTCAAGATTCAATGCTCTTGGACTTTCCACCAAAGACTTGGTAGCATTGTCTGGTATGTAACACTAATTATAACCCAATATGAAATGTGCATATTTATCATTCATTTTCATTTCATGATTAAACTGTACCAGGGGGTCACACTATTGGACAAGCAAGGTGCACCACCTTCAGAGCCCACATATACAATGAGACTAACAACATTGATAACTCCTTAGCTAGCATGAGACAATCTAACTGTCCTAGGGCATCAGGTTTTGGAGACAACAATCTAGCACCCCTTGATCTTCAAACACCAACATCATTTGACAACAAATACTTCAATGATCTGATTCAGAAAAAGGGTCTACTCCACTCTGATCAGCAACTCTTCAATGGAGGCTCCACTGACACCATAGTGCATGGATACACCACTAACCCAACCTCTTTTTACTCTGATTTTGTCAATGCTATGATCAAGATGGGAGATATTAGTCCCCTCACTGGCTCTAATGGAGAGATAAGAAATAATTGTAGGAGGGTTAACTAATATATTAAATTATGATTCCTACATATGTAGAATAAGTTGCTAAACAAGTTTTGTGTGTCTTTTGGATTAGTGTGCTTCCAAGTGTAACTGCTTGTCATATCTCTCCTTTATTTTGCTGACTAGTAGTATAAATGTTGCCAACTTGACATTGAAAGAAACAGTTTTATCAAGGCTTAGGAGGATATACTGGTTTGATATGTACAAGTTCTTTTGTGATTTTCCCTTTACAAGTTTAATTTGATTTTGATGATTTACTCTTATTTTAATATTCCATTATTACAAAACTCTTTTTAATATTCCATTATAAAGAGGCTTGAAATTTGTCTGAACTTGGGTAGTTGAGAGTGCCAATAATAAGTTCACTTGTGACATCAAAACCTGAACCCATTAAATTCACAAATATTTCCAATAATACCATCTTCACTTTTTCAATTATTGCCGTACAATATCATTAATTCAAAGTATCAGATAAACTTTCACCACCCATTTATAAAGAACCAAAGAGTTCTACCCAACACAACAGAATTATATTCTCTTCTCCTATAGTCCTATGATATATATTAAAGATAAAATTGGGCTTGTGAGTTGTGACCCATTAGGGTTATCATTTTGGTGCATGTTCTTACTTTTTATGTTTCAAATTATAAATTAAAGGCCCAGAACTCACCTAACCAAATTAATATTTTAATTGAGTTACAGAATTAAAATAGATAGATAATATGATTAAGTCACTATATTGACATTATGTCAGACTCAAGTGATCGACTTTATGAAAGAATGAATTTGATAAATCGTTTTTCACCAAATGATATCCCTACGCATGGAAACTTGGCAAAAGAAAATATTATGAATTTCATTCTTTCATTATGTTAGAGTGAACTCCATGGTTAAGAAAAAAGCTTGCAATCTCCTGCATTATTGTATAGTTGTCATGTCATTAGATGACTACCATAAATTATTTTTCACAAAACATTATGGGCAACTCTAATAGGAGCTACGTTGTTCTTTCATGTCGCAACATTTCTTTTTACAATAAGTTCTTAATAAGTTTAATTTGGTTATTTTTACCAATATTGTTATACTTACTTAATTATATAAAGTTTTGTGTTTAAATTAAACCAATGATACAACTTGGGGAAAAATATTTGCCTCTAAAAAATACTATATATAAAAGTTTTGTAAAAATAATATAAGAGAAACAATAATGAAAGAAACATTATATATTAAATGCATCACATTAATGAGTGACCTTTGCATCAAATTGAAAATTAACCAAAATGAAATGTATAAATTTTGAAATGGGCGAAAATATTGAAATTCAATGTTAAAAAAATAAAAGGATGTTTATAGAGGTTAAAATGGGTAAAAAAAAGTGGAGTTGAAATGTATGATCATTGAATGATACACCACCTATTTTTTGTCTTATAAAAAGTTAAACTATATATTGATATCTCACACAAGCATTGGCAATAAAGGCTCACTGTCCTTAAATCAATTTCAGCTTAAGAACATGTGGACCCTTTACAGTTTTACAGATTTTTTTGCTGGAGGATTAATCTCAACAAACTAAGATCGCATGTTCCAAAAAATTTTTATCTCTATATCCTAAACTAATCATATTCTATCAAGTAAGATAAAAAAATTATTTTCTATTTTTATAATTTTTTAATTAAGTATCATTTTTTAATTGGAATGATACACAGAGTAAAAATATGAGACACATGCTTTGAGGGTATGCATATGATTTTTTGTTACCCACTTGATTTAGACTTTTTTTGTTGAGTATTTTTTAAGGTTAAAAATATTTTCTAACTATATAGAAGTGTTACTCTTTTTTAGTTTTTTCTTTGTTATTTCATATGTCTTTCATAAAACTTCCATTCAAATCCTACTTCTGTCTAGTTATATTTTCGGAAAATTTACTTTGTTGGTGCACCTTGACCGAAAAATTACGGTCTTGGTGCACCTTTTGAAAAAATTACCAAAATGGTGTAGTTTTAGGGTAAATCGGCAATGGGGTTGCCGATTTACAGAAAATAAATATTTTTTTAATGTACTCCCCCCTAACTCGGCAATGGGGGGGGAGTTTTTACCAAATATAATAATTTTTTATTCTCCTCCCCCTAAATCGGCAATGGGGGAGGAGTTTTTCTCAAATTAATTTTTTTTTTACCTCCTCCCCTAACTCGGCAATGGGGGAGGAGTTTTTCAGTGAGTTTTTATAATATTTATTTGTTTTATTTTAAAATTATAACTAACACAACCCATCAAAATTAATAACGTAGAAATTTAATTTAGTAAGACAAAAATGTATTACACTTGAATTTATTAATCCCATAAAAATTTAATGACGTCTGTGTGATGAAGTGCCACATGGAGGTGGTTTTCTCCTTCTTGGCGGTTGAACTCTTAATTGTTGTTCATTCCGCTGTGAGATTCTTGCTCTTCCACGTGTCACCAATTGTGGCTCCTCCTCGTTTGAATCATCTTCATCTTCATCAACATCTTCAACGACAACCTCATCATCAGTATGTTGTATACCAAAAATATTTGTAGACGGCATAGTAGGACGATAATATTGTTGAGGATCATATGCCGAGAATGGTGTAGTTGAACTAGTAGCAAACATTGTTGGTATTGGGTTTTGAGAACTTGATGAGAAATAATTGTATGGGGAATCATAATTTGAAAACCCATATTGTTGTTGTTGTTGTTGTTGAGTAACTGATGAAGTATGTCCTTGATAATGACTATCCACTGGAGTTTGTTGTGGAGAGTCAGTTTCCGGTATATCATAATGATGAGAAGGAGGAGCATCATCAATGTGGGTAGAGTATGCATTGGGGTATAGTTCAGCCAATGCTCCCATCATTTCACGTCCCGATGAGAAGACGTCACATAAAGATTGTGTGGGATTAATAAGTGAAGCTGGAGGACGACTCTGATCACAAATTCTTTGTGCAAAAGTGTACTGAAAAATTAAAGAAAATTAGAATTAAACAATATAATTACAAAGGAAGTGTAATTTATAATTTTTTTTACCATTGCATCAGAGTGTGCTCCATCTCTAGATATATATCTTCTAGTTCTTCTTAAATACCACTGCATATACTCAGAGTAGTGGTTCAAAGGCATTGTATTTGCTGGTCTTCCCTCCACGACATAATTGTTCCCATTATTCCATATTTGAATCCAGCGGGGATGCTTATGTGGCC
>NC_032019.1:1391038-1393345 GCF_001865875.1 Lupinus angustifolius | reverse complement strand
AATGGTAAAATTAATATATACCTTTTCACTAATGGAAAATAAGGTATTGTTGGGTCGCGCAGTCTTGGTGCAAGATTTTGAATGCGATCATATGCCCATGATTGTAGGAGTAGTAGACATCCTCCAATCTCTTTTTGATCAGTAGTTGTTGCTGCACGACATAATCCTCGATAAAGACAAGCCAATACAGCTGAGCCCCAACTGTATTGGAATGTCTCTGTTAAGTCATCAAGAAAGGGCAGATACATTAGGTGAACTCGGTTACCTGATGTATCTGGCATAAGAAACCCCCCTATCATTCTTAGAATAAATGCTCTTGCGTGTTGTTCAATAACTTCATCATCAGCATTGTCAGGGAGATTACGAAATGTCCTCTCTAGCCAAGTGAGTTTTACCCTCTGCCCCATTAATTCGTTACCAGCTGGAACAACACCCAACAACTGCATGCAAAGGTCTTCCCAATCCATACTTGTCACTCCGGTAATAACTTCTCCTTCTATCGGAATGCCAAGTTGGTAAGCCACATCTTCAAGAGTGACGGTGGCCTCTCCACATGTAAAGTGGAAAGTATGTGTTTCCGGCCTCCATCTCTCGATCAATGCTAGTAATAGATGGTTGTTGATTTCTGCTGGTCCAATTGTCAACAAGTTACCAAAAGCAGTGGTGCGTATAACTTGTAACACCGGCTCGGAAGGTAGTGACTGCCAGAAACAATATCTCGGTCGAAAACTACTTTCAATGCCATTCCATACATCATTTGATATATGGTCATTTTGCATTGTAAGGAGTGATGTGTCAATTGGCCCTGGATTAAGATACTCCATTTAAAAGTGTTTAATATGAGATGAGAAGAAAATGTGAAGAAGTTGTGAATAAGTGATTGAATTGAAAGAATGTAAGGTATGGAAGTGAGGAGGTATGACGATATATTTATAGGAGAAAAAAATAAGTGGGCTGTGAAAAATTAAATTGAAGGAAGTTTGGTGGGGAATAAATTTGCCCTAACCTAATTCGGCAATTACACTGCCGATTTCAATTAATTTGCCCTAGCCTAAATCGTGGATGGCAGTGCCGATTTCATTGGTAATTTTTTGAATCTCGGCAATGGCACTGCCGATTTTCATTCAAATATTTTGAATGCACCGTGTATTAAAAAAGCAATAAATAGTATGCAATAAATAGTATGCAATCAATATTCAACCACTCAATATTAATATTAATTGGTGTAGTTATTATTTATTGGGCAGAGCAATATTATGCAATCAATATTTCCTTTAAGTATTATGCCTGGTCAATGCAATTAATTTTTGTAACAAATACATTTAATGAATGAATTCAAATTAGGTCAAACAACCTAGAATTAAATTATTTAACCTAACTCGGCACCTACATTGCCGATTTGCATTGAATTAATTGCATGGAATTAAATTATTTTGTACATAACTCGGCAACGTGGTTCACGATTTGCATGGAAATAAATATTTGGAACTCGGCAACCTGGTTGCCGATTTCTGTATGGAAATAAATATTTGGAAATAAATATTTGGAACTCGGCAACTTGGTTGCCGATTTCTGTACGTATAAATTGCCCTAATTCAAATTGTACACATTATTCGGTTCCAGGTTCTCTGCACTTTAAAACAAAATAAATCTCTGCACCAACAAGAGAATCTCTGTATGAACTACTCAAAGATGTATAGTCATTCAACACTGCAAAATTGTAAAGATGTGTAGTCATTCAACACTGCAAAGTCTTATGCACATTGGACTCTTGCACATTATGTATAGCTATTCAACTCCTGCACACTACCACACTGCAAAGTGATTCTGCACACTTATTTCTAATTTAAAGTGTTCTGCACACCAATGGACTCTTGCATTTTTAAATTTTACGCACCACACACTTGCACACATTATATATTTATATTTATAGTATATAATTATATTATATTTATAGTATATTTATATTATATAGTTATAGTATATTTATTTAGTATATTTATAGTATATAGTTTTACTATATTTATTTAGTATATTTATTTAGTATATTTATAGTATATAGTTTTACTATATTTATTTAGTATATTTATTTAGTATATTTATAGTATATAGTTTTACTATATTTATTTAGTATATTTATTTAGTATATTTATAGTATATAGTTTTACTATATTTATTTAGTATATTTATTTAGTATATTTATAGTATATAGTTTTACTATATTTATTTAGTATATTTATTTAGTATATTTATAGTATATAGTTTTAGTATATTTATTTAGTATATTTATAGTATATAGTTTTAGTA
>NC_032019.1:1379260-1390938 GCF_001865875.1 Lupinus angustifolius | reverse complement strand
TGTTTTGCAGTCCACGCCTTTCTATACGTGACTGTATAACCAAAACGACTAACAACCTCCTTCACCAGTGCCTTAACTGGTATACTCGGATCTGCAGATACCAAGTTAACAATAAGGTCTGCAATGAATGACAAATTTAATTTACTATGATCTTGAGAAACTAACATAGATACACAACTATGTGTTCCATTAATTTTCCTAATCTCCCAATAATCGCGTTTAACGTTATAAGAAGCGCGAATTCGCCACTCACATCCTGCACCAAAATGTTTACATTTCGCAACGTATCTGTCCGGTCTAGACTCTACAACAATATAGTCAAACGAATTTCTTATATGAAATTCTCTAATTGCATTTATTGTGGCTTCCTTAGATTCAAACTGCAAGCCAATAAATAAATCATTATCAACAACATTCGTTAAACCGGTTATGTGTCCAATATCACGACCAGCTTGAGAATTTGTGTTCAAGAAAAATGATGACGGAGTAGTATATGTCATACTACGAGATGAACTACTATCAAACTGAACCTCTTCCTCATCACTGCATATTTCAATCTCCTCTTCATCACTAAAATCGCTGACAATATCTCTCACAATAGCCATCTACATTACAAAATTAATAAAATTAAAATATTTAAACTTACAAAATTGAAATAAAATAGAGTAACTGAATAATATACTAACCTCTAAAATAGGTTATGGAAAGAAACTGATGATGAAGAAGCTATGTTTTACAGAATGGTGAGAAAATTCGGTAAAAATAGAACTGGTGAAACCGGCAATATATAGAGTTTGAAAAACTCCTCCCCATTGCCGAGTTAGGGGAGGAAAATAAAAAAAAAAAATAGAAAACTCCCCCCCATTGCCGATTTAGGGGGGAGATTTAAAAAAAAAAAAATATTCAAAAACTCCTCCCCCATTGCCGAGTTAGGGGAGGAGGTAAAAAAAAAATTAATTTGAGAAAAACTCCTCCCCCATTGCCGATTTAGGGGGAGGAGAATAAAAAATTATTATATTTGGTAAAAACTCCCCTCCATTGCCGAGTTAGGGGGGAGTACATTAAAAAAATATTTATTTTCTGTAAATCGGCAACCCCATTGCCGATTTACCCTAAAACTACACCATTTTGGTAATTTTTTCAAAAGGTGCACCAAGACCGTAATTTTTCGGTCAAGGTGCACCAACAAAGTAAATTTTCCTATATTTTCATTGGCTACAATTTGTATCTAGATATGTTAGACTTGAATATATAATAACTCGAAGATAGAATTTACAGAAAAAATGGTTAGAAGAAAGCAGCACGTAATAAAGATTATACATGGATATTGGATCACCAACTTCAATAAGAATTTATAGTGAAATTTAAAATTATAACAGTATTTATCATTTATCTAACCTAAGAGAATCAAACTTAAAGTCATAATAATAACATGCATGTGGGTGGAAAGTTAAACCAGATGTGTTCATCGCTATTAACACACCTAAGATATAATTACACTGATTATTCAACTAGGGAAAGGTATAAACGGATTATAATTTAAAGCTACATTGCTAATCATTGTTCATGAGATATGAAATTAATATACCCACCAAGCAACTAATCTTTCAAAGATATTCTACAATAAGTTAATCAATTTGTAACGAAGTTACCTTGATAGATTAAACTCTTCCTCCATGGCTTATAATTGCATTCTTCATTTTCCGAAAAGCATAGCAGCCTCTAAATCCATTTGAAGCTCTATGTTTAAAATAAGAACCAAAAGCTTTCAAGTTTGAAAAAGAGTGGCTCCCTTTATCCTTGTCTTTACTGGAATATGATGAAGATGGATATACTGATAATGACCATGTCGAAGATGAAGAAGATGGAGAAGATGATCTAGATGATAATGGAGATGAAACATGATGAGTACTCTTCTTTGAGCCTGATGAAAACATTGGCAAAATACATGAAATGATATTGGCCTTTGAATTTCTTTCCCTTTTAAGGGACTTTGAAATGGGAAAATAAGAAGGTGGGGGTGTAAGTGGAGGGAGATAAGTCTCAGATAAGGGATGTTTTGGGGTCCCTGGTTGTGCTTCCCAAATGAAAGGAACTGCAACTGATGTTTCTCGATAATAGAAGACCCTTGAAGAAGTATTGGCCATGGAGGTTTCCTTGGACATTAACCTAGAGAAGAATCTATCGTCCTCTTTTATTCTGAAGGATTTTTCAACTGAGAGGTGATTGGAACCATCACTGACCATTTTGGATTATAATTGTAAAGTTGCTTGTGATTTTATCTTTGCTTTGAACTCAGATATAAAATGCTTTAAGATCTCAGAAAAATAGACCTATAAACAATAGATAGAGCACACACTCTTATGTTTTGCGGTTTAGACTGAACACTAGTTTTCTGGTTTCCCAATGTTAAAACATATTATAAATATAGAAGGAACAAGGATCTTCTCTATTACAAGTACATGTTTTTGTACTTGTTTTACTCACAAAAGTGTAATTTTATTGTAATCAAAATGATAAATGTGTTATTAAAAATTATATTTCCCTTAGTTTTTTTAAACATTTGTCTCTCCTTTAATGGAGAGGATAGTTCTATAGTTTTATTCTTTAATAGATCTAATAAATTGTTTTGATAATTTAAACCTGGTTTCTTAATTGTAAAATTTCAAAAAATAAGAAGGGAAATTTTTTCATTTTCAACTCTATGATATTAAAATTGTGAACTTTTCTTGGACATGAAGAAAATAATCGGGAAACTTGTCAAATCTAAACATTATAAAACAAAATTTGAACCAGAAAAAGGAGGTTAATATAATAGTATACCAATATAATAAAGGGTGCATGTTCCTCCACAGCTACTTTCATTGTTTTTGATGAGGACACGTTCCTCTCCATTGGTATGGAATTAATTTAAGTTCAAGAAGGGGGCGACATTCAATTTAATAATTGTTTTGATTCGGTCCTACTTTAATTGTTGGCAAAATTTAATGCCTTATATAAGGTTTCATAAACTTTTTTTATGGAGAAAATCTGAAATAAGAATCACAACAGAACGAATGTTTACCCATGCTCAAACCTTTATATCAGTTGTGATGATATTCATCCCTACACATATATGTTTATTATCATATATATATATATATATATATGAATCTGAAATTTTGGTGATTCTTAATGTACAGTATTGCTTAAGAGACATTAGTTTAGGGGTAGTTCGTTTGGTTTATTTATATATGATTGGTGACAGAAAACAGTTGAGAGGAAAGGGAATTTGGTTACGGATGAAACACTGCATGTATTAAATGAAAAGACAACATGGTCCCATGATTCCATGAATGAAAATGAAAGACTCGTTGGGCAGTGAAATTACACGTAATACACTGGACCAAAACTAATTAGTGCATAATTTCAAAAATCTAACAGAGTTTATAGTATTTACTTATCCATATGACTGTCATCTGCGAGTAACCAAATACTCATCATTCATTATTCAACACAATTCTAGTAGTACCGATAGGTAGTTTTGTATGACCAACTAGGAAATTTGTAGTTAGGTATTGTTTATTCTGTTATGCTGCATATTCAAATTGGAATAGTATCATCTCTAGTTGTATCGAATGGGGATCGTGACATGTGACAACAAAAAATAAGTTTTAACAACCATAATTTTATGTTTTTTAATACAAAATAAAAACAAAAATTATTTATCTTCTTCTCATATACATTTAATATTGGAGAAAGAGTTCACTTTGATACTTATAATCTTATCAACTCATTTTCTGAATAGAATAGTTGGTTGGATTATAGATAGTCTTTCCATCCCTATCATGTGAGAATATTACATCCAACAACAAATTTATTTAGTTCTCATCCCACTTAGTCTTTTATTATAGTACAACATCAAAAGCCAATATAAAATTTCTAGAGAAACTCACCGGTACTCAAAACATATTAGTTCATTATTACTCATACGATAAGATAAGAGGATATACGACCATTGATTACAAAAATTATGAATATTAAAAAATTTACCCAACTTTATCAAGTTAATAGACTCCTGCATTTCAGACCATGATCTCCTCCTACCCAACTTTATCAAGTTTGCTCTTGAGCTTGAATTTGTATGCTAACCATTCATCCTCATTAAATTGCATGAATATATAAATGAATCTATTCACCTACTCAGAAGCATCACGGATAGAGACATTTCACAAAGTACATCACTGAAAAGTCTATTAACAATTAAATGTGTCACATATATGGATCGATGAGCTGTATCAACACAACACTTCTTTGCCTTTTTCCCTGCAGATCGATTTCATGCTATATATATTCATTGCGTAAACGTAATTGTTAGAAATAAAATGTAATTCAAATGTATTAGATAATAGTTAATTGCATTAAAGAATGATTTATTTAAGTTTGTTGATACTTACTATTTTTAGTTAAGAAGTTTAAAATTATGTTTTTTGTTATTATGTACTTTCTATAAGTAGAAGGTTCTTCCTTGTTGAACAATGCATATGTTATATCAATATACACCAAAACACACTCTTTCTTCTTCTTTTCTTTGCTGAGATTCTAACAATTGGTATCAAGCGCACGTTCCAAATCCAAGGACCTGAGAATCATGCTTCAAAATTCATTATCTCAAATCTGCTACTGTGTGTAGAGTGCAACTCGAAAAATTCATTGTGTGTGAATTAGGTTGGTGTGTGGAACAGCAAGAGAAGTGAAGGTTGCGCATAAGAAGTGGGGAGCATAAAAGCTAGATTCGGTTCAGAAATGGTTGGAAATGGAGGAAATCTACCATCAATGAGTCTTCCTATGTTGGCAGAGAAGAATTGGGATAGATGGAGCAGACAGATGAAAGTTTGTTCAATTTTCAAGAAGTAAGTGATGCGGTTGAAGATGGTCTTCTTGTACCTGGTCCTGATGCCACTGAAATTCAGAGGAACATGTTCAAAGAGGCCAAGAAGAAGGATAACAAAGCATTATTCCTATTGCATCAATGTGTCGATGATATACATTTTGAAAAAATTCAGAATGCAAACACTCCAAAGGAGGCATGAGATCTCTTGATTCGAAGCCACTTTGGTGGAGACAAGATCAAAAAGGTAAAGCTTCAAACCCTTAGAAAGCAATATGAACTAACTCAAATGGAAGAGAATGATAAGATAGGTGACTACTTTACAAAAGTACTTACAATAACAAACCAGATGAAAGATTGTGGAGAAGTGATGACAGATCTCATGATCATTGAAAAGATCATGAGATCCTTACCTCAAAAGTTTGACTACATTGTAGTAGCCATAGAAGAATCTAAAGATGTTTCTAGAATGAAGTTTGAGGAGCTTCAAAGTTCCTTAGAAGCATATAGAATGAGGTTGCTTGAAAGGAATCCAACCAAGAACCCTGAACAAGCCTTGAAGGCAACCAATTTCAGAGATGAAGACAGTTAGAAAACAAGAAGGTGGAAAGGAAAGAAGAGCAGAGGAGATCTAAATTGGTATGAATCTTCATATAGAAGAGGAAGACCAAGAAGGAATCTGAAACAAAAGAAGTATGACAAAAGGAATGTTGAGTGATGGTCACTACTCTTATGAGTGCTTTAGTGAAAAAGGCAAAAAGAACCATGATGAGAAAGAAGCCTACACAGTTGAAGAAGAACTTGAGGAAGAACCACTGACACTCATTGTCACAAACTCTACACGTCATAGCCATGAGTCTTGGTATCTTGACTCCAGATGCTCAAATCATATGACTAGCCACAAGGAGTGGCTTGCAGATTTTGACCCTATAAAGCAAAACAGTGTGAAGTTTGCAGATGATACCACTCTCAAGGTGGAAGGAACTGGAGATATTATGATCTTGAGGAAGAATGGATCAAGTGCATTGATCTCTGATGTTCTGTTCATTCCAGGACTGAAATGCAATCTATTAAGTATTGGTCAGTTGGTGCAAAAAGGCTTCACAACAATTATGAAGAATGGTTAGTGTGAGTTGTTTGATGCTGACAAAAGACTCATCCTGAAAAGCAAATTGACTAAGAACAGGACATTCCAAGTAAACATCACATCTGCTGAAGTTCAATGCCTTGTTGTCATGGATTCCATTGATGAAAGTTGGCTCTAGCATTGCAGGTATGGATACTTGAACTTCAAAAATTTACACCAACTTGGTTTAGCTAATGTAGTGCATGGAATTCCTATAGATGTCTAACAAAGAGGCTTGAAGGGAAAGTTCCAATGGAAATCTGGACTGGACAGAAACCTATGGTGAGTCACTTCAAAGTCATTGGCTCACTTGCATTCAAGCATATACCTGACCAAAGGAGAACCAAACTTCAAGACAAGAGTAAGGCAATGATGTTCATTGGATACCATCCTACTGGAGTTTACCATCCTATTAGAGCATGAAAGGTGGAATTGGGAGAGTAACACAACCAACTTAAGGAGAATCTTGTCTGATCTGGCTAATGAAGAAAATGCATCTGTAGAAGAGAATCAAAGAATTAGTAGTGTCCATGCTACTCAGATATCATAGAGAATGAGATCAATGCCCACCAGATTTACTGATTATGAGATTAATCACGACAATCAAGTCAATGATGAAGGTGACTTGGTATACTTAGCACTCATGGCACTTATGGTTGAGGCAGAACCAATCAATGAAATTGATGCATTACAAAACTCAGTTTGGAAGGAAGCAATGGTTGAAGAACTCTTGTCCATTGAGAAGAACAAAACTCGGAACCTAGTTGAACGACCAAAGGATAAGCATCAGATTGGAGTGAAGTGGGTGTTCAAGCAAAAACTCAACTCTGGTGGATCCATATCTAAATATAAAGCAAGGTTAGTTGCTAAGGGATTTTTGCAAAGAGAAGGCTTGGACTACACATAAGTATTTGCTCCAGTAGCCAAAATTGAAACAATAAGATTGGTAGTAGGGATTGCTTGTGCAAGAAACTGAGAATTATTCCAGCTTGATGTAAAATCAGCCTTTCTTCATGGTCCCTTGGAAGAAGAAGTTTATGTTCAGCAACCTCCTGGATTCATAGTCAAAGGGAAAGAACATCATATCTCCAAGCTAAGAAAGTCATTATATGGATTGAAGCAAGCTCCAAGAGCTTGGAATAAAAGGATTGACTCATTCCTTTTCAAACTGAAGTCCAACAAATGCATAGTAGAGCCTGGTGTATATGTCAAAGAGAGTAGAAATGGTGACTTGATGATAATATGCATATATGTTGATGACCTACTCATTACAGGTTCCAATCCAAAAGAAATTGAAGAGTTTAAGAGAGTCATGAAAGCTGAATTCGAAATGACAGACCTAAGAAAGCTAAACTATTTCCTTGGCTTAGAATTCATATACACCTCTGTTGGGATACTAATGCATCAGAAAAAGTATGTCAAAGACTTGTTGTAGAGGTTCAACATGAGCTCATGTAATCCAGCAATGAATCCAGTTGAAACTCAGTGGAAACTCACAAAAGATGAAGAAGGTGAGGCAGTGAATGAGACTCTATACAAACAGATGGTAGGATCCCTGAGATTTCTATGCAATAACAGGCCAGATTTGTCCTATGGAGTTGGACTTGTAAGCAGATTCATGTGTAATCCTAAGAAATCTCATATGTCAGCTGTTAAAAGGTTGCTAAGATATGTGCAAAGAACAAGTGATTATGGATTATTGTTTCCAGTCAAGAGGCACGAGACAGGATTGAAAATGGTTGGGTTTGCAGACTCAGAATACTGTGGTGACTTGGTTGAAAGAAAAAACACATGAGGGTACTTGTTTTTTTTTGAATGATGCTCCAATTTCTTGGTGTTCTAAAAAACAGCCAGTTATTGCATTATCTAGTTGTGAAGCAAAATACATCTGAGGGAGTTATGCTGCATGTCAGGCAATATGGCTTGAAGAATTGATGAGGGAAATGAAGGTTGATGTCAAGACTCCAATGCAACTAAAGATTGATAACATTTCTGCTATTAACTTGGCCAAAAACCTAGTGAGCCATGGCAGAAGCAAGCACATAGAGGTAAGGTTTCACTACCTTACAGACTTGGTAAGTAGAGGAAGGCTTGAAGTAGCCTACTGCAGGACAGAAGTGCAGTTGGCTGATATCTTCACAAATGCATTGAAGGGTGGTAGATTTGATGATCTAAGGAAGAAGATAGGAGTTGTATTAAGCATACATTTGGCTTATGGGAGAATGTTAGAAATAAAATGTAATCCAAATGTATTAGATGATAGTTAGTTGCATTAGAGAATGATTTGTTTAAGTTTGTTGTAACTTACTATTTTTAGTTAGGAAGTTTAAAATTTTGTTTTATGTTATTGTGTACTTTCTATAAGTAGAAGGTTCTTCCTTGTTGAACAATGCATATGCTATATCAATATACACCAAAACATACTCTTTCTTCTTCTTTTCTTTGCTGAGATTCTAACAGTAATTATATTATATTATTAGTAAATGTTACTCCATTGATTCTTCTTAAAAAACTGCTCATTATATCAACCATCTTAATAATTAGATATTCTGTCCTTTCCTATGTTACAATGGCCTACACTACTATGAAAAGAAACCGTGTGTGTCTTAGCTTCTATTCCTGCATTTTCTACAGTACTGGTAGATGGATAATTTGATCCAGGAATTTCTTCTTTTGCTTCTACTCTAAGTCAAAAACATTAAATGGTGAAAATAGTAAAATATAGTAAAGGAGGAAAATCAATAATTATATGTGTCAATTATATTTAGAAAGTGTTGTTTACTAAATCTGAAAGTTCATAGTAATTGTCACTCCACTGATGCTGCCATGTTGTAATGCGGATTCATCGGAAAATTCACGTGAGGAAACCCCTTAATCACATGTTTTATTCTCTACATAGTATATAGATTGTAGAATAAAATTCACCACCATATTGTTCTGTCACCTGTGTGTAGGTGCAACTGTGCAAAACAAATTATTTTGATGTGAAAACTTGGTTTGGTTTGTTATCAATTCACGGAATAAGTTATATTTATTGAAGAGATTAGAACCTTGCTTAAGTATACTGTGGCCATTATTTAACATGTTAAAGTATTTGTTTTCTTCTTCAAAAGCTTTAGAGTTAAATGAAGGGTCGTAAATAATTGTATACCTACTTTGTACTCATTTTAATGTCAATTCTTAAAAATAATATTTATGAATTGTTAAACAGTAAGAATTAGACTTATATTTATTTATCTCTCGTCTTCTCATTAGTATACTTTGTATTAGGGTTTTCCAATAATTGGAAGTTGGTGTCATTGAGGTTGAACTTTTTGCATGACTTTTATTCAGTAATATTTGATGATAACTCTAATAATATTTTGTTATTGTTAGATTTGATTAAGGTAAGAACTTGACATTGATTTAAATTATTATTGGTAGGAATATTTCTTTTTTTAATTAGTGTATGAGACCAACAACTTATATTGTATTTCATATTTCTTCTATTATGTAAGTATATGAGTTTTGTAATGTGGATGGTAGGTACCCCTTATAAAAAGAATACTAAACTTAGTGTAAACAAAATATATCTTAATTCAATAGCCAATTAACACCTACCTAGTCTATTATTATTATTTGGAATGTGTGATTTTAGTCATCCATCCATATTCAATCACACAAATTGCTTATATTATGTGACTAATAGATTATTAATATTTTTATAAGTGGTATGTTGATAGAGTTTAACTCTTAAATGCACAATATTAAAATAACAACAGCAATAATATAAGTTGATGAAAATCGTAAAAAATATGGATAAATGGACTAACGATACACATATTGGCACTCAACAATAATATCAGTAATACAACATATATACACATTATATCATATATATTAATAAGTCCTTTGATGATAATATAATACTTGCATAAGCAAGTTTTGTGACTTAGGTAACAGAAGACTAACACATAGAATGTTGGTGCACAAATTGGAAAATTAAAGATAAAATATCATCAAAATAAAACTGATAAAACAAAATTATACACGAGTAAGGCAATGCAATTAATTAAACCTATTTTCATATCACTTTTTCCCCCACACTACTTTTTCCCAAACTCACATAAAAATTTCATCAAAATGAAAAAAAAAACAATAAACTATTTAGTTGGCTCGTGATAGTTCTCCAACAAAAATATATGAATTTCAAGGTGACTGAATTTATATAAATTTAAAAATGACATTCTTATCTTCTTTTTGTCACACATCTTTTTACAAATTTTTCTGACCAATCACAAACCTATGACACATGGAGTGGCACAAAGTATGGGACAGCAGATATGTACCCGACAAAAGGAGGGGTACCATGGGCAAGGGAGTAGTTTCCTACCATTATTCCATTGAATTGAGTAAAGTAAAGCTCAACATTTTTTTGGAAAAAAGATGCCTTATATCTAAGGATGAAAGCTTTGTTTCTGGACCAATTATTTTTAATAATTACAGCTACTTTTAACTTTTAATTTGGACCACTTCTTATTTAACAATTCATGCATTATCACTTCTAATTACCATGGATTGCTTACACATGCACAACATTAAAATGCAAGATGCATAAAGTATGACATCATAACTATTACAAGATGCATTCAAATTTTCTTCTCCTTATACCACATAAACAAACAAAAATTGAGTACATATTTTTGATTTGGCAAAGTTGGTCGTAAAGATTACAACTTTCTTCTATTTAGGGATACGCCATGGATTTAACTAATGCATGGTCACTTTTCTGTCTCTGAGAACCGCTAATCACGCTCCTAATCAAGGAAAAGGTTTTCAAATACGACAAGCTTACCCTCACCAAAATGAAATGACGTGGCATCACTTAATTGGCTACACGTCATTACATGAAACCAACAACCATTAGCTTTTCCGAGAAAAGTTCATATAGAAAAGCATATAACATGTCACGTTCAAATACAAATACATTTTATGATTCTTGTTATTATTATTTAAGATTAAATTTAAATATTAATATGTTGTATTAGTTGTCTCTACATGGTTTGGTCTAAGAACAAGTCTTTCTGAACTTTTCCACCCACTAACCAATCATAATAAAGCACCCGCTTTCCCCTTTTCTCTTTCCTTTTCTGCTTTCCCGTTTCGACCGAGTTCGTCACTCGGTCCCGCAACACCCTCTTCCCTCATCCTCGATATTAGGGCCTTAAATTCCAGAATGTGTACCTCAAAAAATGTCAAAGTTCCAAACTTTATTAGTGGGTGCTTCTCTGAAACCCACGTTTGTGTTCCCAATTCGTGGAAATGGCTGAAACCTCTGAGATGGGAATTATGGTTGATGGGATAAGGAGGGTGAGTTTGAGAGCTGAAATTGATACATCGTCACCGTTCGGGTCAGTGAAGGAGGCGGTGACCCGTTTTGGAGGAAGTGGACCTTGGATACCGTTTTACAAGCTTGGAGAGGCTTATGTAAGTTTTCACTTCTTACCTTCTTACTCTCTCTATTTTCTTCATTTCCAACTGCTGTAGTGTTATTCAAACAACATATGAACTGTTACATTTTGATTTTCAAATGTAGTAGTGTTATTGATACCACAATCATTTATAAAAAACACCTTAATTTGATAATCTCTATAGTAGTGTCTTGTTCGATACAGGGTTGTTTTAACTGTAATAGGATATATA
>NC_032019.1:1063802-1379160 GCF_001865875.1 Lupinus angustifolius | reverse complement strand
TATATATATATATATATGTGTGTGTGTGTGTGTATTCTCTACACCTTAATTTGATAATGTCTAATAATTAATAGCTATTCAAATGTTCTTGCAAAAGGGTATGTTTTAAAAACATTTGAATGAGTTTGGTTACTTGGTGGAACAAAATTGCATCTTAAAATTTGAGCCTTGTTAAGGTTGAGAAGTTAGCAGCATTGCCTCACTAACAATGACATCTTATTTCATGTACTTATAATAGGCTTTAAAATTTCACAGCTTACATTTTCTACTTTGGTTTTTTATTTGGCCACCTTGCCACTTTAGTTATTTCTGCCTTCTTTGATATAATGTTATTGTTTCTGATCTCAATTATAAGCAAAAAACAAAACATTTTCTAGTTTCAAATATAAACAAATTTAACTACATGTACATTTTTCCAATACCACTTTTAATTGAAACAATTTCCCATATACTAACACTGAATAATAATTGTAATTATTTGTATGTTTTTTATTAAATCAAAACAATTAATTATCTTTTAAATATTTTCTTAATATATGTAAAAATAGTTAAGTTTGTTTAAAAAAGGGACAGGAGGTACTATTTTAGACTATCAAGGAGGCTAGTAAGGTACACATAATTTAAATGTTCATATATTTAATATATCTTTGAGGATTTGCAGTGCAATGTGGTAACATTGGTATGGCAGCATTACGCTTTTTTTTCCTTTCTGGGTTATTACAAAATGATGAGATAAAATTCATTTGTATTTGTCTTTCTAAATACTTGTGATTTTTAACATACTGACCGAAGACGGTGAGTCTTGGTACAATGATAAGACTATTGTTTAGTGATGAAGAAATTATGAGTTCAAATCTTAGAAACAGTCTCTTCGCTTGCAGGGTAAGGCATGCGTACATCTTCCCTCCCAAATCCCACTAGGTGGGAGAGCCTAATGCATTTAGCAACCCTTTTTTACTCATACTTCCGATGCATTCTGTTCTGCCATACCATTGTCCTTTAAGCATTCCCACTGTGGTAGTTTACTCTCTGATGTTGAAGTTTGTCATTAGCAGAACAACATTGAAGACTTCGACATAAGGAAAGTGGAGGAACAAGCAACAAAGTTGGAGAAGGATTTGATAGTAAAAGAGCTTGAAACACTTGATGTGCTTGAAGAACTAGGAGCTACCAAAAGGATTGTAGAGGAATTAAAGCAGCAGCTACACAGAGAAGCAATGAAATGCCTTGTAACTCAAGATATAAATTCCCATGAACAGGTTGAAACTGCTCCTGTTATTAAAGAGATGAATCAAGAATTTCGTGGAAATATATTTAACAATGAAGAACATATATCACAAAACCCTTGCTCTATGCCCACACCTGGTCCCATGTTAATGGAGTTAAAACTAGCTAAAATGCAGCTTCATAAAACTATAAATGATCTTGGGGTGATACAATCCTCTGTTGAATCTTTGAATAAGAAGATGAAAAAGGAGAGACTTTTTCTTCAGAGGACACGCGAGAAGCTTGCATTAAAGTTTGCAGCCGTGTCAGCTCGAGAGAAGGCACAAGAAGAAGCAAGATCAAACCCACCAACAGCAGAAAGAAGTTGCACTTATGATAATCCCCGAATTTTTATGGAGAATTTCAAACCTTATACTGAGAAGAACAATAGAATGATCAAAACAAGATGTTCTGAAGTTTCAAAGCCCTTACATGGGTCCAAGATTGATGAGAATGGAATAAGTATTAAGACTACTGAGATGAGGTTTTTTGCAGCTAAAAAGATGGAAGAAGCCGCAATAGCAGCAGAAGCTGATGCACTTGCTAAAATCAAGGCTCTATCCGGTGCTGAAATATCATATAAATTTGCTCAGCCAGAACCTAAGAATGTGACTTTTGCCTTAGGGGAGGGTTCTCATCTTAACCCCAATGCTCTAATACCTGAAGAGTCTACTTTGAAGAAAGTAATAGATTCCAAATTCCAAATTGATGAAATAAATACTTTGGAACTGACCATTTTGAAAAGGTTGGAGGAAGCAACAGAAGAAGTTGTACACAGCAAACAACTCTTAACAGAGGCTTTAAACAGTGTTGAAACTGCAAGCAGAAAACAACATGCTGCTAAAGAGGCTCTAAGGAAATGGATTCCAATGGATGATCCTAATGGACAAGCAGTGTTTAACTCTATTAAGCCCAACAAGTTTGATCAAGCTGAAAATTGTTTGGATTCTTCTGTAGTGAAAGTAACCAAGTCAATAACAATGAACAATAATCAGAAGAAGCCTTTCTTAAGGTCCACAATTTCAATGAGAGATGTACTTAGCAGAAAGCAAGTTCCTGAAGAATATAATGCAACAAAGGAGATGGAAGAGCACAATGAAAGGCATAAGGTAGCATTGAGTCAAATGCTTCAAACATTGAAGGAAGATATAACTCTTCCTACTATACCTGAGAAAGATGAGAGTGATAGAAAGCAATTCACATCACAGAGGAAGAAGTTTGGATTCATCAAAATATCACTACCCTTGGGGAAGCTGAGTAAGAAAAGGGCATGAAATCAATCCTAATGCTTATGCATGGATGAATATTCAAAGCTCTTACATCAATGTCTTGAATTTTCTTGTCATTCTTTATTGATTCTGATGTCTGTTTTTGTTGGTCGTGTATAAGTTTGTGATGGTGTCTGATTTTGTTAAATATGTTGTTCCAAAAGAGAGATTCTTACATAAACATCATGCCTCTAAGATGGGTGCACTAGAAACAGTTAAAATATTTAGTTACTTGATAACTTTCAAAGTTGATAAAATGACTAATTATACTAAGCTACTTCAGATGATGTTTTGATTCTAGGACATTAAATACGGTTTTGCTCAAAATGTTAAACAAGTGAATTGCATTCATTAGAATCAATATTTACCAGTGAGAACTGGGAAAACGAAAGGAAAATAATAATATGATGTGATATTTTTATCTTTTAAATATAATAGAATGACACATTTATCCTTAAATATAAATACAAAAGCAACAACTTACCTAGGAATATTCTTTTCCAATATTTGCATAAACAAAGTTGTCTACATTATTGTGAATTTATGAATTTGGATACTTGTAAATCATAATTATAAACGTGCAGAAAAACATTTGTTGGGTTCAATAAATTCCAACGATGATGAACCTTATGGGTTCAATAAATTCTACATTTGAAGAGGTATAAGTATAACCCCAATATAAATCTCAGAGATTAAATGTAATGACAACATACACTTTACAAATATCCATACCATTTTCATATCAATAAGAGGGAATTGTTTATTATTTGATAGGACAAGGTTTTCAGCTCATAGTAATTTTAATTGACTCAAATAAATAGGACTCCCTTCAAATAGTGAAGAATATCTATAGATCAGACCTAGAAAATTTTGAAATTTATTTGCTTAAATTTTATTTTTACTATTATTAATAATAAATAAATATTATCATTGTATATTTCCAATCTAGTTTAATAATAAAGGTTATTCCCTTATTATTTTTTTGTCATACAAAGGTGTTTCTTACCTTTTTTTTTTTGATAAATAACTTATCATGGTTGTCAATTTCATCAAGTATTACTCTCAAAAATCAAATATATAGTTTACATTAATGGTAGTGCTGACATGGCGAAATGGATGAGATGAGATTCTGGATTTCCCTTATCATGTTCCCCTTTTTTTACCCAAAGGAAGAGCGAAAGAACTCAACTTCATACATCAAATCATGTCTACCTTCACCTCTATTATACCTTCCACCAATCTTCCCAGAACTATTTCTTCCTTCAATTCTTCCTTCAAATCTAAACACCTTATTTCTTGTTCCCTTCCAGGTAGGTATCACTTCCGTAATTTGTTTTCAATTCACGTAATTTCAGTTATTTTGTATCTGAATTTTGGAAATTATTTACAATCCAGGAACAGTTGCTGAACCAAAGGCTACAATTGCTGCTTCTGAACCACTTTTGCTTAATGCGGTTCGTGGATTAGATGTTGAGAGACCCCCGGTTTGGCTCATGAGGCAAGCTGGGAGGTATATGAAGGTATATTTAAATTCAATTCACATTTAGGTATAATTTGGTATCTACCTATATTTAATTTCAATTCAAATTTTTTAGTCTTTTATCTTTAAGTAATGCACTAAACATGAAATCGATGCGTATCTTGTGTTTTATTATATTTGGAGTTGTCTACCAAACACTGTCTTAATTGAAAACTAGAGTAGTTTTCTAGAATTTATCTCAATTTGAGAGAGAGAAATTATGTTATATGTTAGAACATTATGGTGTCGTTAGAATGTTAGATACATGGAGCTGACCCCATTTAGTGGGACTAAGGTTTAGTTTTTGTTATTGAGGAAAATATTCTAGAGTTTTCTAGACTGAACTCAGCAGAAGATTCAGTTAGTTTGCTTCTTTACTTTTTTCTGTCAGTTGTAAATTGAAATGTTAATATTGCATTCAAATGTGAAATTTGCATCAACATAGGTAATTGTTAATGCTTGTTTTCATTGCAAATCAACATCAAGTACTTGTTTTACAAAGTTAATTCTTGTTTTCTGATTCTTGTGGCTTACAAACTAATTGGCTATGATATGCATTTATGATATTGATATGATATGATATGTTTCCTTTTAAAACGTATCTAATTTGCTGACCTTTAATTTTACCAGAGTTACCAAACCCTCTGTGAGAAGTACCCTTCATTTCGTGAAAGATCTGAAAATGTTGATCTTGTAGTAGAAATTTCCTTGCAACCATGGAATGTTTTCAAGCCTGATGGGGTAAGACGACTCTCTAGCACTCATCTATATATTATCCCATTTTGGGACATTTTTGTTAGCCTACTTTTTTGTGTTATGGCCTTTGGTTCTGAATTCATCACCATTCATAGTTTTCTTGGTATTAATTCATTCTCAGGTGATTTTATTCTCAGACATCCTTACTCCACTTTCTGGAATGAATATACCCTTTGATATTGTGAAGGGTAAGGGTCCAATCATATTTGATCCTATTCGCACAGCTGCACAGGTTGATGAAGTGCAAGAGTTTGTCCCTGAAGATTCAGTACCATATGTTGGTAAAGCACTGTCAATTTTGAGGAAAGAGGTATAACTGGCCCTATGTCTCTTTAATTTTTCATCTTTGAATTAGCAATAGTCTTTCAGCATGGTCAATTTCCATATGACAAGAAATTATTAGTTTATTCTAGTTAAAAAGCACCCTTGCATTTTATGGATGGCCACAGGCTGTTTATATAATTGGAGGGTTGTAATGTCATGGAAAAAGGCATTTATGGCTTCTGTTGTGTGTTACCTGAGTGAATGCATTACGGAACAACTTATTTTGTGAACTTATCCATCCTGCATGTGGCTATTAAGATAACATGAGTTGATCTGTATGATGATGTTATCAAATAGTTGTTTCTTTATTGTTCTTGGATTTCCAAATTGCCCTTGTGTGTTATTATCTTATTCAATATAAAAGCTGCAGTGTTGATTGCAGGTGGATAATAAAGCTGCAGTCCTTGGTTTTGTTGGGGCTCCATTCACCCTGGCATCATATGTGGTTGAAGGTGGTTCATCAAAACACTTCTCAAAAATTAAGAGGCTGGCTTTCTCTGAATCCAAGGTAAACATAAATTTATGAAGGCATGTCAATATTTTACATAGTCATTAAGAGTTAGGATGTTAGTTTTCAACTCTCTTGGGAGGAGTGGGCTTCAAAACACCAGATTTAGAACTGGTGTTTGCATGGGTAGACATCTGCTGTCCCAAAACAATGTACCTCCATGTGTCGCTGCTTGTGATTGGTCAGAAAAATAATTAATTATTAAAATTTTAATTTAAATATATTTTTTCAACCAGTCATGATCACTGGCACATGGAGTGACACATATTTTGGGACAGCAGATGTGCTCCCTGTTTGCATACACTCTGCAAACTACAAAATAACATCATTACCTCGAGCTAAGTTAAATAACATCTTCTCTTGAGTGTGTTTGGTGAGTTGTATTTAAGCATGCACCCTCTTGTGAATTATGATATATCGAATATTTATATAAGATAGAGAGATCAGTGTAGTAAGGTTGAAACTTATCCATTTTATTTCCCCCCAAGGTTTGTTTTAAATGAGTAGTTTTGCTTGAAAAGTCTGTCTTTTATTGAACTGTGATTATTTCCTTGATTCATTCATAAACTCATTCAATTTTATTGAACTATTTTCAATCCACAGGTCCTCCACTCATTACTACAGAAATTTACCACGTCGATGGCAAGATACATTCAATACCAAGCTGACAATGGAGCTCAAGCTGTTCAAATCTTTGATTCATGGGCAACAGAGCTTAGTCCTACAGATTTCGAAGAGTTCAGCTTGCCTTACTTGAAGCAGATTGTAGATACTGTGAAGAAAACACATCCAGAACTCCCTTTAATACTCTATGCAAGTGGCTCCGGGGGATTGCTTGAGAGGTTAGCTTTGACAGGTGTGGATGTAGTTAGCTTGGATTGGACGGTTGATATGGCCGATGGCAGGAAGCGGTTGGGGCCAAATATAACCGTCCAAGGTAATGTGGACCCTGGTGTTCTTTTCGGTTCTAAAGAGTTCATCACTGATAGAATAAACGATACTGTGAGAAAAGCAGGAAGAGGGAAGCATATCTTGAACCTTGGTCATGGCATTGTAGTAGGAACGCCTGAGGAGAATGTGGCTCATTTTTTTGAGGTTGCCAAAGGAATCAGATACTAATAAGCTCGCTTTTGTTGGTCCACATTTTCAATCTTAGTTCATTTTTACTTGAATCTTTGTAATTTATTTATATAGAAAGATTCGTGACAAATTTATTTATTTTGTTTCAAGAGACCCAGCAAAAAAAATGCTAACCAGTACGAGTTTAAAATTGTGGACGAGCTTCACGAAAAACACACTTTCAAATGATTTTTTTTTTTGTGAATACACTTTAGTAAGATTTTGCTAACTAGTAAGGTGACAGTCCCAGAATATCCTAGAAGAACCCTAACAAATTTGTGAAGTTTAACTATGATAAAAACCAGAGGACCATTGAGTAGATAAAGCATGTTGAACATTGCTGTAAAATGAGAATTGAGATTCAATATATAGGCACCTCATTCCCAATTATTCCATCTGTCACAATGATATAATCAAGTTGAAAAGTATCTTTGAAAATGAATAATTTATTTTGGTGCATGCTTTCTGCTGATATTATTTTGATAATTTGGTACAAGCAAAAGTAGGAGGCAGCATATTAGGAACTCTATCAAAATCTGTAATTTGAAATGCCCATATATGTCAAAGGAAAATTGCTAACTTCAACTCTAAGAAACATCTTTGCCAAAGAGATTGCTGATTCCTTTCCCAGGATCACTTTGTTTTACAATAGACTCTCCAACCAAAACCTACAGAATAATAAAACAAAATGATTATTAAGAGTTATATCATTACCTATAATGAACCATAAACAGAATTTTAATCAGGTTTACAGAGTAGAAATAAATTCTCAGTACTTACAGCTTTTACACCAGCTTCTTGTACATAGGCAATATCAGAAGGAGTGAACAGACCAGATTCCCCAACAATCTAAACAAGTCATATAATCATTAGGAGAATATTCAAAATAACATAACATTTCATGAAAATAACTAAATAAACAAGGGAAAGGCCCTAACAGTTATGTTTTTCTCCTGGATTATTTTTCTTCGCTCTCCTTCAAGAAGCTTCTTTGTGATGCTGATATCCAACTCAAATGTTTCTGCATACACAAAAAAGAAAAGCTACAGATGATGAATCATGCCATCAAGTAATTTCACCTTCATGTGTTTATTGATGATTCCATGAACGACATCATCCGATAGAAACAGAAAAGTCACAGAAATCATGCACCATACAGATAAAAATAAACTATTCTCCGAATGTTTTGAAGTCTTGCAAGATTATTGTAATAGGTAAGAAAAGAGTCTTAGAAACCGATAATCTATCCCAGTAGAAGTTATAAAGAAAGATGGAGAAGATAAAATAAGCGGACTGGAAATTTATATAAAAGATGAAAGCAAGTGTAGAAACAAAAATACATATCCGATACGAGTTCTAGCAAAGATGCAGATCAGACATCAAAAGAGTTTCATTTAAAGTAATATATGAAAGTCATTTCGCATAATCTGTTGACTTACAAATCCTATTGAGTACAGGCAACAGAAAAATCATTCCATTTCATAAAAAAAGAATAGAGTGGGGAGGGGGGCAGAAGAGTAAGGAGGCATACCAAGATTACGGTTATTGATGCCAATGAGCTCAATCCCCTCTATTCCAAGAACACGATCAAATTCTCTTTCATCGTGCACCTAGGAGAAAACGACATAAAATATCAAAATATAAATAAATAAATTTCTCTCGTCTCGGTCTACAAGAAATTGAAGATTCCACACACAATAGAGTAGACAAAGAAGAACATGAAGAAGCACAAATAAGTACATGCTGATGCTATAAAGACTGAGAGATCTATGCAAATTATTTTTTAATCTCAATATAAATACGGAAACAGTGCAGGTACCAAAATCATCAAGTCAATCATAACAATTCAAGGTTTAGAGTAATGCTAGTCTGATTTAGGTCAGGTTTCAACATAAGTTTAGTCAATCTATAATGGTAAATCTGACTGCTCATTGTTTATATATACACTATTCAAAACTCATATTAGCCCACTTTAGGACGAGGTATACAGAAAATGGGATAAGCTCAAAACTTAGCTTCAGGAAAAAAATCATATTAAACATCAGATATCATTAAGCTTACAATGAGTACCATTGATGTTGAATGTTACATCAAACTAAGGAAACATATAAACAAGAACAAAACTTACCTCAACAAGTGCACTAAGTCCAAGTAACTTGCATATCTTAACCATGTATTTGATGTCAAGATCAGGTAAAACAGCAGCTATTAGAAGGACCGCATCAGATCCTTTACTCCGAGCATAATAGAGTTGCCATGCATCTATAATGAATTCTTTGCACAATAAAGGGCACTGCATATATTTTCTACAGTTGTCAATAAGGGCTACATAATGCATTGGAGCATAGAATAAACTCTATATCAAGGATTAAAACAATTCAAAAGCCATACCTTCACTCCAGCATTTCTTATTAACTCAAGGTTTTCAAAGCTTCCCTGGATCAAGAAAACCAAGTTCGAGTTAATTATCATTTACATGAAATATTAAAAAGTTCTCAACCAACCAAATATTGTCCAGCAGCATCAAGTTGGTTTACCTTAAAATACTTTTCATCTGTCAAAACACTTAGACATGCTGCTCCACCCTTCTGATATGCTTGAGCAATTTCAACCTATCACGGATAAGTAGACAAGCTCTAAAATAGTGGCATAAGCCAAGAAAAGAAGAGATACAAACTAACAACAGTTTTGAAAAATTGCTTGAAGGTCTTACTGGGAGAAATGATACAAAATTAATAGGAGACCAAACTACTCAAGTTAATGAGAAAACATGACATCTTCCTGTTACAATAAATTCAAAATAGTTCTTTATTTTGAAGCAATTCTACTTTCCAAATCATTAACAATGACTAGTTGTTGAGAAACAAATGAGCTATCCAAAACAAGACATCACATGATTTACGGAGACCAAAATCTAAATATTTAGTATTTGTTTGGCCAATGGTTATATTTACCATGGTACACACCTAAAAATCCAATCACTCTTAGATAAGTTTGTATTTGCTATTAACTGGGATAAATGGAAGCAGAGATAAATTAAAAACTGCAGAATTGACTTAAAAAATGCAATAATAATAATAATAACAAAAGCATCTATATTGCATATAGTACATTTGAGAAGGAATAATTTGTTTTGATGGACATTGCATCACCATGGAAGGAAGAGAGGATTAATTAAAGAGTAAGAGAGAGGTACAAAAGAAGAAATTGATATGTTAGCATAAAAGAATTTAAGAACTAATTCTACAAACATGACTTGGATCAAGCACTTTTACTGTAACAAGTGCAAAGCTAGATTAAAAAACAAATAGTTGAACAGTTATAGCCAACAAGATGCAGTTGAAGCTGACTCAAATATTTCTCACATGACATCAAATCATCAAAAACAACTTCATTGCTGTTATTACAAATAATGTATAAACATAACAATTGTAGCCATAAAAATTATAGCTAAAAACAAGACATACTTACGGGATTGAAATCTTCTCTCAAGATACCTCTACTTGGTGATGCCTTCTTCACTTCAGCTATCAGTCCTGGCAAACCAGTTCGCTCATTAGCTGCCTTTAGAGCACCAATGAAATCCCGAGCCGGGGGAGCATTATCAATGGCTCTCTTCAGCGCAATGAGGGGCTTTCTTTCTTTAAGCTGAAATTAAATTTAAGTTCTCAGTATTAAAGGCAATCTATTTCATTGTAATACCAAAATAAATATAGATCAAAGCAAATGGATCATATTACTTTTGCAACTTCCACATCCTTGTTCCACACAATTTCTTCCAAGATGTTACGCGGTGTGTTGCCATCGTTCTGAAGCCGAAATTCGAAGGGTCCTACATAATGCAAAGGTGGTCCTGTTGGTGGCCTCCTCCTTATTCTTATGCCCTGGCTAGCAGCAACTTCATTTTGGAACATTCCCACTTCCCATTCCTTAATTTTGAGAACCTCTTCCACTGGTTCAGTATATGAGGTTATTGAAGCTGAACCTTCAGTGGACCCCATCTAATCAAAACAGCCAACAAAGCCATAAAAAAAACCACATGATCGACCCAAATGAGGTTCCTCATAATATAAAATCCAGCATTCTTAAACCACAACTCCAAAAGCTAAAAAACAATATAATCAAATATAATATAAAACGACCAATTTTAATGCAGAGGGAGACAGAATAAAAGGCTTCAAAAAGATTGAAAATTTGTAGAAAAATCTTACCTGGGCTCGAACGGAGAAAGTGAAAAAGGGGTTTCTATTAGAGATATAGACACGGCTTGTTGGAAAGGAGGTTCTGGGTGTAGAAGAGAAGTATGGGAGGGATTGAAAGGGAGGGTTGAGAGAAGCCAAAGCTTCCATTTGGGATGAACTTGAAGGGAAGAGGGTAATGGGAAATAGAGGAATTGAATGAAAGAAGAGAAGAACTATGCAGTAACACGTGCAAACAAGCCGTCGCTAAAAGAGTGTCTTCGCTTTTTTATATAGCATTACCCTTTTCGTGCCTCAACATGTTGATGTTTTTTTTCTTGTCTGAGTCATGATTTGCCAATTTGGATGAACATTAGAAATGATAAAAGAGAAAAAAACTGCTGAAAAAAAAGGGAAGTGAATTAAAGTGAATTTAATTATATATAATATGATTAGTTTAATATTAATCTATATTGACAGTGTTTTTACCCGATTCGTATTCATATGTATTGGTGAGGTATAGCAAAGCACATAAAAAATTATTAGTTCTTTATTCATATGGTAATATATGTTATTGGTTATCATATATGATCTAATGAAATTGCACCATGATTGTGACAAATGACAACTTGAACGAAGGAAATTGCATCGTGACCAAAGAAAATAATATTGTGATCAAGTCGCATGAGCACTTGACCGAGAAGGAAGATGGTCACCTAACTGTGGAGGATAACTCACACTTGACCAAGTAAACTAGCACGCAACATATACATTCTAACTGAGGTGCATATGCGCATGACCGAGGCGCATGTGGCACAAAGACAATAAGCATGGGCCAGAAGCACCAAATCTGACCGTGAGAAATGTGACCAAGGCCATGGTACATGGCCATGTTATATGACTGTGGCTGATTGATACATCGAGGCTTGCTATGTTTTTTATATTTCTGTGCAGATTTATTGGGTTATTATGTTTGGAAGTTATTTTTGGTTAGTTAATTAAGTTTGTTAGGTAGTAGGTAGTTAGGTTTTTCTATTTCTGCCTTGCTTACTTTAGAAGTAAGCAAGATGGGTAAGACACTAAAAATTGTATAAATATCTATTATGGTTATTCAAATCAATAAGAATGAGCATTATTTCATCATAATTCACAATAGTTGTACCCAAATAAATATTTATATGTTAATCATTGATGATTCCTAAAAATATAATATGTATGAACATGATGTAGATATATATTATATTTTTATTAGTATATATATGTTGATTACATTATTCATTAAAATAAACACATTATATGCATCACCGTTAGCTGCATTTGTTTTATCCAACATTAAATAATGAAAAGGAAAATATTTAAAATAGTCTGATTTTTATCATTATTTTTTTTGTGAGGATGAGTTGAATTTGGAGTACGTTTTAGTCTGCATAATTAATTTTCAATTTCGATAAGATTGTTCAATTTTGATAAAATTTAGCTAATTTCTATTTAAATTTTTATGTTTCTAAATGAAGATGAAATCGCGTATACAAATTGTAGTTTAACTTTCAGCTTCTTCATAAAGAAGAAAATTTTGAAAATGTGTAACAATTAATTTGTACTATTTAAACTAGTGTTGAGTATTTGTTTGGGAAGCCCATCTAGTTCAAGCTGGATTAAGATAAATTTGAAGTTTTGTTGATATTTATGTTGTAATAACTAATAAGTCTACCAAAACTAACCTAAATAATATTTACTAGTGAGTAAAACGTGAAAAAAGTAAAGATATTCAATCTAAAACATGTGACATATCACGATCTCAATATACTAATGACAAACTCACTTTAAATACTTTCTTTTTGTTTGAACCAATATTTTTTACAAAAAAAAAACAATTATATTTAATTGAAAACCTTAAAATGCTTCATTTGCTTAAAATCCTTAAACTACGTATACTCTTACCGATTTCTATACAGAGAGAATATGGGCTTTCACCGAAAATATAAAAACTGAAGAAGGTGGGCAATTGAGCATGTTCAAATTGGGGGGATGATTCTAAAAACAAATATCATTACCTTCAACAAATCTTATTTTATGATACTCCTCTGGAACATTCTTTGGACTTTAGTTAGTATTTTTTGTTTTGATTTGTTTTATTTCATTCTTAAGTTGCTTGTAGTTAATATTCTATGTTTTATTTGTTTTATCCACAAGTTGCTTGTCGCAAGTATTCATAGGACCCAAGTTTTACCATCCAATGATAGATTTGTATACATAAACAAAAATCACAAGGTAATAATCTTTGTACCATGGATTTGTTCATTTAAGAAAATAGAACGCAACGCAGCATAAGCAAAGTCACCAAGCAAAACTACAATCAACAACTATTTTTCCAACATTTCCTATTGTATCAAAACAAAGTGTCCAGGTCCAAGCATGGTGAAAGAAAGTTAACATTTTAGATAAAATTGTAGTGTCATGATGTTAGAAAAGAAAGGAAAACCAAAAAAGAAATAATGCAGAACTAAAAAAAGATAAAGTGCATTGATTGATCTATTGAAGCCGGAACCTTTTTTGCTTCACAACTTGAATTTCTTGGGCGACTGTATTTCCCCCCTCACCCTGCAAAGATAACGAGCTATTTAGCTCACTTATTCTTTTTTACACACTTTGGTCTCAAGACACATTTTTTTGCATCATTTATGCCATATGATGCCTCTTAGATTCTTAGTCTTAGTGTTCAATAACAAGCTCAACATTAAATCAGTTCAAATTTGATCTCAACATTTGATAACATTGAAAAGAAGTTTCATCAGCAAAACAGACAGCGTAAGAGGAAAGAAAATAAAGCATTAAACTGATAATAAAAACTAAGATGTCTATTAAGAGATCATTTAGAGAATGTCAATTTCCAACAAAAAAGTCATTGACAAAGGTTGCAATGGTAAATACCCTCGGTGCAGAAATGGGTAGAAATTGCTCCTAAGGGCATGGATAACAGTTAATGGGTTATTAAGGAAATAATTATACATGTAGAAATGCAAGAACTACCTCTGAGATGTTTGACTAAGTATGCTTAATGACTACATGTTGAAGGTTGTCATTTGATAAACCATATCAGCTCACCAGCAAATATGATTATGTAAAAATAGCAGTACTTTAGTCTAAAAGTCCAAAACAATTAATCTTAGCAAACTACCATTCAGTAAGAGCAAAAGCAACAATTGCACACTAGTGCGGGAAAACATGCCTGCAGCCTTCTTTTCTATTGTTAATAGTGGAACAATTATCCAAAAAATCCAATCAATTAGGTTTTACACTTCATAAAAGTAACAGAATGAAACGGTCAAAATTAAATTAAGAAAATAAAACAATTTTCACCGACAAGGTGTGTTGTCTAATGGTGTAAGGCGATCCTCAGGCTGACCATGTTCCATTCCTGGGACAAGACTTGTTCGGAGGGACAGTTACGCGCCCCGAAATGGATTAGTTCCTTAACCAAAAAGGGTGGGGATACCCTTGATAGTACAAAAGACAATTTTCAATTTAGATCCTTTATCCCATCAAAATGTCAAACTACCAACACAGAGAACAACTAAAAACAGATAAGCCATTCAAATGAAAACAATTACAAGATAAAGCACATGCAAATACAGATCATAATCACAATCTCCAACTTGGACATATAAAAACATTGAGATCACATGCAATACCGAAAAATGAGGTAAAAGTTGAAGAAAAAATGAATGACGAAAAAGGATAGAACTTGATACCTAGCCAGATCCGACGATGATATTGTTGATTGGGATGAAGATGAGTTTAACGAAGAAGCCCACGAATCCCATCACAACGAAACCAATCGCAGTACGAACAGCTACCTTGGAGAATTCTATGAACCAAAACGCATCATAAGAATTAAGAACCAAATAACACACGGATTCGAATCAGAAATTAAAATAATAAAAATAAAAATGGGATCTAATAGGATTAGGGTTCGATTAACCTTTGCGATCAGGTTTGTGGCAACGCTTCACGAGCCTGACACTGTCCTTTGCGAATTCTCTTAAAGGATCGAAAACGGAATCAATGGCGTCCATTCTCTCTTTGAGCTTTTGAATCTGAATTGAGTTATAGATTATTATTTTTTGAATGAGATTTGTGTTCTGTTTTTTTTTTTTGTTTATATTAAAATGTCAAATAAATTTGAAATATGGAAAAGAAATTAAAACACTCCAACTTGGACCTTGACCTTGTTAGCTTTATGGGTTGACCCACCACCTTCACCATATGTTATACAATATACTAGCAAGTTAGTCGTGTATTCGCACGGGACCGTATCTTTTGTCATATGATTAAAAATGTACGTGTTAGTAGTTTGTATTATTAAGAATAAACATGTTCTTTGTGTATGGTTAAAATCACATATGTCAGTCGTATATTTGCATGGTTAAGAACACATATTACATGTGCATTCACATTGTTAAAAGCACACGTATTACCCATACATTCGTATTGTTAAGAACTCACATGTTACTTGTGCATTCGTATGGTAAAAAACACAGGTTATCTGCACATTTGTATTATTAAAAATACATATTCATCGTGCATTCGCATGGATAAAAACACGCATATTACTCATACATTCGCATTGTTAAAAAACATACATGTTATTCATGCGTTTGCATGGTCGAAACATATTCAAGCACATAAGGAAAATAAATGACAATTCCGATTTTTGTAATGAAAATAGGAAAACTGAAATGCAATACTATATGATTCTTAATATTCTTAAAATTAAAATTAAGAACTCTTTGATCATTAATAGCAATGAGAATGGTCATGCCCCAATGAAGCCTCAACTTCAACTTTCAAACATTCATCTTTAAATAGAAAATATAAATAGCAAATTCATTTGTTGTTTTAGATTTCCAATTCTAATGATGAAAAGATTAATAATAATAATAATAATAATAATAATAATAAATAAATAAATGCAATATTATAAGTGAATGTATAAAAAATGTACAAAAAATAAATGAAAAAAAATAAAATCGGATATACAAAATAAGAATAAAAAATACACTTTCAAGAACAAAACTATAAAATAAAAATAAAATCATTGAAAAATACACTTTAAAGATAAATGTTGGAAGAGAAAGAAACGAATAATAACGAAAAGAGATTAATAATGAAATAATAAAATGAAACCAAAAATAATATAAATAGAAAGACACCAAATGTCCGAAAAAGAATTCAAATAGAATTAATATGATGTATTATATGGGATATATCACATCTCCTATTCTATAATATGTGTCACTTCATGTGTTATGAGTTGTGATTGATCATAAAAGTATTTAATAATTATTTCTAAGTTTGATGCATTTTTCAACTAATAACAGTATATGACACATGAAGTGATACATATTGTGGAGATAGTAAATATGCTCCAAATATGAAAATGTAAATATGAGAGAGAATGAACAATGGGGAAAATTTTAATAGATATACATTGTTGTTAAATTTACACATGTGCATTTATTATTGATACAAAGAGGTTATAGACTTTAGTTTGCCTTTGCTAATGAAATATTTTGGGCTTGAAAAAATGTTGTGAGAAATTGGACATATGTAAGAGATGATCTTTTTTTTTTCTTATATAACAATAGATGGATTTGTTTTTTATTTAGTGGACATCATTTTTATAAAAATGTAATCTCCCCGAGATCAGTAAAGTTTTTTTTATGCTATGCACCAATCATATACTTTCGAAAGTAGAATCCTATTAAAAAATCATATAACATTCCAAGTATGATTTTTATATTGATTTTAAAAATCTATGTAACGTTAGTGTAAAGTTTTTTATATTGATTAACACATTATTTATTATTAATTTGTATTATTTTTATTATGAAAGTCAATAATATTTAACATATAAATTATAGTGTTAAAAATATTTATATTATCACTATATACATATTAAATCCTTTTAGATTATTGTTAAACACTTTTAATATAGTGATAATACATTACTTTTATTTTTATGTTGAAGGACTAAGAGTAAATTCTAAATATATATTGAATTTAATGGACATGCATTATTACAAAGTTTTTATATTGTCATTTGATGTGTATAATTTTTAAGAGAGAATAAATCTCCAAATCAACAATGGTTAACATATTAATAATAGATGATATTCTAATAAATATGAAAAATATTTAAATGTTATAAGTCAAATGGGGTAATTAATTTTTAAAACTCAATTTCAAAATTAGAACTGTTTTCAAATCAATATAATAAAACAAAACAAATAAAATAGGTAACATGAGTGTAGTGTTAAAATGGAATGGAAAAGTTTGAATTGGAATAATTCAAATTGGAATGACACCTGAGTTCTAATAACTCATTTGATCGATCATGAATCAAAATTGAAATAAATTTATTAAATTCATATATTTTATGCATATAATTGATAACTTTATTGGTCGAATTAGTAGAAATAGTCGAAATAATTGTTTAATACAACATTAAAATGATATCACCGTCAAAAGAAAATGAATAGTGTGCTTGAAACTTATTTGTAATTATGTTTTTTATTATTAAAATTATGTTTTTCATTTGATAGCTTAGTTGTTTAATTAAATTTTAATTTTATTTGTCCAAAATACATAAACACCAAAACCTGTTTTTTTATAATATTTTCAACTTATGACATTTTATTGCAGTAAAAAAAATTCCTTATCAATTATTTAATTAGATATTTATATAATATTCATGATTTAAAATTGGGACATAAAATCATTACTTAACATTATAAAGTTTTTAATGTGAATCTATTTAAGTGGTCAAACAATTGACTCAATGATCTAACTAAATTAATGACCAATCCAAATTTAATAATACCAACTAACTAATCCAAATGTATGAGAATAAAACATAACAATGATTAAGTTTACTCTTAGAATTATTAATGATAGATAATGACTTCTTCAGTCTCGGCATCCATTTTCGGGTAATTGTCAAATATATAATTTCTATTTTTATGATGTATAAAATTAAAAAAGTGTGAAACATCACTCTTCATGAATAAATGTAAATTCAAAAGGTTATGATGAACAGTTTTTCATAAGGGTTTGGATGTCTAAATAATATTACATATTCTACCCTCAATATTGAGTTGGATACAAGATAAAGTTGCATGTAACTACGTTCTTATACTCTACCTGAATATATTCAAGTGGGTTTAAGCAACTCTTCCATTAATTTTACAACAAATCAAACCAATGTAGTATAAATCCGCTCACTTTGAATTATATTTGCATGCTAACCTTACTTTTCTCACCTAGGCTTGATTATTTTGTTACACAATTGTTTGAATTAGTCAAACATCGTTTCAAACAAACGAGGCATTCACGAAACCACGACTTTGGATTCAAAACTGATCGAGAAACATACACACGTGCGCACAAACAGAGAGAGACAAAATTGTGAAATCCACGTGTGAAAGGGATGGAACACAATGTCAAAGTTGAACTAAACCCAACTTAAGAAGCTTTAATCCACTACAAAGTTCTAGGCATTTCTGTCGTTCAATGTCTAATCTCTAAAGTCTCATATTCACAATCCCAAAAACCTGAAAAGTTAGGACGTTTAACAAATGGCATGTATGTAACATAGCAACCTTTTATTGGAAATTTCATACTCATAAAAAAAACATGCCACTTGTAAGAATGATTTAATAGAAATATATATCAATTTCCATATTTTTATGAAATGAAGACAGTCTTAATTCATTGTAATACAAAAACAAAATCCAGCCACCAAACCTGGAAAATGGATCCTCTCATGGTCCGACACCTAATAAAATTGAAATATGTGAACTTTATCAAAAAAATTGATGATACAAATTTTAAAATATTTTTAGTCAAAAAAATATTATACCGGGGAGGATTCTAACAAACAAACCTGGTGCAAACAAACCACAAGTATTTCAAAATGTTGATTATATGATATTTTAAAGTGTGATCTATAGATCTTACAAATCAATATCGATTACTCATATACATAGTAATCACCCCAAGAAGAGGTTCTAAGGAGTCAGGATTATTACTCTTATATAATTTCCAAACAAGAGAAATTAATCAGACAAATAGGTCGTCAATTTTTCATTCTCACAGATATATAATTTCATCCTTTTATGCTTAAGTACATGAGAAAGAGGAAAACATGCAAAAGAAGATGAAGAATGAAGAGGGACTAGGAAAATTAGCCAAGTTTTATTTCACTGCTTTGATCCAACGGACATTGATATCCTACAACCGTTTACAATTGTTTTGTGTAACTATTTCTGGCTATCTCTAACCCCATATTTAAACCATCATATATATAATTATGAAAAATGAATTGAAACATAAATAACTAGTAGAATAAAATGAAGAACAATGATTAAGCTGAAGAAATGCCTGGCTTTCCCATGTATGCCTCAAATCTTGAAAATGGTGAATTCTCCACCTGAATAAATAATATCCTCGACCTCAAAACCCTATCTTGTATCCAAGGTAATGACACTAAACATCACCAAGTGATGATTGTAAACGAACTTCTTCTGAGTCCACAATGGCATTTCTCTCATAAGGAATACCTTCCACATGAATTTCTTCTTTTTATTCTCGTTCATGACCACGATTTTATTCTCGCTTATAGAACCAAAACTACCATACCCTTTTGGTTTTCTAAGAGTAAGACCTAAATGGGTATTTTTATAGTAATACGGAAACTAAATTGTAAGACGAAAAGGGTGTGATTTTGTTTGTTTATTATTACTGTGACGGAGAAATAGAGAGAGAAAGAGAGGGGAATGATGTACAATGATATAACACTTTTCAAAGAGTGTTATACTAAATTTCACGAAAGAAGGCGTTTTTGTTTCACACGTCGGTGTGGTTCTCTTTGTCTTCCCAAAATTAAAACAACGGTAAAAAATTATTATTAAATTAGGTAGAAAAAGTGTTTAAATAAATAAGGGTAGATTTAGAGAAAAATACATATAATTTATATTTTATAAAACATCAATAGATATTATATAAAATAAAAAAATCAAAACTTAATAATTTTTTATATCCAAAATGGTTGTAATAATACGAGACGAAATGATTTGACCAATTTTGATCGATATAACTATCATATCGTACTATGAGTATTAGTCTATCAGTTTTTCACATCACTACCATCCGATTTTTATAAGTTTGTAAAGGTAGGTTGTTAAATTAATTTAATTAAAATTTATAATTTCCATAAATAATTGCGCCAAAAAAAGGATTTTGGAGTTGTAGATTGATATTGTTTTGAAGTCTAGGTGAGTGTAAATACTCTTAGGAAAGGACTAGATTCGATCCTATCCTCTTGCTTTAAGCATACAATATTAATAATTGAGCAAAATAATTAGTGTAAATGCTACTCGATGGATGTGATACCACTTCATTTACTTTAGTACATCTATGACATGTATAAATTCTTAATGGTTGAATTTATTATTTTAAAATGTATATACTTGATTCAAAACAGTTTTTTTCCTTCAATCCCTTCCCCCTTTAACATATTGATATATACTTTATAAACATGGTGACAGATTTTCATCTTTTCTCTTCCTTTTCTTGTTTAATATATAATGTTTTTCCTTTAAAAAATAATATGTTTTGATAAAATATTTCAACAATATCACTTTCATTTAATTATTATTTTCAAAGTTCAGGTCTTCGGGATATAATTAATTGTTTTTTTATCAGTTATAATATTCTTATTCTTATTGCTGTGGAGGGAGAAAAATAACAATATAGTAAACCTGAGAGAAAGATTAAGAATTGTATAATAAGAAAACAATAACAATTTATTTAGAATAAAAAATGAATGATTTCATTAGTTTGTATAAAGCAACACAAGACTATGCTTATACTTATAAAAAGAACAGTGAAACTCAAGTACTATTATTAGTTTACAACTTTACATGATTGTTGATTAGTGTATTTAAGAAAGATAAACTAAAAAAATGTCGAAAAAATGATAACTTAATATATCACAAAATATTCAACTTAGTTTCCAATTTGAATTCCAAACCTTAGTTTATTGGGAGTTTGGGACGAAACTTGATGACTTTAAAATCAGGACTTCAACTCCAACAAAAAAACCAGGGCTTCATTACTATGATACAGAGTTTTATGTACATGTTTCTGCTGGTCCTATTTATTAAATTTGATATTAATTTTTAATTGAGGACAATGAGTTATAATCTTTACTATAGTAGTCGTGTTGCAGTAACAGTAAATTAAAAAATGACAATAATTGAAGTTACAAATTAAAACAAGATATGAACTGTTATAAAATTAACCAACTAGTTATAAATCAATAGACATTATAATACTACATAAACATCAAAAATAAAACTAAAGTTTTGCTCTATAGTTGCCTACCCTCTTGTCCAAATATTACAAAAAGTTCAGAAAATGATTTGATGTCTCAAATTGTATCTCAAAGCATATCCCAGATCAATAATATTAAAGTAAAAAAAAAAATATTTAATTTTTTAGTTGATATAATATGTTTTCATTGTTCCAGGACATGGTTTGCGACACTACACTAAGACATGATCATCATTTACTTAGTAGCCAAGGGAAACCAACGTTGGTGGAAAGAAGATTGATGAGCCATCATGAACAAGAGGAACACAAGCAAGAGTGCCACTCCCCATGGTGAACCACCAGCCCTATGAAGCGAGTTCCTCTCTTCTGGCAAAGGTATTGGAAACGATCCTCCACTTGAGAGACAGTGAACTACAAGCAACAGAAAAAGTGGAACAAGAGCCAGCAAGATCTTCACTTGTATCATCAAATCCTCATACACAGACTCATAGTTTATGTACCAAGAAAACCCCAACACAAAGAAAAGGATCAACATGAAGAAGCATAGGTGGAGTGGGAATGAAAAATATTCCCAGAAGTAGTATTGGTTATTGTATCTGGCCATGTGAGTTAGCTGAAGAAGTAGATGGGAATGAAGTTTTGTTATGTAGAATAAGCTCTTTCAGGTGTTCTTTGATTTGTAGAAGCCAATTGTTTGGTCAAAAAGGTATATATATAGAGGAGTTGGACCAAGTTGTAGGAGCTTGTTAATCATGTATCAAGTTCATGGTTGTTATTTCTCCTTCATCTATATATTTTAGTTTGTTAAAAAGATACATTATTTACTTCAATTTTTTAAATCAGAGTGAAGCTTTTGCTACCTCAATTTTTTACACACTACTAATTGATTAATCATTAAAATTAAGATGTCATAAACATACATGCATGTTCAAAATTAAAACATTTTTTACTTCTTATAGACATTTACCTTGGTGTCACTATGTTAAGACATAGAATATAGTAGAAGCGAAAACCAAAAAAGTAAAAAGGGAAAAAGTGAAAAGGAAAATATGCAAAGTGATATATTTGTCAATTTTTGGCATGGTTCTTCCTGCTTTATGGAGAAACTAGAGATTCTACTTTTTTTTTATTCGATACATGGAGATTATTCCAGTGATGGAAAGAAGAAATTCGATGGTTGAGATTCAAAATGGTGTAATCCAATGGATGAGTGCCAGATGCTACCGACATGGACTAAAACATGTGGTGCTGAGGAAATCAAGGAAGGATATATTAGAAACAGTGACTTATGAGGGTGTAAGGAACACATGTCCTCAATCATGTCTTATTCTTTGTCTCAAGTCTATTACATTTTGCCATATCAGTAAAAATAAATTAAAAATAAAAAATAATAAAAAATCATATTTTGATTAGTTTGAAACATGAAATGAGACAATGTTCAGAAATGTGATCCGCCATGGGAGGTTTGGTTTTGTGATTAATATGGGCAAAGTAGGGTCATATTATTGGGAAAGTTGCATCTTGTTAGTGAAATGGGTACGCAGGCCCATATTCCTATTTCCAATCTTTGTCCCAAGGCTTTGATTTCAAGTCATCTATTCAGATAAAGTTAGGTCCATTTGCATATTCCTAAAATCCCACGGCATATTTTAATTTATAGTCATCCATGATGCATCAATTCTATGTTCCTTATTTAGCTACTTTCTTTTGTGTTGTAATATTCTCACCTCTGCAATAATGTAACACTGAATCTATGATAATGTTTAGGTTGGACCACTGTCTTTTTCTATTTTCATAAATTATTTATGTTTTGAAAGTTCACCCAAGTGAGAAACATTTTTTAATAGTGTTTATTTCATACCAGATTTAATAGTGTTTTGAAAGCATCGATGAATCTCAAAAAATGATTTAAACTTGTAAAATTTCTAAAACAAGAAGATCCGTTTAACTATTATTGCTTAGTCTCATTTAAAAAACAAGGATGCAGAACAGAATGGAGGCAACAACCATGAGGGAAAGAGCACTAGCTTATGCCTTCTCATAACATCTAACATTAACAGTACATTATTTCTTAGTGGAAAAATAGGACTGAAATCAATAATAGTAGAGTAAAACACTAGTTCTGGTTGCTGTAGAACATTAACAACCAAGTCCTAATAACACCTAACCAAATATGAGCTGGAGCTGGCTTGAAAGGTGGATCACAACCCACCATCAAGACACCTCATCTATTGAAAGCCATTCTATGTGTCCATAGCTTCCATAGACATACAATGTGAAGAGTTTTATCAAGAAGGCGTTGATTTAGTATTGTAAGATCTCACAGGATTTCCAAAGTAGATAATTTGATTTTTGGGAGTGATACTTGTTGAGAGAGACAACCACGAATCCAAAAAGATTAATTCATTACCAAAAAAAATATGAGATAATACATTTAGTAGCGAAAATCTAAACAAATTAATTATTGATAAAATTTCTACTAACAATGTATAAGAAACACTATAAAAAAACACTTCTAGGATAGGATAGAAAGGAAACGCTAATCAGTTACCACCTCCAACAAGGATGACAGCTTTTGAATTTTGAATGACCCATTTTATAACAAGTAAGGGCAATTTTGACTTTTCAAGTCCCCAACAAGTGTTTTGAGTCTTTGTAAAGTTTCCTCTGTACACCAACTGTATCTTCCTCCTATGTTTATGTTGTTCCTTGTACCATATGAACAACTCCAATTTCCATTACCCATAAATCAAAATGACACCTTTAATTCTTATGCTTCTATTATTATCTTCTCTGATTCATGGGCACGCTCAATCTCAACCTAAAAACCAATCTTTCATATCCTTATTGATAACCCAAAATGGCCTTGATTTTGTGAAAGACTTGCTGGTAAAGGAAGCGATTTCTTCAATAGTTTCACTCCGATTGCATAATATTGAAAAGTCTACGAATATTCCTCTTGTGGGTAATGTATATATGCGGCTTTCCAATATCACAATAAACCAAATCGATGTTCCTCTATCGCATGTTAAGCCAGGGGAAACTGGAATTTCAATTATAGCTTCTGGGGTTAGTTGTAATTTGACCATGAATTGGTATTACTCGTATAGTACGTGGCTTGTGCCCTTTAAGATTTCTGACAGAGTTAGCGCACAAGTTCAGGTATCAAAATTATCCTTTTTCTTTCTTAATATGGATGTATGTAAAGAGAATGGTGCATTGAATTGTGGCAACCTTTTCTGTATGATGATTGTTGTTGTTGTTATACTAATTGTAGCAAATTTGTGTTGCTAATGAAACGTGGGCAATTTGTTAGGCTTAAAAAGTGATTCTACAGAAGTGATTTTGGCAAAAGTAATTTTTCAGCTTTTACTTTTTTGTAAAAGCTCGACGAAACAAATATGCAAGTGTTAGAAGTGATTTTTTAATCAAAATAATCACTTTGACTCGTTGCTTGTTGTGTTGTTGGGATTGAAAGAGGTGTTGTTGCAAATGGGATTCATAATTAATTTCCTGTTATGCTTGGGATATGAAAGATACTATGTCATTTTCTTTTGTGGATTTTGTTATATATCTGCCAATGTTAAATTATTTAAGATGTAGCACCCAAAGTTGAAATTATGTGCTATTCTTGTTTTGCTAATTTTTTTGAAAGTTAGTTTTCTTATGTTGGTAAATTCTCCTGTATCCAATATTATTTTTGTGTGCATGAGCTGAAAATGATACTTAAATTTTGTTACTACTACTACTACCATGTCTGTTTCTATCTGTTTATTTTCTTCACGACTATAATCAGAAAGGAATTTGATAAGTGTTACTACTGCTGGAAAGATTGAAGGCATGGAAGTCGGACTTACATTGGGTTTGGAGAACAAGGAAGGATCTTTGAATCTGAAACTTAAGGACTGTGGGTCTCATGTTGAAGATATTTCAATAAAATTGGATGGAGGTGCATCTTGGCTTTATCAAGGGTATGATGATATGCATACTTAATTCTATCTCGTTTAAGATCCAAGGGTTCATATTTACGGGATCCTTGCAGCATTTCTTACTGTCTAAAACACTTGGGATAGAGTGAATCTCATGGCCAAATGGCTAAAATTAAATAAATTATTTTATCCTTTTGGGATTTTTATTCTTGCTTCATATCTGACAGGGTAGTTGATGCTTTTGAAGAGCAAATTGTGTCAGCAGTAGAAAACGCTATCACCAAGAAACTTAAAGAAGGGATTTCAAGACTCGACTCATATTTGAGAAATCTTCCAAAGGAGGTTCCAGTTGATGAACATGCTTCTTTGAATGTAACTTTTGTCAATGATGTTTTATTAAGTGATTCATCAGTTGGATTTGAAACAAATGGGTTATTTATAGAAAGTGCTTCCAACCCTATTCCTAACCTAGGCCACACGAACTCAATTCTTCCAGTATTATGCACAAATTCGTCAAAAATGCTAGGAATCACTTTGGACCAGGCTGTATTCAACTCGGCATCAGCCTTGTATTATGATGTAAGCTTGGATGTTTGATCGTGATCCTTAAGCATAGATTCTTTTTAAAGATTCTTCTTTGTATATCATCATTGGATTGATGTCAAATGAAATTTGGTTTTTTTGTGTTCAGGCAAAATTTATGCACTGGATTGTGGACCAAGTGCCAGATCAGTCTCTACTGAACACAGCAGGCTGGAGATTTATTATTCCTCAGCTGTACAAGAAATATCCAAATCATGACATGAACTTGAATGTATCTTTATCTTCCCCTCCAGTTGTGGAGATTTCAAATCAGAAAGTCGGTGCCCACATACTTGCAGACTTAACAATTGATGTTCTGGAAGATGATGAAGTAATACCAGTGGCATGCATCTCATTGGTAGGACCATTAATACTTAAATTAACTATGTTTAGTCATAATTTGTTTATGAATGTTTTCCTATTACAACCCTGACTATTACTTGGATGTCGCTACAATCAATACTATTTTGATTATGTTGACTCCTATGCGCTGGAGTGGACGTAAAATGGATCTCAGCATGCAATGGGAGGCTTTTGAACAAATCATTGTTCTATTCTAAAAGCATAATTGTGCAACATTGAGCAGCCCTCTTTTAACTATTTTATCTATAAAAGGAAGCTAATCCATATCAGTTTTGTCAATACAACCATTAAAGTTATCCAAGAACTGGGCTTAACAACTTTCTACTTCACCGATTGGCTTGTCCATTTCTAGGCTTGCCTTTTTAATTTCCATTTTCAGACTTATTTTTGAGTAATCATCAATTCCGTGGATTGTATCAATGGTAGCTTTAACTATAATAGTTATCTGGTAAATAAACAGACTAGCTTTGTTTTCCCACACATTGGTCTTGTAGGACATACTATTGCATGAAGGCTGAGTTTAAAGATCCAACCATTTTAGGAGTTTAGGTTAGTTTTCACTTTTAGCTAATCGTTATTTAAAAGAATTTCATAATTATTTGGGTTTATTAGTATTAGCAATGTATTATGTTGTTTACTTTTATATTTTTGTGCATGTAATATATTTTATCCAGACATTGTGTACATGTATTCCACCTCTGCTGGATAGAGGGCATATAATAAGAGTATAGTCAGCTTCAATATTTAAGCTCAGATAGAGTGGTAAAGTGTGTTAAAATATTAACATTCTTATTGGTATAGGATTCATATGATCCTTTACAATAAATGATCCTTTCTTGATTGTGATTGTAATAGTGATCCTTTACATTACAATGACCACTATTGATATATTACATCCTGTTTGCACAGCTGATTCAAGCTTCAGGTTCAGTCAACGTCAACGGAAACAACCTTGTAGGTGCTGTCAGATTGGATGACTTTGCAATGTCGTTGGAATGGACCAACATCGGCAATCTGCGGATGTACCTGATTCAGGTATTTTTATATTGTGTATGATGCATATAATGAATAAATCGATATAAAAACTAGACGTTTTCATTGATAAAATGTGTGTTATCCTTTCTTAATGCAGCCAGTTATGTGGACACTTATTGAAACTGTCTTCTTGCCATATGTAAATGCACATCTCAGTAAAGGAATACCTATGCCCATCATTCATGGTTTCACCTTACAAAATGCAGAGATAATCTTGTCAACTTCAAGAGTCACAGTTTGCAGTGACGTAGCATTTGGAGAATCAGAAAAGCTTTTGTAATTTGTTCAGATCATTGAGTAGAAAAATGTTTTGTTAATAGATTGTAAATATGTCAAATCAGAGATCAAGATGATATGTCTACTTGTGCAATCTTCTTTCATTTGTACATCACCTCACATTTATCTGAGATGATAAAATCAAATAAGGGTATGCAGAAAATGTGGTAGGACTCAGCAGTAATGAAAACTATGCAAATGTGAGTTGATGTGTATTCAAGTGTGCATTGGTAGCATTTTTCAGGTAGGATTTTGATGCAGGTATTTGTATCATGAATTCTCAAGTACAGAGAAAGAAAATTTGGTTACTGTTGCCTGCAATCTCAATTCCAATAAATTATTGTTAGGGATTAACACTAGTCCTAGACTACTAGTCTAAACATTATATAAAACTATTAGAATTGCTTCATGTGCAATGATTCTGGATTTTGGACACTTTAAAAGTCAATCTAATTGGGAAGAAATGACAAGTTGAAGAATGGAAGAGTGTATTAATTTTAGTGGAGATTAGCCTCAACCTTTAGTTAAGTAGAATAGAATTTCTATATGATCCAACTAAAAAGAAAGATATAAAAGCTTAGTGACTCAATTAGCTATTAGTCTATCATATAAAACTTTAAAAAGTAGGGTCCTAATTTATTTTCATAAAAAATATTTATTCTCCTAATAAAAATTATTTATATATTCTTTATTGATTTAATATGTATAATAAATATTTTTTTACACCGTCAGTCGATTATCTATCATTAATCGTTTGCTCTAAAATAAAGTAATACAAATCGATTTTAAAGTCTTGTTTTTTGAAAGAAAAAAAAGTGACTGATAACCTTATCCACCACCATTATAACCGATTCTGACAAACTCACAAACATGAACCATTCTTAAACCCAATTTAAACCCTCCTCTGCCTCTCTCTCTCTCTCTCTCTCTCTCTCTCTCTCTCTCTTAGTTCTACACTTAACCAAACTAAGGAGGGTAACTATGCAAATTTCATTGACCAATTCAGCCTTCAAGACCCCTCAAATCTTTCCATTTTGCCAACCCTTTATCTCTCAGAAGCCATCGACCCACCAACTTTCCCTTCAACAAAACCTTCATGTCAATGCCCTAAAAGGGTCTTCAAGCTATTTATCAGATATAAGCAAAGCAATTGATCATGAAGAACAATACTTGCAAGCCCAGCAAAAGGTTAACCGTAAAGGTGTGAACTTGGAAGGTATTACTATTGAAGGTGTCTCTGTTGGTGGACAAGAGACTTGTATCATTGTTCCTCAATTCAAATGTGCTTTTGATATTGGGAGGTGCCCAAAAAGAGCTATTCAACAAGATTTTGTTTTTATCACTAATGCTCATCTTGACCACATTGTAAGCTCTTTCAACTTTTCTCACTTTGGTTTTGGTGTCTACTATTGAGGGCTCTTGTCTAAGGAAAAAGTAACTTTTTTTATGAAGGTTTTAAGTTTTAACTAGTGGAGCCTTTCTTTTTGTTTATCTAGTGATTAAAAAAATCAATTCTTCAACTTCACATTTGTTTGGCTAAGCTTTTAAAAAAGCAGAAGGAAAAAGTAGAAGCTGCAAAAAATAATGCTGAAATTCAGCTTTTTTTAATAGCTGTATTTAAAAATCAATTTGAAAGATGTTAGTGCTACTATAACACCTCAACCATGACATGTGACCACTGGGCCCATGAATTGAGTGTGCCACCCTCTGTAGCTTAGTGAAGTGACTCAATGGGAACAATGATTGTTACTCCTTGAGGTCATGGGTTCGGTTCGCGGAGGCTCTTTGGGGGAATAAAATACTGCAGGAGATATTTAAGCTTGAGGTTCGCAATATTCATGAGCCCATGGGATCGCATGTTATGCCGGGGTGTTACACCTACACCCTTGTGTGGAGTAGGAAAGCGAAGGAAAGAGAGATGTCGGAAGGGAAAAGAGAGAAAGTGAGAGATTTGATTGATATGATGAGAATGGAAGACAGACAGGAAGAAATATAAAGTGTAAAATGTGATATAAGGGGAAAAAGTTGTAAGAATATAAGAGTTAAAGCACTTATGTAGAATCACTTCTTTTAAGCTTGAACAATTGGACCCCTAATATTTATAGATTGTATTGCTTGCTTATAGAAAAGCCAGATCTACACTTGCTTATAGGCTCTTTGTAAGCATTAACATTGGTGCCATACCGATAACAAGTTAAGTAATCTAAAAGTAGCCTTTCTTTTCAGTTTTCACAAATCCTAGTGTCTCTTAATTGTTATGCATGTTTTTGCATGCCACTACTTTGTTATTCATTTTTAGATATTCACTTTATCTTGTAATTGGATTTTGAGTGTGAATTTAGCATAAACTCATGATGATTTTCAATGATTTAGGGAGGGCTGCCATTGTATGTAGCGAGTCGTGGTTTGTACAATTTAAAACCTCCCACTGTATTTGTGCCTTCTTGGATCAAAGAGGATGTTGAGCAGCTGATTGATATTTACAGGAAACTGGGACAAGTTGAGTTGAACGTTGAATTGGTTGCTTTGGATGCGGGTATGTGTCATTTGTCTTTCTTCTGAAACCAGGTATTTCTTTGAGGAAATTATTGGTGAAATTTGATTTCAGGGGAGACATATGAGATGCAAAATAACCTTGTTGTCCGACCATTCAGAACTCAACATGTTATACCCAGCCAGGTATCTTTGAACCCGTCGTTCTGTAGTCCTTCAAGTCCTTGCTTTTTAACTGAAGCTTGAATATAATGAGTATTGGCATTTTAACTTACCTCCCTTCTTGTACAAAATCTTTTGAATGAAGATCTTGGCCAAAAAATTAACAGGTTTTGGCTTACAGAATTTACATTTTATCTATTTTTACTCTGAAAATTTCTTATAAAATGCTATCATTTTGTTTTGTCAGGTGAAGTTGCATAATTTTTTCTATCTTTACATTTGTGTATTTTGTGTACCTTTTCTGCACTCTGTACACCTCTTTTATAATATATATTCTGATAGTTATAACATTTTAATTATGAATGAAGACAATGACACTGAGTATGAGTGAGCTCCTAGTACCTAACATTTTCCTTTGGTGATAATCTGGATTTTTATATTAAAAAATTAATAAGAAAAAAAATATTGTTAGAAGGGAAGAGAAAAGTACAAGAGAAGAGGATAAGCTATCCGCGAAAACATATCAAAAAGAAAAACCTTAAACCTCAGATACATAACCATGCAACAGAGAATGTGAATCCCTTTGCATGTCTAACAAAGAAACAAGTCTGAATAATCTATGGGCAAAGCACCAAAGAGATGCCAAAAGAATAGATAAGGCCTGGTTTCTTATTTGAACCACGCATTATATGCACATATCAGAGTACTAAGCCGTAAGAGGTCCACACTTAAATAACATATCTTTAGTGTTATTCCTATTAAGAACATCAATCCAGACAAAATTTAACCTGAGGGAGCTTTGGACTTCTACACATGTATTTATCCAAAGGAAACATATCTGTATTGTGAGAATAATATGTAATGTTAATAATTGAAACTGCACAAGAATGCTTTTTAAGCCTCACAGGATGAGGACAATTCTAACTTGGTAGTCTACAGGGTTATGTAATCTACTCGATCAGGAAAAAGCTGAAGAAAGAGTACACTCACCTGAATGAGAATCAAGTTGAGAAATTAAAGGAGAGCGGCGAAGAGGTTTTTATTGTCTTCAACTTAATTCTGATTTAAATCTTATTTGATCCTTACTTGTAATGAACTCTCATTTCTAGATTACAGACAACATATTATCTCCTGAGGTGGCCTTCACTGGTGATACAACATCAGATTTTTATCATGATCCGCTTAATGCTGATGCGTTGAAAGCAAAAGTTCTTATAACTGAGGTACAACCCAATCGTTCAGTGAAATGAGTACAATTTACTTTAATCACTGAGTTCAGCTGAAATCCTTAGAAATAAGTATTCCTCGTGGTGGTTCAGAAGTCAAATGTGGAAAGATGTCGTAAAATATACAACTACATAATAAGTTGTAGTAAAAAACAGCTCAAGCTTATTTCATTCCTTAAACTAAATGAATTTCTAATGTAATCTTTCCACTCATTAGATTGTGGACTTTGTTCAAGCACATCAATTTAACAACCTGAACTACTGTCATGGAATTTTTTGTTAACCCTTTCATCTGCCCTTGGTTAGAGAGGAGTTGGAAGGAATGAAAATAGAGTGAAAAGGCCTTTGTTGTTAGTTTTATTTATTTTTGTTATGTACAATTAATTGTAACAAGTCATATATCAATAACCGGTATAATGAAAGCAATTGCCACAGGCTGTGTGCCAGTGTTCTTATTGCACAGCAAATGCTTGTCCTCTTTATTGTGTAAACAGTATCAAAATTAATAGATCCTCCTGAGTTGGTATTGTTCGGCTCCGAGTCTTGGTTTAATTTGAAGAAAGGAACTTTCGAAATTTTCAAAATGCTACACCCATTCTTTTTGTTTTTGATTGTTGAGTCTTCTTCAACAGGCAACATTCCTAGATGATTCATCCAGCATAGATCATGCTCGGCAATATGGTCATACACATATATTTGAGGTAATGTGACTCTTTTGTAGCTTCTTTAAAGGTAGCTTGATAATATCAAAGATGAACTTTAACATCTCTCATGCTCGCCCTACTCGTTTATGTTGTTATTCTTCATGACTCAGGTTAATGTGTTTGATTTATAGCCATGTCATAGTCATTTTTGTTATCAACACTCAGCATCATTAGGAGGCTAAATACAGCTTTTACAAAATAGTTCTACCAAGTAAATAGTTGACTAATCAAGTAAATAGTTCTACACGATGTTGGTATAGTGATGTAAGGTCCTACTACATCCTCAGGATGACCAAAAGGTCAAAGGTTCTATTTCTGAGAGCGACACTTGTTGGGAGGAGCAGTTACGTACCCCGAAAAGGATTAGTTCCTTACCTAAAAAAGGTGAAGGAATACCTTTAGTAATACAAAAAAACATGTAATTGATGACTTCTTCTCATGCCATGTGATTGATTAGTCCTTAAAGTGATGACTCTAGTGCATATTATATTGAGGAGATTCCTGATTTAAATTAAACTTGTATTAATTATGTAGATAATGGAAAAAGGTAATCGGATTAGCAACAAAGCGGTTTTGCTGACTCATTTTTCATCAAGATATAATATAGAGGTAATCTTGTATTTTTTCCTCTCAAGTTGAACTATGAACTTGCTTCCCCCAAGTGCTCAAAACTGCATATATAATTACTAACCTAAGTAAATATCCATTTTATAAGTAATATTAAAGTTAATTAACTTCAGTGGCTCTTTAATAAGTTATTGAATAAAATAGGAACATTTTTTTGTTATCCTCAGGATATTCGTCAAGCTGCATCAAAATTGCAGTCCAAGCTATCTGCAAAAGTGGTTCCTCTTACAGAAGGTTTTAAATCAAAGCATTCTTAAGTGTTCAAAGGCAATTCAATCTTTACCATTACCAATATATTAGTGAGTACTATGGAAAAAGTGTTATATATTCTTGTTTTATGTAGTTTCTTGTAATTTTAATTAAAGAGCTGTATTTATTTTTGGGTTATTTTGTTCTGTGTGATTACTATTTATTCCATGAAATTCAATACCTCGAGTTTTTAAGTTTATGATGTAATGTATGTAATATCTATGTACTGATAATATATAAATCTCTTACCCTGACTGACAAGTGTATAAAACTTTAATATTTTAAATGCATTCATTTTTCTCTCTCTGCAAATGGGGCACACTAGTTTTGGGGTTTTTAGCATTGTTTGAAAAGTTTACAACTTCGTAAGTTATGGAGTTTGTACCGATACATTTTTAAACAAATTTTTTTTTGGCTAAAGTAAATACATTACGATTATGAGTGGTGAACTCGAAATCTCCAATTAAACTACACTATATGGTGATTGATCTATGGGCTTTATGGTTGAAAAAGTGTTAGATTTGTGAAGTACAATTTCTCCAAAGCAAATAGAGAAATACTGAATAGGACAAACAGGGACAGAAAACAGGGCAGGGACTTTATTTTATCCGCATGATGACAAATCACGTTTTTCATACCAAAAACATGAGAGTACCTTTTTGTTTCATTTTTTGTATCACTCTATATCTTATCACTTTTGATTGATTGGAAAAAAATTATTTAAGTTAAAATTATAATTATTAAATATTTTTATGACCAATCATGTCTCCTAACACATACGTAGAGTGGACAGTAGATGATGTGAACTCAAAACAAACTCAAAGAGTGTGAGGGGATAGGCACGTTGGGACAAGAGATCTAGGAGAATAAGAAACCCAGATTGTTCAAATTCACACTCTTTAGCGAAGAATATGGAAGCCCCCAAAATACCAATATGCCCATAATTATGTGCATTTTCAATTCATCTTCTTATCTCTATAATTACAACTTTGACATTCAGATTAGATCAATCAATTTGTCCTTGTTGGAATAGAATGAATTGGATATAGATAAGTTCTTTTGGTACAAAGGATATAGACATAGTTGATAACAACTTATGAGTGTAATATATATATACACTGTTATATCTCCACCATTCAATTATATTATTTTATTTGAAAAGTCAATAATTAATAAAATAAAAATGAATAATAGATGATAAAATATGATTAACTAGTCAAACTAATTACATATATTTGTCTCTTATTTTATATTTGTTTTGCTTCTTTCTCTTCTTTTCTCACTACTGTCACACCCGGTCTCTTCACTCTGCTAAAGCTTCAACCTTTCCTCGTTAATCCTATTTTCTCAATCTGGGTTTTCGTTTGTTTTGGATTTTGAATCGTTTTTCGTTCCTGGGTCTCTCGTCACTTCGGAAAAGACCCAAACTTTATTAACCCATCTTTGGATTGAATCGGTGATCATGCGGAAAAGAGAAAGGGAAAACCCTTGTGCGGTGTGCGGCCACTATCACAAGTACGAGGAAGGCGAAGTGTGTTCAATCTGCGGCCATAGGTTGATGGTTGGAGAGAAAACTTCGGTGCAAGTTAGCGCCTTCCCGTCGGTGATATTGCCGGAGTTTCTTTACCTCGGAAGCTATGACAACGCTTCACGCTCTGAGATTCTCAAGACTCAGGGAATCACTCGTATCCTCAATGTAAGGGGGTAGGGTATTTCTTAAATCTGTTATTTCATTTTGATGATTGAGTTTGATACATGTGTGCTATGTCCTTTGGAATGATGATAATGATGATGGTGCATGCTTTAATTTTTATAGTGCAAATTTTAGGAATATTGTGGTGCTTTAATAATTGAGAAATTTTTTGGTGATCTAGGGAAAATATATTGTACCACTGAATATGCACCACTTTAATTATCAATTATTGCTTCGAAAAAAATGAACTTAAAGATTCACTTGCAGGTTTTCTAAGCATCCTTGTAATTTCTAAATGGCCAATGCATGGGGTGATGTCAAGTTAAACATGCTGTGGTTGTACATAATAGATTTTGAAAATTTAAATCGGTTCAACGGGTTGGCTGGTTAAGGTTTTTTGTTTAACTGACGAAACTCGTGAAACTGAACCTGTAAACTCAATTGCCGTTTATAATGATCATATATTGCTGATTGCTTAGTGAAAAGTAATTAGTTTTAATTAGAGATATGGGGGAGTGGCTAATAGTAGAATGGAGGAGAAGTTGAAGGATATGCAATATGTTTTTATGTATATAACGTGTTTTGCATTTTGTAAGTAAAAATAAGGTCACCTAGATTGAGCTTATCTGTAAAGATATCAAGGTATATCCACATTTAATTTATTTTAAAGTACATTGTGATGTTAACTCACTAAATAATTTAAAGGTGAGTAGACCCTCACTTGCTCACTTTACTGGTAAGCTCACTTAAGAGAAGCCTGTGCAAATCACTTAACTGTAGTCAGTACTTAATAACATGTGAATCATGGCTATAACACGAGTAGTGAATCACGGATGTTATCTTATGCGAGGGAGATGCCCATATTATACTTTGTTTTAGCCGTTTCACATTGTTGTAGCACATTTTATCATTTCATAATCCCCTTACCCTCAATTTTTTGCTCCCTGGTCCTCATGAAATTAACGCTTAAAACTCCAGCAGCCTACCATTTTTTTCATTCCAAACTTGGCCGTCTTCTGGCAACCCAGTTGTAATCGCCAACTCTGGTATGCTTAGTGCTGTTTCAGCCCCTTGTTCGAGCAACCCTATATACTCTGCTCTCTTTTTCGAACTCCCTTGTTTATTTATTGCCATCTTGCTGCATACCTTGTTGCCCACCGTTGCTTTTTTTGTTTCGTTCTTCTGCATTTAAACTTTCTTGTTCTTTCCTTTTTCTGGTTGGTGTGTACTTCAGAACCTACCACCAATTTTTTGCATCATCTTCCTTGATTAACTAGTTAGTTAAACCTTAGATTTATGGTGATTGTTGTGTGATGTGTCGATATTCTATACTGAGACTGTTGATTAAAAATGATTAATGATGATCAAGTCTTTAATTTTGGGTATTTTTTATTTGGAGAATTTATGTGTATATTAGTTCCCTAATCTTCACTGTAGTGACCTTCCCACTATAGTTTCTGGGATCAGCTGCCAAGCAACCACTATCCTGGATTGGTAACATATATATGAGTACAAATGTACACTGAATGCAGTAATTAATGTGATGATAAATGAGATTTTTAACTACTCAGTTGTCTGAACCTATTATGGTTTGAAGTCTTAAACGAATTTATTGAAAGTTTACTAATACTGTCTTTGAATTTTCCGCCTTTGCAGACTGTCCCTTGTCAAAATCTGTACAAGAACTCATTTACCTATCACTGCCTCCCAGATGGCAAAACTTTGCCATTTGATGAAGGAATTCAGTTTTTAGGTATGTTTTGTCTTGTCCATTTAAAATTCATGTCTTGACCTTTTTATTTACTACTATGCTTTGTCAACTTGTAATTAGTTTACCTCTTTATTTCTTTTTTTTTTTGTTTATCACATATTTTCAGTTTATACTCATTCAGGCAGCAGGTGTACATTCTGAAGTAGTCAATATAAGATTGATGGGTAGTTGTCTCAGACTCGTGAATCTGATGACTATCTATTTTTTTGTTACTCTTAATCCTCTTACTTTGGGTCCTTCTGGCACGATAGAGTTTAGAATTTAGATGCCATAAGATTTAAAAGGAAACCTATGATTTAAAAGAAGAGATACGTAATCTGCTTGGTTCACTTTTCCTTTGTTAGTGTTTGCAAGGTGTGCAAAACTGTGTCTTTATTCATCTTTTTGAAGAATGTTCACTTTCACCACCCTTCCCTCTTTTATCCAGACTCGGGCGGCCTATGTAAAGATTTGCACCAAACACTTTGTAAAGAGGAAAAAAGGCCATTCTAAAATGATTTTAGGCTTTGATTCTTCTTTCCGCAGCTCAAAATCTTCTTTCCTTTCTTAGCTCCTCTTCCTATAATCATTTGCTCTTACCTCCTAAAACTATTCTCCTTTCTTCAGCAAAAGGAAATGAAATCACAAAAGGTCTGAGAAGATTTTCCTTATACTTCCCGTCTACTCTATTATGGTAATGGACCACTTCACTCCACTCTCTTATGAACCACTTCACTCTACTTTATTATGAACTACTCCACCAACCCACTCTTTCCAACATAACCTAAAGTTGCAACTCCCTTTTTCATGCACTTTCACCCAGTGTTCTCTCTCAAAAGGACCTGCTTATAGTCAACATTGAAAGAAGCTCCCTTGGCGATTCAATAATTTGAGAGAATCCTCACCTCCAAACCAGTGCGTCATATCCTCACCTAGTGTTCTATATCTGCTAGTCTTCTAATTTCTTGTTCGTGTTTGGTTTAGTTTAAATGCCTGTCAGCTGTCACATATTATCATATTTCCTACTTCATTTGGGTTTTACATTATATTTTGGTTATATTTGTTTTCCCATATAATCAGCCTAAAATTTGGACAACATTAACACATTATTAATTATAACTATTGAGTAACTCCCTTCCTACACTAGTATTTTATGTGTCATGTTATAACATTTGACTTGGGTAATTAAAATTTCAGTTAATAGACTCATTGCTTTACAATTGACATTGGTGATTGTTTATCAATATTTATTCTATTTACCCTTATAATGAAACCAATACTGTGTTTGCCCTACAGAGCAATGCGAGAAGGATAAGGCTCGTGTGCTGGTTCATTGCATGTCAGGAAAGAATAGGTAAGATATTCCTGCAATGTGCTCTTAGCATGACATTAATATTCTGCACCAATATTTGTATTTGCATGGGTGTGTTTATTAATTATATCTGAATCACATATGGTAGGTCTCCAGCTATTGTGATTGCATACATGATGAAGTCCAAAGGATGGAGACTTGAACAGTGCTATCAGTGGGTAAAGGAACGGAGACCGTCTGTTGAATTAACCGAAGGTATGTTTGTTTTCTATTTCCACATTTGCTCTCATATAACTGGTAAAGCTCATTTACATTCTTCAACTATCTGGTGATGATGACGGTGAACAATTGCAGAGTTTCATTGCTGTTTTTCCATTAGGGTAATTACCATCTTTCTGACATGCATCCTTCCTTTCTCGACAATATAGGTGTTTACCAGCAACTGCAGGAGTTAGAGAACAAGATCTTCGGATCAAATGATGGTGGAAGCTCGGTGCTGCCCAGTTTCCCACCTGCAAGTTCAATTAGCTTTGGTTTCCCAAAGATCAATGATTCACCTCCATTTCCTGCCTTCAGCGGTGTTGAAACTACTTCAATTTTTGCCCGACCACCCCTAGCCATTGCTCCAACCGCTTTTACATTTGGAGCTGTTCAGCCACAGAATAGCGCGACTGGAAGCTCATATGGTGCAAATCCAGACGGTACCGATATCCAAATGGACGGTTCTTGATTGACCAGCACCATCTGTGATTAAGCTGCTTGACAATTTCTCTGGTGGTATAGTTTATACAGGTACCAAGGCTGCCAATTGCCATATTTCAAGTCAAGGTCCAATAATCATATGAGTGACTTGTAATTCTATACAGAGTTCTTTTTCTTACAAATCTTTTTATAGTTATCTGGTAGTAGTATTGAATTTCAGGATGTTTAGTTATATTACTGGGCCTCATGTGTCCTGTTTCAGTAGATCTGCACTTTGACTCTGTCTAATTTTTAATATTTTAAGCAAATTCTATCCTATGAAGTATAGAAGATTAAACAATCCTGTTGTGGAACTTTTTGTGGTTGTAATCTTGAGTTGCAGGAAATGGTTTGAATATTATGTAGACAAGCTTTCAATGTAAAATATTACTCAGTATAATTTATCCATGAAATTACCCAAAGAGTGGAAAGCTATATAGTACTATGTGAAATGCTAAAAATATAAGATACTCAATATTAACTGCAAACTCAAGAATGAAATTTAACTAAAATACTAAAGCAAATGAGTTCCTTTTATCTCATGAAGATGAAAACAAGAAAACAAAAAAATGGGAATCTAGACTTAGCAACAAGAAAACAAAACAATTGAATAATCTAACTGAACCAAGACATGGAACTTAATAAAAAATGATCATGTCTTCAATGTCCCAACACATCCACATTGTTGTGCAATATATGTGGGGAATCATCATTAACAGCTACATGTTTCACAACCTTAAAAGTGTCATCAACGTCAGAATACAATCCAAGCTTATCATCTTCACCTGTGCATTCTTCACCCGCATCTGAATGTGAGTTACATCCGACTGGAGGATCCTCGCGCCTAATTGCATGAATTTTCGCCCCCGAATCGTCGTCACCAGCCTCAATGGTTTTCATGCAGCAGAAACTGATAAGAACAAGTATTCCAACACCAAACACAACTATACCTCTAGAATATATGGCCATTGCTGCAGTTAGCTTTTAGTCTAAGAGTGATATATGCTGGAACATTGATAGAGTTGGGAATGTTGGGAATTTAAAGGAAGTAGTGTTTACTATTTTAATAACAAATCAAGGTTGTGGTTGTTAGAGTAATTAGAAGTTAGAACTGGTCTTAAGGTAGATATAATATGTAGATGAAATTTGGAACATGTTATTGCCACAAAATAAGGTTTTGACATGAGAAATGATAATCGGTTAGTTTAGTTGAGACATGTCACAACTAACAACTAGATTAGTGTCTAGTATAATTATGCTACTTTTTATAGATAAAAAAATTAACAGAGTAAAAAGAAGGAGTATCCTTAAAAAAAATGAAAAAGTTATCACACCAATTGTATAAGAGTATTAAATTTATACACTGACAGCGTAAAGATATATATACAGTCATCTATCGTTTATTTGAATTAATTTTTCTAAAAAATCAATGATAATTGAAAATAAATATTGTATTTTTGTGATTGGGTATGTTTGCCACGCTGTATATGATAAGACTTTATAGAATATGACTTCATAAAATTTTAGTATTATAGAATATTTAATAAGATACATATATAATAAAATTAAGTAATCTGTATATATCCTTAAAATCACGACGTAAAAATTATTAATTATACTGCACTATTTCACGCCTTGTACGATAAGCTTAATATACGTACGTGTAGTCATATAAGCTTAACATACGCACGTGTTTTAATTTTGTGGGGTACAATAATAACATATTTCAATGGTCCCAACTAAGACTACAACATCTGTCTTCAATAAATATAGCAGCTAATTACCTGCATGCAGTTTAATTCCTCAATGAGTTGTTATAATTAGTTTTGAGAACAATAGTCAATAATCAATGAAGACTTCATCTTATTATTCTATTCTTATTTAGGATTTTACTAAGTGGGATACAAGTTTTTTAATGTAAAAATGTAAAATGTTTCATTTCACAAATGATAGATTGGAACTCACTTTTTATTTTTTTTCTTTTTATTTAATTTTATTGAGAGAGAAAACCCTATCAATATATACCTTATTTATAAATTAGTGATAGAGGAGAAAAAAAGACAGTTGGTGATATTATGAAAGTGGTGATCATTGATTAGAAAAAAGAGAAAATAATATATGACAAAGAATAATTTTTATATATTATTATTGTATCATACATTATTTATATTTAATTATTATTGATTCTTAAAAATAATAATTCAAATGAATAATAGATAATATAATGACTGTATATAAATTTTTATATTGACAATATATAAATATTATAATCTTACGTAAAAAGATGAATTTACACCCAAGTATAATTTCTCATATACATGTGCTAGTAATTCATGAAATTTATGTTGTCAGAATTTTCTATCAACATTATAAATGATATACTTTATTCATTAAAATCCACCTTCCAACCTTTACTCAAGTTTGTTGGCCATTTATATGTTAGAAATGGTCTCCCCTTAGATATTTGGCTTCCATCAAAATAATTATATCTATATATTTCCAACCAATCTAGTAGTATCAAATGTAATAATGATAACTTTAAAAATGAACTTAATTTTTATTAAATATATATTTGCCGAAATCTTATTTGAGATATTGAATTAGATATAAGAAAATAGGATAGAAGATAAAATGTAATGTTAGCTTTTTATTTATCAGATAAAATTTCCAGTGCCAATGATGTACTACTTTTCAAAACTCTTGAGCTATAGCTAGGAGCCTAGGACAAGAAGTGCAGGGTAGTGCACGTACTTACATTTATCTTAATAAATTTTCTTAAGAGGCAAAGTATCGTAAACAAAATATTAAGAAGCACTTAGTTCTCAAAATACTTTTTTGACCTCTAATATTTGACAAAATCCTTATTTACATATGTTATATGTGTTCACTTAATTATAACCCTCAATTTTAACACCTACATTTTAAGAAAAGAAATGTGTAAAATCTCAAATATCCAAACTTATAATTTCCTTTTTCTTTAGAACGTAATAGGCAATTAGGATATCCCTAAGTTGGATGTATACATTATGTGTTGTTATCTTATTCGGTATTAGAAAGTTTAGTACTAGACTCAGATCTGCATCCAAAAAAGTTTAAGGATCTATATTCAATATTATTTTTAAATTAAATAAAGAAAATTAAAAAAAAAATATTACTCAGTATTGGAGATGAGTTCTTATTACAGTTAAGACATTGCATAGTTGATTCTTTTGGCACAATTAGTTCTGAAGTTTATTAAAGCTTTTTAGTCTTTGAGAGCTTATAAGGTAACTAAAAGCTTGTAAGTTAGGATTGGAATACTAGGAACTAATGAAAGAGAACAATTTGATAAAATTGATTGATCAGAAAGTTGATAGATATAAATTGAAATTAATCAATGAATTATAAGTCATGAATCATTTGAGTTAATTAGCTTATCAAATATGTGTTTACAAACTAATAACTTATAAATAACTCTATTTGCCAAACCCAACCATCTAACTTATTTTTAATAAAATAATCTAGTTGGCCAACCAACTTATTAATCAACCTCATAATCATACGAAACACAAGATCAACGGGTGTTGGTTCAAGAGGTACATGTTTGATTCCCCTTAAGTAAGGTATCGAGTTTGAGTCTTGTGGATGGAAAAAATACCCGCTGAGAAAGTTAGCCTCACATACCTGTGGATATTCCCAGCTCGAACAAAATTACATCATGTGTGACTATATATGTGAGAAACAAAAAAACCAAACACAACGATTATTCATATTACTAATGTATAGGCTGTCTGTAGTTGGTAAAGAACTCACACTGTACCCTTATAAACCAGTGGCAGTAGCATTTAAGGTGCTTTGAAGTGGATAGATAGCATTCTTTATGATAGTCTATTTGCTTATATACTTTGTAATTTTGATAATTTTAGGAACTTGTGATCATTCTTGAACTAAGCTAATCATTGAGTTGAATTGCATGCATGAGTGATCGGTCATAAAAAAATAATGGTATCAAATGAGTGCAGCATATACAAGCTTGTGAAAAAATGATTTGCCAAAGTATAATTAAAGTAAAATATCTCACTTGAAGTAACACATTATTTGTTATGATCATGAAATTTTTAAAAATGATTTGTTATGATAACAACATTTTCATTTCTTCTATACATACAATAACATGGAACATTTTAACACCATGTTTGTTAGGGTTAGTTGAATCGGTGACCTATCACCTCATTGACTGAGTTTAAGCTATGAGGGCTGTGCTTTTGGATTGTGAATTTGTGATTAATAAACTAAAATAGTGAATATTTATTAGAAAACTAAAAATATTAACTCTCAAATATCAAAACCCAATTTATTATATATTTCCATATCCTTCGTTAACAACTAATTTTTTATATTTAAATACCATATTAACATGAAAGTGATTGGCTTATTTCACATGTCGTGCCAGTTTGAGATCCTATCATATTTTGATTTGGATTACAACATAAATTATTTCGGTAAGGATCTCCTATCCCAAAGTATATCTCAAAGTCTTTTCCAAATCATTTATATTACGTGATATTAATTAGAAAATTAAATACTCATAACTTTATCTATTTTTGCTTCATTATGATTCGTTAGGAACAAGCTTCAGAACATACCTATGGATAGCAGATCCCCATCCAAATTATTCTGGCATACATAGCCAGGGTATAGTAGGTGCATGCATGCATCATGCCCGGACCAAGGAGGAAAAAAGGTCACCATATCTCTAACATAAAGTTCTAGTTGTGTGGATTAATATTTTGCACGAAACATATTGGACAATACTCTATACCTGAAATTTATTATTAAACCTAGATGGATGAATTAGCCTTTAATGTAAATAGCCAAACAAATAGTATCACATCAAATCCTTAGTTAACCTATTGAAATGAAAGGTTAAACACATCTAGTGTGAAGTATTGAATCCTACTTATTGAAAGGTTGACATGAAGACTTTCATCATGAAAATCAAATCATATCTCTTTTGGACGATGTGTCATTCTATCAATATTATCGTATCTGTTTTGCATACATACTTATTTTCTTTGTATAAAGATTTTTTTAATGTTGTAAATTCTATCCATAAAATTCAATATAGGGATTTTTTAGTAGGTCTCACAATGCAACAAAATTAAATTGGGTAAAATAGGAAAGTGCGTGTAAAGAAAAATTCAAAAATCAAAGGAGGCTAGAAGTTAAAGACATATGTCTTTTCAATCTAACTCTTTTAGGCTATGTTTGGTTAGGGTGAAAAGGGGAGGAATGAAAGAGAAAAGAAAAGAGTTTTTTCTGGTTGCATTGAAAACAAGAAAGGAAAAAAAAATTGGTGGGGCTCATGTGTTGTGTTTCTCTCAATTATTTAGAGGAAAACATATGGAAAAAATTGTACCAGAATCGATTGTCTCAAAATATATCTTAAATCATGTTCCAAACCAATGACGATGAAATAAAAACAGATAAAAATAAGAAATATTTAATTTTTTAATTCACATTGCATGTTTTCATTGGTTTAAAACATGATTTTGGACATACTTTGAAATATCATATCTTTATAGTACAAAGAAAATATCATTATTAATAATAATTATATTATTTTCTTTTCACTTCCTTTCCATTTTCTATCCTACCAAACAACTAACAAAACATCCCATTTTCTTATCTCAAGTTTTCCTTCCTCAATTTTTCTTCTCTAAACCAAAGTGGGGAATGGAAATAAAAGCTGCTTTATGAGAGTGATAGTTTTTACTGTAAAATGTTGATGTCTAAATATAGGTAGATTCTTTCATCCTTTGAGGTATGGGGTAATAATCTTTTCTGTGAAAATTACATTTTGGCTTAGGCGCTATATAGAATTGAGGGTGTGCAAATACACACCCTGGATTTTTAAAAAAATTAATATACTATCTACAAGGCATTGGAAAAACATTGGAAAATTGAGAAATTCTAAGTGGGCAAGGTTTGAATCAAGAAATTGGTCTCAAGTGAGCTATTGATACTCGTTGCGTTTATATTATGCAACTTTGATAAATTTTATATTGATTTATTTGTTATATCTGTTGTTGTTGAAATTATTGAAGAGAATGGATTAATTCCAGAAAAATAAACTTGATTAAAATCGCAAAGAAATGATTAGAGATTATGAGGGATGATGGATGAGAATCTTTATTGCAAGATGTAATCTTATTTTGCAATATGCATGACATTGACATTCATGATATGGGTGTTGACTTTTTTCCTTATGGTAAATCACAACGTGGAGGCAGAGCGCATACTATCACAATAGAACATCATTATTATGTTGAATTATTTTATACTACTGTGAATATGCAACTTAAAAAACTTCATGATGAGTTAAATACTCAACTATTTTTTGGATGTATTGTTTAAGTCCAACAAATTTGTTCTCTAGTTTTGATAAAGCAAAACTGATTGAATTTGCAAAGTTCTATCCACATGATTTTTGTCCAACTGATTTAATGATGTTTCATAATCAACTTGAAACTTACATCATTGATATGCATTGCAATGTTGAATTTGCTTCTTTGATATGAATCAATAATATTTCACATAAGTTGGTTGAAAGTGGAAGACACATTGTTTACTCATTAGTTTATCTTTTTTGAAGTTAATAATTATTTTACCTATTGCCACGACAATAGTAGAAAGAGCATTTTCAGCTATGAAAATTGTGAATAATAAGTTGCATAATTGAATGGGAGATGCATGGATGAATGACTGTCTAGTGACGTATATTGAGCGAGCAATGTTCAATAACATTGACAATAAGCTCATCATTCAACTAATTCAAAGTATGAAATCATGTCGAGATCAATTATGAAATGTGTAATTTATTTCATTAAAAATATTTAAATATTGCGATTTTAGCAGTCATGTTTTCATTTTTTATATATGATGATATATATTATTTTTATTTTAATATATGTTATACACATTACTCCTGAGTCTTAGAATCATCATTGAGCTTAGGGATTTACGTAATAAAGAAATTAGGGCCAATGACAATACTCAATAGTTTTGGATTGATGTTGTTCAGAAAGTAGGAGACACACAAATACTAGTTTTTAGCACCATAGTTGGCTAGGACCCAAAATCTAAGTACAAATTAATTAGGAGATTTCATAATCTAACACTATATAAGGACACATCTATAGATGACTTAGGGATATGGTCACATGCACTATGCCAAAATTGGTATTTAACAACGCACATTTAACAGTGCTTATATGTTGATTGCTGTTAAATATAAGGCGGAAAAAAATTAACAGCACTTATTGAAGAAAGCGATGTTAAAGATCATACTTCATATATTTAACATCACTTCTTCAATAAGCATTTTTAAAGATGTTATCTTTAACAACGTTTATTTAAGCAAATGCTGTTAAAGGTGTGTTATCTTTAACAACACTTATGATGGAAGAAAGCGTTGTTAAAGACGATACTTCATATATTTAACATCACTTCTTCAATAAGCGTTTGCTTAAACAAGCGCTGTTAAATATAACATCTTTAACATCGCTTATTGAAGAAAGTACAGTTAAAGATAACACATTTAGTGAGCGAGAATTTTTTCAAATCCAAAAACAAAACCTCACATATAATGACCGCTATACATTGCTAACATTAGGAAATGGAATAATCGGGATTCTCGAGTAACCGGATGAGCCGCTAAAGTGGTGATAAATCCAGTCAGTAAAATGGGTCCTATAGAGAGTCCATCTATTCCGAATCTCCAGTAAAAATCAAAAAACTGTAAGGCTCATAACCTTGAGGTCACAGGTTCAAATCCCATCTCCCGGTCAGAAATATAGTGAAATAACCTTTCCTATTCTTTCCCCAGATCCTGCTACTAAGAGAGATGTTCACTTCTTAAAATATCCTATATATGTAGGCGGGAACAGGGGGAGGGGTCAGATTTATCCCGATGGGAGCAAGAGTAATAATAATGTTTATAATGCTACAGCAGCTGGTATAGTAAACAAAATCATACGAAAAGAAAAGGGCGGATACGAAATAATTATAGTGGATGCATCAGATGGGCGTGACGTAATTGATATTATACCTCCAGGACCAGAACTCCTTGATATTATTTCTCTTACTTTTCTTCTTCTCCATGACATTATTTTCTCTTTTGTTTTTAGTTTCTCTCTTTAAATAAATTATTGATTTTTAGTTTTTTTGTTCAAACATAAAGTAAATTGGCCATGTAGAAAATAATTTTCAATTCCATATAAAAAAATTGATTTATAAGGTAACAAATTGGCCATGTAGATGCTTTATCGTTAGGGAATAAAGCCTTCATCTAATCTTGTGGAGGAGTGAACACACCAGCCATGCAAATCATTCATTAAAATTCCCACCAAACTTTTCTACCCATTAATCACATTATAGCTAATATCTAACTTGTATAAAGCTTCTACTCAATCCGAACATCACCACAAAGGGAAATTAAACCAAAACATAAGAATATGGGTTACAATTGCATATACATAGCAACAACATGGTTATTGTTAACCAATATTCTTCTAGCCATCATTGTGGTTTCCGAGGCTAATAATAAGAAAGTCTCAGCGCTCATAGTTTTTGGAGACTCCACAGTTGATTCTGGGAACAACAATCAAATAAGGACGGTTTTAAAGAGTAACTTTAGGCCTTATGGACGTGACTTTGAAGGTGGTAATAACCCTACAGGAAGGTTCTGCAATGGTCGTGTTCCATCAGATTTTATTGCTGAGGCTTTTGGAATTAAGAACACTATACCTGCATACTCGGATCCAGCTTATACCATCAAAGATTTTGCCACTGGTGTTTCCTTTGCCTCTGCTGGAACTGGATATGATAATGCTACTGCTGCTATACTTGTAACTCTTTCTTCCCTTTCACTTTCATGTTTAAGTCGATCTTAACCTTCTTCTTAAATATATATATATATATATAGAGATAAATAAAGACAATAGTGCAAAATAATGTCAATAAGGGTGAAAAATGGAGAGTGCATGCATGTCAAATGGGGTAAGGTTTCAAAATTTTCAGGATAGTAAATATGAGCATGTTTATTGTTCATAATTCAAACCCAAAGAAGATTAATGAAAATACATGATTTAACACAAAATTAAGTTCATTTGTTAAGAAGTTTGGAGAGTGCATCTTTTAAATTTCATTTCGAATATCCTATAACTCTTATTTCTTTTTAATTATATTATCTTTTGCCTATCACAAAAAAATAATAATAATATGGGATGTGACTATGCATGTCACAGAATGTGATACCTATGTGGAAGGAATTAGAGAACTACAAGGAGTATCAAGCTAAATTAAGAGCCTATGTTGGTATAGAGAAGGCAAATGAAATCATAGGAGAGGCATTATACCAAATAAGCTTAGGAACCAATGATTTCCTTGAGAACTATTACATATTCCCAACCCGAAGATCTCATTTCACTGTGTCACAATATCAAGATTTTCTAGTGGGTATAGCTGAGAATTTTGTTAAGGATTTGTATGCACTTGGAGGCCGAAAAATCTCCATAACTGGTCTTGTTCCCATGGGGTGTCTACCATTGGAAAGGACTATAAACATTTTTGGTCACCATGCTTGCAAAGAGGAATACAATAATGTGGCCTTGGGCTTTAATGAGAAGTTAGATAGACTCATCTCAAATCTAAATAAGAAGCTTCCACTATTGAAAGCAGTGTCAGCAAATGCATATTACATTTTCAATGATATCATTACAAGACCTTCAGCATATGGTATGTTTTTTTCGTATGATTTTCTCTCTTCTGCTCATTATGATTATATCATGCATGGTTTCTTATATTGACAATTTCTTTCTTCCACTATATATAAGTTGAAATTCATTCGTAATTTTAAATAAGAGAATTCTTTTTCTATGTATATAGCATGCATAATTAATACATAATAACGTAACTCTAAAAGTCTAATAGAAGTGCAACACAAACATAAAATTGTACAGTTAATATTCACTAATACAAAATAAGAAAAAAATAGTGTAAGAATTTATACACGTTCAATACATCATTTACTATTTATTTGTATCAATTTGTTTAAAAACCGATAACAATTAAACATGAATTATAAATAATCTAGTAACTATATAAAATTCATACAATTTGGTGCCTTATGGGTATATATTTCAGGATATGAGGTTGTAGAGAAGGCATGTTGTTCAACTGGAACAATTGAAATGAGCTACTTGTGCAATGAGAAGAATCCACTTACATGTCCAGACCCCAACAAATATGTGTTTTGGGATGCATTCCATCCTACAGAGAAGACATATCGCATAGTCTCAAATTATTTAATTCCAAAGCTTCTAGCAACTTTTAGATGATCCACTTTTTGGGTACTCATCAAATTGGTAGCAATTAAGCTTATCTAAAATAAGTGATCCCTATTTGTCTTTCAAGGTTATATACTTATACCTAGTTGGACTTTATTGAAGATAATGCATGTGAGATTTGGTTTTGGGTTCCCATGTTATGAAAGCTTAGAACAACCAATTAGATTGAGTAATTGTTTATGTGCACTTGGCAAATGATGATGATGATATAGGTCAATGATGTGTCATGTCAATTATTTTTTTAGTCTTTCTTTCTACTCCCTTCTTTTTTTCTTCTATATAACAGAAGACAAACCTTTAAAAAAATTATTCAATTGTATAAAAATGATTTAAAAAGTATTAGATCATTAAACTATTTATAGTTTATATTTATGGTACAAAAATTCGTTTCATCTTAAATATTGTAATCTTTGGAATTCTCCAAATTTAAAAGAAACTAGATGAGTGAGACAAATGTCAATACATATTATTTTCTTTTGAGTTTTAAAGGTAAAAATACAATCACATTTTAAATAAAAAAGAAGCAAATGTTAATGTATATTATTTTTATTTTGATATTCAATTGTATTTTCATTTCTAGTCATAAAGAGGAGTCTAACTCAAACTAAATATATATGACATTCACAATATTCGATATATGAGAAGAAATGCAAAAAAAAACTAATAAGAGTAGTTTTGACATAATATTATACAAATGGTACTACATAATTATTTTTTATATATTTCATTTTTTATAATTAGAATATATTTGTTGTATTCAGTGTACTTTATACTATAATTTTTGTATGTTTATTATAATATTTAGTTTAAGGTGAGAGATATGGCTAATTAATATGTTGGTGGTGGTTAATTAGGATTATATGATTTTTTGTAAAAATTAAATAATATGAAGGACAAAATAGAAAGTGAACCATGGTAAAAATTACACCATATTTTGCCTTTATATATAATATAGATATAGATATATAACTCATATATTTACTTATATTGGAAAACATTGAAATACTCTAATTTTACAAAAACTAGGAGTGAATAAATAAATTAAAGTTCTCATAATAATAACAATAAATGTTTAATTTTTTAATTAATATGACGTATTTTTATTGGTGTGAGACATTATTTAGGAAAATAATTGTTATTCAAATAAATGAGGGTTTAGAGTGTAATATATATGCGCTGTTAGTATAAAAATTTATGCATATTCAATATATCATCCATAATCTACTTGTATTATTTTTTGAAGAATCAATAATGATTAAAGATAAATAGTGGATAATATGGTGACAATATATAAAACTTATATATAGTTAATATATACATTTTTCTCTAAAAATAATAGTTTTATTGAGGATAATATCTCTAGTAATTATACTTTTTATCATTTCATTGCCGCAGACATAATTTATGACATCATATTCATATTTGAAAACAATACAAAAAAATAGTTTTTTACTTACATGATGATTACTAGTAAATTCTTATTTGTTCCATAGTTTTTGTCCTTCCGTTACCTTCTCTACTTTCCTTCATGCATCGATGTCGACCACGATCGTGATAATCACTACCCACTCCTGATTAACCACTACCAATCTACCATTACCCCAATCACTACTTCACTCATCATTCTGACTCACCACTATACTATTACCTCTTACATTCACCAAACTAATCATTATTACCACCAAAATATTATCCGAATCACATGTCTTAAACGGTGTGTCATTTCTTGTTCCAAGTCCATCACACAATAACACGTTGACAAGTTGACAACTATCATCATCACTCTGACTCAACTCTCATCCCCATTACCCATAGCACGAGCACAAACTCCTCTATTTCCTGTCACTAATAACAACCACCATTACTCTAGGTACAATATCCTTCATCTTAAACATTGTTATTATTATTATTGCCGCTACCTCTATCATCACCATAACTATTGCTACAGTAAAAATTATAAGTTCTACCATAGCTTTAAAATTTGAAACTTAAGTTAGAAAAGTGAAATCTAGCGAGTTTTACAAATTTCAAAACCCAAAACTTAAAATTTTATCCCAACTAGGGCCAAGTTCATTAGGTATTAAATATTTAGTTCTTCAATGTATGAGTACTTTTTAGGCGTTAAAGAAAACCCTACTACTTAATAGAAAGAACTTTGTCACAAGCCCACCAACTTTGTCCAAGTCCACCATCGCTCACCCCCCGTGGCGGGTCAGGCTTGCTGAAATCGCCATAAACACTCATGATATATCTTAAATGCCTCTAGTATCCTATTAAATGCCTCTGACATCTCATTAATGTCTCTGTCTCCATCATCAATGCACTACAAATACCTTAAATGCTGATTGACATTCCACCTGTCACGCCGCCTGCACACCCAACCTGCCCCTTGACAACTCGACAGACGCAAACCTACAAACGGAGCAAAAACAACTCAGCATATCCCATTATACTCGCTAGGCTCTGACCAACAGCTGGGTGCCATGTCGACGACCTCAAACTCTATAAATATAGAGCTCAGACAAGAAGTATAGTTAATTCTTATTCTCTCATTTATTGCTACACTTGTTACTATTTGCTCTAACTTGTCTCTCGAAAATATTCTACTAACTTAATCGTTGAAGAACATTTTCAGGTACCTCACCAATAATATTCCGACCAATATCCTCACTCTCCTCCATTTTTCTTGGCATCCACTACTAACCATTCCCTCTCAATGCCAACGAATAGTTTGGTATCTAAATTTTACATGAGAAGCTCATTGAGCCCCTCCAAAAATTTTATTGTAACAACTTAATCCCAAAAAATAATCTTAATCAATATCAAATGTGATTTAATTATATTTTAACATTTAACATCAATCACAAACTATTTTAACCCATATTTATAAATTTTGGTATTTATTTAAATATTTTTTTTAATAATAAACTAATTGATACACACGGTTTATTTAAGGATTAAAATGATATCGACTAAGGAAAATAAAGTAAATTTTGTACTGAACCAAGATTCACACAAGTTTACTCGTTGTACTAATTGAATAAGTTAAGCGAAAGTGATAAATAAGAAAAAAAAATGCTAAATTTTCGCACCGACCACTCTCCCCATCACTCTAATTTGACGTTAACCATCTCCGCCTCAAACCACCGTTTCTTCTGATGGAATCTCTCTTTGGAACGATCAACGTCCGTGACCTCCTCTCCGCCGAAGACCTCTCCGATCCTAACTCCCCTCTCTCCGCTCCCGATCTCCGCCTCCTCATCCACCGTCTCGAGTCCCACTCCCTCCAGATCCGTTCCCAAGTTCAATCCTACCTCATCTCCCATCAAAACGACTTCCAAAACCTCTTCTCCCTATGTAACGACGCCGTTTTTCAGACCAACCAGGTCTACGACGATGTCGCCGGCATTCTCCGTCTCCTCTCCGATAATCCGATCGATGTCGAGGTGCGCACGGTGGTGGAGGAGATGAAGGCGAAGAAGGAGGAGCTGAGGGTGAAGACGGAGTTGTTAGGGTTGGTGAAGAGCGTAGTAGGAGTGAATCAGAGGTTGGAGAGTGTGAGGGAAGGGTTGAAGAATGGAAGGTTGCAATTTGCTGCACAAGGTTTGAAGGAGTTGAAGGTGGCGCTTAGGATTAGGGATGATGATAGTGTTGGTGGTGATGATATAGAGCCATTGGTGTATGGTTTGTTGAGGAAGGAATGGTTTCAGTGCTTTGAAGAGGTACATTACTTTCTTATTCTTAAATTTTGATTTCCTTAACGTGCTCAGAAGTTTCAGGTTTGAGATATTTGCTTAGAAAAGGAGTTTATATTGTTTTGAGGTTTGACAAATTATGTCTATAGTTTAATGGCTATGCATGTAGAAATTGAAGCCTTTGCAATGTGAAAGGTGAAAAAGGTTTCGATTATAATTTGAAATGTAATGACTTTCAAGCCTTGTCCTATGATGTATGTTTCGCTACGCGGATTAATTGACAGTTGGACTCCATTAGACACGCTAGCAAAATCCAAATTTTCAACATTGGGCATTTTGTATTTCTATTGTCTTCTTGTGGAATCAATGAGGGTAAAATAACTAAAATTTGAAAAAGAAAAGAAAGAGCTGACATTTAAGTACTTTAACTAAGTTAAAGTCTTTGTTCCTGTTGAATCCAAGGGCTTTTTGAAAGAGAATGTGATTAAAATGAAAATTGCGTGTTTTGGACTGGGCAGAAGAGATACTGAGGATTTATGAGTTTGTAGGGAGAGGTGAAACAAGTTTAGTTCACGGGTGGTGCATGCAAATGTTCAGTTAACATAGACAAGATTCATGACATTTTATGATACTTTTCATTATACCTTTCACTGAACAGAGAGACTTTCTCTTTACCATTGGTCTGATAGTTCATGTGAAATTGTGAAGCTTGTTGTATAGATATTTTCTATGAATATGATAATAAACTGTTTAGGGAACTCTTGCTGCATTTTTGCAGACATTCAACTTATTTCCTTGTTTTATTGGCTATGTAGGGATTATATTTTCATTTACATGTTTAACAAAATCAATGATTTATGGTAGAACATTATGGTGTCTTTCTATCCATGTAAGGCTTCGTTGTTGTTATTGTTGCATTTAACAACATAATCAGTTCAAAATATTTGTGCCAAAGCAACGATGATTGGATAAGTTGTGATATTTTGTTGAGTTTATGATTGTTTTTTAGAGGAATTCAATTTGGGTTTGTAGATTCAAAGGGTCCTCGTGAAGATTATGGAAAAGGCTGTACGATTTGATGGGGGCTTGAATCAAGTTGAAGTCAAATATCATTTAGAAGTGGATAATGCGAATGGAATTAAGTTACAAGCAGTCTTGGAGGCAATGGATGTAAGTTATTTCATCTCAGTTTTACTCCTTCTCTTTGAAATGTTTAAATCTATTCCCGTTCTGATGTTGTAAATTTAGAATTTGATGAACTCAATCAGTTGTGTCTATTTATGCTTCCTCTAATTTAAGGCACTTTTTAGGAGGTTGACATTCTGGAGTACGGGCTTGCTAAAGTTGCTGATTTGATGATCAAGCATGTTATTTCTTCATTTGTAAATTGTGAACGGCCTGTTTCATTTGTAGAGGAATTCAATCAAGAATCAGCTGTACTGAAGATAGTTACATCAGTAAATAGTAAGGTGAGTGTTGTTTTAGGGTAGCATCGATTTATACTTCCCATGCTTTGCCTTTTGATGGTATACACACACTTGGGCAGGGAGAGGCGTTCTTGCTTGTCTGTGTTGTTGATTTTATTCTTAGATACTATTAATTTTTTCGTTAACATTTTATTGAATAAACTAGGAAGTATGGTCATCTAACAGCTATTTGTTCCTGGATGTGATTTTTAATTTGCAGCCTGAATATTTGGATGGGGAGTTTCTCTATTCAGGGATTGTGCTCTTTGTCAAATTTATTTCTAGAAGTATTTGCTTCCAGAATAGTTCTTGGATCCGATGTTTTGGACGATTGACATGGCCAAGAATATCAGAGCTGATAATTTCTAGCTTTCTTTCAAAGGTTTGCATTTAATCTCTACACTATAAGAAACTTGATTGAACCAAGATTTTAGTCTGCATGCTACATATGATGTCTGCATCACAACCAACCAAAATAATATCTCGATGCATTAGCAAACCGTGGGTTAATTATGCTCGTGCACAATTATTTGGCTATTAGTTGCAGTGTCTAAAAGCCAGAGATAAGTTGACTTATTAAAGCTCGCTTATAGTCATACAAGATGTCTGGTTTCAGGTTGTCCCAACAGATGCATCAAAACTTCCCGATTTTCAGAAGATCGTAAAATGTGCATCTGATTTTGAGACGGCTTTGAAAGAGCTTCTATTCATTTCAGCATCCGATGACAAGGATAACAGGCTGAGCAATTTTGCTGAAAATGTTGAGGTTCACTTCGCATTTAAGAAAAAGACTGAGATATTGTCAAAGGCTAGAAGTCTGCTCCTAGAATGTGACTTTTCCATTCCTCAAGTGAGTTTCCAGACTGAGAAAATCCTTCTTTATGATCATATCTTGTAGTGATGAATAATGTTGCTGCAGGAGTATACAAGGGATTCTTCTTTTTGGAAGAATGATGGTACTTCTATACAGTCATTCAGTCATGTAGTTGATTTGCTTTTCTTATCAGAGAGGTTTCTGGTATCTAAAGCAGCCAAACAATTGATGGAGCTAGTTCATCAGACACTGCAGGTTATATATACATTCCAGAAGAATGACTAATGAATATTTTACAAATGACTCCATGCAGCTTATTTTATTGAAATACAAGCTCAGGACTTTTCAAATAATAAAGTTGATTTTATAAATTCTATGCATAAGTTATTTTATCTTTATAAATAAATGAACAATTTATGCAGGATGTTTGCCTGTCATCTACCAGAGTTGCTTTGGAATTTTATCACGCAGCTAGGGATGCTATACTTCTTTATGAAGTTGTTGTACCTGTCAAGGTTAGTCCATGTGATGCAGTGGCAGACTAGAAAAGCCTTCATGCTATTTTGTTAATATTTCTTTCATTCCAGATTGATTTTTTTAGGGTGAATTAATGAAGTGACACAAGTTTAGAGCCAGCATCAGTGTTATTTGTTCTAGAATGATTTATATTGCACTATTACTAGTGTAATTTTTCTATAATATCTTAGGTGGTATAATTAGTTTTTCCCATGAAAGCTTGCTTTTTTAAGAACCCTCCCTAGGGCACAATAGAAAAATCCTCACATTCATACCTTTTCTGATATTCTGTGGAGTCATGGAGATGAGGATAGAGTGGAAAAAATAAAATAGAATTATTTAGTAAGGTTGTAGTAAATCTAAGTCACTAAATGCCAACTTCAGTAAGGTTCAGTTTTTTGTAACCACCCAATCCAGTTCCTTTTATTTGGATGTTTATTTTTGTCTGTTATTCTTTGGGCTTACAGTAATAATTTATTTTTTGACTTGTGAAGCTAGAGAGGCAGCTTGATGGCATCAACCAAGTAGCTGTTCTGATGCATAATGACTGTCTTTATCTCTCCCAAGAGATATTGGGGTTTGCATTTGAGGTATGCATACTTGAATGATGAAGGATGAAGTAAATTCACAATATTTAAATAATTTTCTTGTGTCATCTGTATCAAGGATTATTTTGAATTTTTTATGTAGAACTTATCATTTGCTTAAGTTATTATAGTTCTGAGATCGGTTTGATGTGTTAGTTGATCAAATGAAAAATTCAAGGCAAACGATCAACGTAAACATTGTTTGTGGCTCACACATTTTGATGCTGTTGTTTCAGTACCGAACAGACTTTCCAAGTTCCATGAAGGAGCATGCTGTGTTTGTTGATTTGGCTCCAAGATATCAGCTTTTGGCTGAAGAAATACTTCAGAGACAAGTTCACCTTGTTATTCATAACTTGAAGGAGGTTGTTAAAATCCATGCATCCTCTGTAGGATGTAACCTCAGCATTAAGTTATGGTTATTTCCTTCTTACTGACCTGCTACTTTCCCATATTTGCACATTGTTTCATAGGCTCTAGCTGGTGCTGATGGATTTCAGAATACTCATCAGATGCAACAATTTGAGTCAGCTAAATTCAGCATAGACCAGGTAATTTTCTTGTTGTTATAATGTGCCTACATTATTATTTGTTATCCTATAGGTTTTTCATTTCTTATTTTGTAAGTTCGTTTTCTTCACATGTAAGCTACAGGGTAGGGGATTTTTTTTACCATAGCTCACTAGTATTTGTAGATACCTTTAGTTTCACAAATGACATGAACTGAGTTTACTTGATCAGGTTGTCTTCATTCTGGAAAAAGTACATATTATATGGGAGCCACTGTTGCTGCCTTCTACATACAAGAAAAGCATGTTTACAGTCTTAGAGTCAGTTTTCTCAATAATCACAAGAGATATACTTCTCTTAGATGACATAGCAGCAGATGAGACTTTACAGGTAGCCTATACCTTATGTGAACTAATTAATGCTTGTAATTGTGCCATTCTCTGTTTTAGAAATTTTTCTAATACAACCACTCATATTTCAGTTACAAAGACTTATTCTCATAATGTTGGAAAACCTATCATCTTTATTTGAGTCCCTGACCATGGGGGATCAGAATTTGCACGAATTCTCTGTAGGTTCTCTTGACGATCATATTCCATCTTTGCGTAAAATCCGCAAACTATCAGGCATGTTGTGTCATATACCTAACTACTTTAGAAGCTGGTGTTGGATGCTCATTTGCTCATCTATTAAACATTAACTCTTCATCTTTATGTGCCTCAGAATTGTTAGACATGCCTTTGAGATCCATTACATCATCTTGGGAGAATAATGACTTGCTCTCTTGCGGATTTACGATAACTGAGGTATTAATTCATTATTCATGACTTTATTTCTTGGGACAGTTTCAATTTATTTATTTTTGGTACATAGAACAATGTATTTTATTTCCATCATTTACATTGTTAAATGTTTTGAAACATTTGCCTTGGGATTGTGATTTTGCATTACTGCTCCAATCAGCCTATAATCTGACCTATCTCTTCTGTTACTAATAAATCCCAACTTTCTCTATCAAAATATCCTTGTAATGTTGTAATCATCTTACACAAGCTTCTAATTTTTAAGATGTCTAAATGTTGAATACTGAATAAAGTTTTTGGTTCCAAATAATTTTTTTAACTCCCATCCTTTTATTTCATGTGGAGATTCACTATAAATGCATGCAATGGGATCCATTAATCACCGTTCACTTCTTAGTTTTACTTTATATTGTTTTATTTTCTTCCCAAATCACATACTCCTGTTGCTTTATGGGTCAAATTGAAAAAGAACTGATTGCATAGATTATCATCCAGTATTTTGTGTTCTATAAAAATAAAATTTTACATGTCCTAGCACCTGATCTTTTATCTCTGCCTTCACCCATTACAGTCTTCTGATTCATGCTACACAATTTCACATTCATTTTCGCCACTTGTATTCCTTACTTGCTTATTGCTGATCTCATTGTAGATGGAAGATTTCATCAAAGCCATATTTGCTGACTCACCTTTAAGAAAAGATTGTTTATGGAGGATACAAAATGCAAGCTTCTAGGATTCAGCTAACTTCTTATAAAGTTCAGAAACGAATTTAAACATCTAAAGGAAAATATGGGATTTGAAGATCATTCCTCAAAGGCAAAAAAAAAACATGAGTTTGAGCTGCTTGCTCCAAATATTACAGGTTACAGAAAAATGCAGCTTTGAAGTTGGTCCGTGTGGATAATTTTTTGATGACGAAGCTCCATGAAGATTTTAACTTTCTTTTGATTTCTTGACATAAATCTTGGCTTAAAAGTTGTAGCTTTTTTCTTCTCCTTTGACTCAAGCCTGGTGTCCATTATAGAGAATTCTTTTTACCTTGCATTAATAGAAAGACTAGATATGGATTTAGTTGTAGTTTTATTCGTGTAAACCTCAACAAGTGTTTTAGTGAAACGAATGTTTAGATGCAGATACACAAACAGTTGTGGCTCAAAGATCGGAAATAGCATATTTGTATGGATTCCAGTGCTACGAAATCAACATCTATGTATCTTACATAAGTTTAGTTTTTAATATGTAAAACGGCATCAATGTATAGGGCCATCTCAGTTCCAGACTCTTGACACTTTCTCTTCAAATCATATCTGCTTTGTCAGAAAACAAGAAACTGTCTTGTTCTTTAGTATGGATGGGATGGTGTGGTAGCGGCGAGAGAGGATCTTTCCGGTCTAATAGTTTCTTATTTATACCGCTTAGAATGGTGGGCTTACATTACCATAAAGAAATATTTAGTGATGTTATCGATAGGTCAAATCATTCAATCAGTATGACAAGCCTATTCATGGGTTTATGTGACTTCTCTGATTGATTCATTGGCCTAATATTAATAATGTGCCTAAGAACTAGACAACGATGGCATTACTCTAATAATAATGTGCCTAATAATAATTTACAAAGATTGATCAATGTTCCTTAGTTCTGACTTCTGATGGTTGCAACTGTTAAAGGAATGTTCATTAATAGGGGAAGTAAATAAAAGAACAAAACATGCTAACATTTGCATCCTTGTATTAACTAAACGTAAGTCTTGGCAATATATATCACTAAATGACAAATACCATGCTCTCCTAAACAAATTTAGACTAGTCATTCAACTTCTAATCATAGAAACATTGACCATACATACTAACTTTGCCATTAGCATCAAAATTGTTTGAGACTTGAAAATTCAATTTGGTGTGGTTTCCTTCTTTAATTTATCACAACTTGTCCTAGCTTGAGGTTTCTTCCCCCAAGAGTTCTTCAAGAGAAAATTCATCTTCCTCAATTACTACTCCATCTTTCCCATCCCATGGTTCTGTCTTCACAACAGTGGGGGTGCCTTCAAGGGGCAAGTTGCCTTTGCCTCCGCGTCCCGCTTCTTTCACAAACTCTCTGTACAAAACAATATGGTTCTATTCTATTAAGTACTTGCTCATTTATGTATGAGGGTGTTTAATACTTGACATAAAGTTAGATGAAAAGACTTACATGATTTGGTCAAGTTCAAAAGCACTCTTGAGAGGAGCATAAACACCCTTTTTAATGTTCATTGCCACTAAAGCAGGGTAACCATAACCGCCGACACCTACGTGTTTCTCAAGTTCTGGCTGCTTACCTGCAGCTGCCCAGACATAACTGTCCGAGGCGTAAATTTTAAATAACAAACAAAAATTGAGAATTTACCAACAAAGATTTATTGACATGTGCATATAAAGCTATTGCAACATCGGTATTATAAACAAACAACTTCATGTTATTCATGCAGGAAAAGATTGCTAACAAAATGAAACTATCATAGCATAGAATAGAAGCTAAGTCAAAAAGAAAAAAGTTTACTTGCCTATATGGGCTTCTTTTAAATTTCTCTGCAACTGATAGTAACTGCTGAATATATCTGTTTCTCCCCTCGGCCTTGGAATCCAAAATATCGGGAAGGAAGGCAACAAAACAGATAGCGGCAGAACCACATTTGTCTTCGATAACATCCTATGGAGAAGGCTTGTGTTAATCACTTGTTTTCAAATTGAAACTACTACCAAGTAAAGTTGGCACACTTACTGGACCATATATTTCTGTCACTTCAGGAGGAGCAACATTTGTCTCCAGCTGCACTAGCGCAAATGACTCAATAGCTGAGGCAGTTCTTGCACCCTCATAAGGAATTGGAGTATCTTTATCAGCACCAAACACCAAGATAGTTGGGAATCCTTGAACATTGAACCTGCTCATTAGAGACTGGCAACAACCATCTCGTAAGAATAATAAAACTTGACGAGAATAAACATAAAACACATTAAAAAATGCTTTAAGAGTCATTTGTTCTTATTGATGATGTAGCTTAAGCTTACCTTCTCAGCATCACAGTCAACATGACCCAATTTAACCTTCCCCTTCAAACTATTGGCTGCTTTCTTCCACTCGGGAGCTAACTTTTTACAATGGCCACACCTTTTAGAAACAAAAGAGGATAGTAGATTTTATAAGAGCTAAAAATCCAAGAGTATAAATACTTTAGCTCTGTCAGGTAATATAGTGATATGCACCGAAGAAATAAAGTAAAATTGAAGCATAGGCAGCCCTTACCAAGGTGCAAAAAACTCCACAACCCAAAGCTCTTTGCTTTTGAGAACCAACTCATTAAAGTTACCAGAGTTTAATTCTACTGAAGCATTGGTTTCTTCTTTCTTTTCATTTGATGACCCCCCTGATACTTTTCCATTTAAACGATCCTTCACAAGAGCTTTTACCTGTACATACATATAAAATTACATTGTATCAAGTATCAACAATTTCATTAAACGGAAAGAAAATTCCTAAAAATCAATCAACCTCATTGCAGTGCATTGTTTTATGTGGCGGAATAAAAACTCACATGGCCTCCTACCATAAATTTAAAGTAGAAGCATAAATAACTTATTTAACTAAATGTCTCCTAATTGCAATTTTAAATTTCTTAGACAACAACAAAATGTGCTTGAGCAGTTGAGCCTGCTAGACCAGCTTCATTTTTATTTTCTTGACTTCCAACTTTTTGTAGAAGTGTAAGAAATTGATTTGATTTTCCTGAAAAAAGACGTCTAGCCATTCTACCCAAATTTCAAAATGAGATAAGCAAAAACACTTCTCATACTGATACATTGGCATAAATATTACATGCTAAAACTTTGTGGGCAAAATGTTGAAACTTGAAAGCTAAACAAATTGGAAGATATTCCAACAAAACCTGTTTAAATGCATATTCTGCAATTGGTTTTACATCTCTGGCTCCTTGGTAATCAACTGGAGGCTTCCCAGGTGAAAACACCTTTATAGTTGGAAATCCTTTAATCCCATATTCCTACAGCCAAGTAAAATAACATAAGTTTAAATTTCTTGAACTTTCAATGTAAAGTTATTATAACAAATGAAGAAAATAGATAAACATGTACACCATAATTGAAGAAGCCTAGAAGGGTTGGATGGATATTATATTTCATTTTCATAATGTAATTGCAAACAACTGATAGATGTTATGTAAGAGAAAGGGAAAGAAAGAACCTTCACATAGGTATTCTTTTATCCAATCAATGTAATACAACCAAAGAAAAAAATGTAACAAAATGTTCTCTTGTTGCTTTTCAAATAAAGAGTGGGGCTAGAAACAAAGGAACGGAAAACTCAACACATAAATACTTCTTGCATTGCAGGTTCTATGGCCAAATGCAACCATGCAAGACAAGAAGGCTCGTATTGTATTTGTAATTTTATATCTAAAATGGCTGAAGTAGTGAAGTTCAACTAATCATTTTCCTATTGTTTAGAATGATGATGTATAACCAAGTCATGTTTCACATCATGCTTTGTCCAGAAAGGGTATTTCTTGTGCCCATAATAAAAAATGTTAAGAATATAGTATTGCATCTTCATATTTTAGAAAGGAAAATAGCAAAAGTAAAAGACAAATGGACCACATTCTTTAACATATTTCATTAAACATAAAATGCCAGATATGAAGAGGTGAACAATAAACAACCTGAGCCAAAGACTGGTGAGCATCAGCATCAAGTGCTGCCACAGTAGCTACACCCTTTAAGATGGTAGCTGCCTTCTCCCATGTAGGAGTTAGAGCCTTACAATGGCCACACCATGGAGCAAAGAATTCAACCAGAACCACTCTGTTTGAGTTCAGAACCTGCCATTATTCAGACAGCACACAAAAACCCAATGCATTACAAACTAGATAAAGTAAAAGAACAAGCTGCCTAGTAATAAGAATCCATGTCCAAAAAGACCGATATACATCACATTGGCAAAGAAGATATGATACCTTTTTACAGGTACTGCACTATAATATTACTATAAAGGATCGGAGTCTAGCAGAGTAGCAGTATAATGGTATGTCTTGCTTACGACAAAATTAAAGCCATCTACATGGATAAGCAACAATGTTGAACAAAGAGTTTAAATTTGTTGCATGGTGTATATGTTTTTTAAACTATCATTCAAAAAGTAAGACTTCCTACATAGTGGTTATGATATTCAAACTTCTTCAATTATTTGGCGATACACTATGCATCAAAAGTAAACTCTAGAAGAAATATTTATTGTAGGGATTGAAAGGAATCAATACCCTGCTAATGAATTTCTCCTATAGATAAAACACTAACACAATAACACGACAGCATAATTGCACGTGTAGAAAAATAAAATTAACAGATTTTTCATATACATTGCATAGAATCATAATTGTATTAGGCTTACTTACACAGTGTGATTTGGGAAATTAGTAACATCACGAGTTCATGATGTAACAACAGAAGCAATACAACTCAAATATATGGACTTCAATCATCGAAACTAAAATACCAAAATATTATATTTACAAAGAGTCAAAGATCCAACGCCACAAACTAGCTATTAAAAGTAAAAATGCGTCAAATATAATGATAATTTAAAAATATATATAAGAAATGCCCAGATGGTTTTGAAGTAAAAAGATGCAAAATTTGGAGCTTTTAAGCAATACCCAAATTCAAAAAGTCGCAAATATGATGGGATCACGAATAGAAATGTTAAAAAATTGAACTTGATTCACCTTGGACTTGAAGTTTGATGGAGTGAGTTGAAGCACAGGTGAAGATGATCCGTAGAGTGCGAATGAAGGGGCGAAATTGGTGAAGACGAAAAACAAAAGTGATCGAAGAACGAAAGATTGAAACTTTGTCATTCTCTCTCTCACTTCAGGCTTCAACGATGAAAAGGTACAAATATAAAAACACTTTCGTATTAGCTACGTGTGTTAACCAATAATAATTTGACACGTCAGTATCTCTTGTTCGTAATGTTTTAATTGGCTGATGGGCTTGTTTTGAAAGATGTCTTATTTTTGATATATTGTTATTATTAAAACAATTTCATCTTTAATTAATTATACATGTGTTACTTCTGATTAATTTATTATAAGATTCAATGACAATAATTATCAGGTTACAACCAAGTCAATTAGTTTTTATGTTAATTGGCTTTGCACTTCTACATGTTGGGAATTATAATATAAAATTAAATGATTATATAGTTTTTATGCTAATTGGCTTTGTCTAAGCCTTAACTATTATATTGTCTAGAATAAGTTGCTAAGACATGTTTATGAATATATTACATGGATAAGTATATCTTATGGTATTGAGTTAGTACTCAACTTAGACTTAACCTACTCAAATCCCAAGATCTATCCCATCAACTAATCCTATAGGAGTGTCCATTGTTCTATTGTAAGGTGTATATATACATTGACAAGGCCCTCAATCCATTGCTGATAGTGTAAGAGTTTTTTATAATATTATCTATTATTTATTTTTATTATGTTGAACTTTTCAACAACAAAAAAAAAAAGTAATCCAAATGAATGGTGAATGATACATTGATGGTATATAATTCTTTATACTGTCAGTGCATCAATATTATACTCAATTAAAAAATGAGGACCGTTTTGTTTATTATGTCTGGTTTGGTTTGAAACTATAGTATGGAGAAATATAACTTTTTCACTTAGTCCTTCTTCAGCTCATAATATTTATCATATAATCAGAGTGTTTCCTTTAAGGAAAATAATAATTCTGATAGCATCTTACATGTTAACGATTTGAGAACACGTGCTTCGATTCAATGTGGTGTAACAACAAACAAAGAATTAAGACCCAAGTCTTTTCTGCAAGAAAGTTTAATATTTGTTGTCATTTTCACTAGTTGTGCACAGAATAATGAAACAAAAAAATACCAAACCATTTGATTAAGTATTGCTCATAGTTTTTCCTTGTTTTAGTTTATTTTATTTTCCTATTCTTTTCAAGACAAATCCTCCACCCTTAAACTTACAAACTCCACATAGTGGTAACCATTCTAAAGAGAAAAGGTCAATAGTCAATTTGGTACCCCCTTAAAAATGGAGTAAATATTCAGTTGAGTTTTCCATGCATCCCTGAATGTTGTGCTCCCATTTCAAGGGTGTAGCAAATTGACCCAAAAAAAAGGTAAAGGCCTCAAACTTTCAACCTGCATCTTATTCACAGCAAAAAATGCCTCCCATCCCCCCTAGAAGCAAGTGGTTGCTACAACAACCTCTCAACAAATTATCCAACTACACATAATTGCAGGTGAAAGGGGAAACAGGAGGTATGTATGATATGTTTGTCCTTAAAATATGGAAAAGTGTCCCCCAAAAATATCAAACTTGGAGAAGTTTAGTCGTGTAAATTAAGACTGTGAGGTAGTTGGGAAGGAATCTGGTGTAGTAGTATCAGCCTGTTTCGATGAATCTTCTATAGCTTTTGTGTCAGAGTGTTGAACTTTGTCGGTTGATAATTTAGATGGAGATGACTCAGTTGGTTGGACAGTTGAAAAACTTGTTGGACTACTAATCAAAGATGTATCAAGCGCAGGAAAAGCAGATGAGGTCAAGTCATAGTTTTGAGGAATTGCCAAAACTGGATGATCAAATTTGCATGTTGGGCCAAACTTGCATATTCCATAGAGTCTATAGTAAGAACATATAGCATGCCCCTACAAATGACCAAGATAGGAATCAGGAATCAAAATAACTAATATCTTCGTAAAATATCTTCATAAAATTCCATAGAGGCATTATTATAGCCTATATGGAAAATACTAATATCTTCATAAAATATCAGTGATGATAATATGAATAAAATCATTTGCATTACAAGTAAGTTATAAACTAAACTTACAGGTCTGACAGGAAGACCAAGTGGGTTCATCAATGATTGGGTGATTCTTTCTTTTGGATGATGATACTTGCAATCAGAGCCATATTTGCAGGTACCGGTGCTCATGAAGTATCTACATTCTGGTTGATCAGGTCTCTCAGGGAGAGTTGGATTTATTACCTGACCACCAAGAAGTGATTCTCCCAAATTCATTGTGTCATAAAGAAAATTAGATCCAAGAAAAGTAGGCATTGCAGAGCTCATACTTCCCTAATACAAGAGACAAAATCAGTCAAATAAAAAAATCTTAATTTAATTTACAAAAAGTACCATTGAGAATATGTAATAAGCAAAACTGAATATAATTAACTAATACCACAGAATCAAGGATGCAAAATGTATGAATGTCATGAAGTATATGCAAGTGCAGAACATTCTGCTTCAGATATTAATAACTATATGGATGTCAAATGCGCTTGGCAATTAATAAAAATAAAGGAAGGGGTGTAAGGAATAAGAGGAATGCCATGCACAAATCACTTTCTTTAAAATATCTTGCAATGTCTATAGCATATGAACATGTGATAGTAAAAGATGATAACAAGATTTCCAAATCCTGGTGCATTTACTTATCTAGATATATGCTACATACATTTATCCAAAACTTGTATAAGTGGTAACATTTCAGTAAGAAGGTTATACAATAATGAACTCCTTTTTTTTAACACTAACAATAAGCCACCTATACAGCCCTCGAAATCATTCATGCTAAGAAATCAACCAGTCAGCATCATAATCAATGATAGGATACCACTGTATCCAAGAAAATAATAAAGAAAATAGTATACGGCAAATGAGTAAACGAAATAGGAAATTCAACAGCCTTAACTAACCATGTAGGTGTTCCAGTTTTGTGCAGGTATAATGCCTTGAGGAGAAGACAGAAAAGGTGGCACATAAGATTGAATGCCCTGCCCATATAAATATGACATTCTTGGTAGTTGCCACGCAGAAAACCCATCAACATATGGTAAGCCAGATGTGGGAAGGAATGTTGAGGTCGGAGATCCAGCCACGGGGGAAGCACCAATCTGCGGATGATGAAACTTGCATGCGACTCCAAACTTACAAGACCCAGTTCTCATGTAATATGGACATGGTTTCTCTTCCTAAAAGCAACAATCAAAAAATGTTCGGAAAAAATGCAATGGCGGCCATGTCTTCCATCAGCACACTAATAGCAATCAGTTTGGAAAAAAAATAGATCTGCAGGTGTGAGGGGATGTACAAACCTGACGCACAGGAAGACCTAGAGAATTGAATGATACAGGAGCAGCGCCTTGCCTATACCTTGGATGATGATATTTACATGTTGAACCATACTTGCATGTCCCTGTCTTAAGAAAATACTGCAATGCGTACTCCAAACCAGATATTAAATTACCACTTTTGTGTGGGTCATATAACCCCAAAATGTATTTATGCAATGAAATCGCTCACAATAATGGACTATATAATATCTTCCATAAACAAATTATGAACATTTTCAGATTATACTCCAGCTCCTGATATCGAGATTTCTAGACTAACAGATGTTAAACTAAAACCCAATTATCTATTTCCTCTTTTACTGTGCACAGCGTAAACATTAATTTTTTGTCCATCTCATGGCTACAATTTTTAATAATAGACCAGATCGATTTTTAAAAAGGAACAATGCGGAACAGCATTCGCTTCATGGAGCAACATTCAACATAAGAAAGGCATAGAGAAACAAATGCATTTTAATAACAAAAAGATTCACACCTCACAATCAGGTTGCCCAATTCTCTCCGGGAGTTCTTCACCATAATGAGTACCCTGAAAATCTAATAAAGTGTGAGAAACCACAATTTACTTACACATTATGAAACTAAAGAGCATATTGGAAAATAAGTTATCAGGGAAATTAAAAGATTACAAATTCACAAACTATTTTGGTCAAATATTACACTGAGAAAAGGAGACGCTTCATCTATATGCAGAAGAACGCGAAAGGAAACAAAAGTAAGAGTTCCATTACCGGTGAAACATTAGCCGGGTGATTATAGCGGCAGTTACTCCCATAACCACACATTCCAGTCCTCAAATAATATAAGCAGTCAGGTTCACCAGGTCGTTCTGGGAATGGGGAAGATTGAGCTGCGCCATCTCTATCCCGATTTTCATTGATTTTCAAACGCTGAATGGCTTCTGCAATACAGATCAGATAGCAATCAGGCAACCAAAGATGTCTCCACCCAAAGTCTCAACATATAATTAAACAATATAGATATATAGATATATTTATATGGAATCATAATTCAAATTACCACAATCATAGCGCCGTAAAAATCAGACACTTAAAAATCATTACAACTTTACCTCAAAGCACACAAATGCCAGCTAAAATACTTTAGATCAAAACATGCAGGCAATACTATGTTGCATCATCAAGCAAAGTACATAAACTTTGCAAGCCATGTGCGATCAAGCATAAATAGCACTTAATTTTAGGCTAGAAAAAAGAATCGAAGGAGAATATAATATTTTCTAAACATTTTTTGGGTACAATTTTCTAAACCTTTTTTACTAACACAAGTTATAAGCCATTGTTCCAAAATTCTTCAAAGGTCTGACAATACAACGTATGAATAATAAAAAATTCTTCAAATCATAACCACCATGCCATAAATAGAAAACCCATCATAAATTAACAAATCTATAAGGAGAAAACAATTCAACATTCTCAACCAAAACATTCTAATAAAAACATCATAAAAAGATGATCAGAACCAGTTAAACAATGAAGAATGATCACATAATCAAGGATAATCAATCAATAGAGAAATTAACAACACCTTCAATGTTATCACCGGAGTGATTAGAAGCAGAATTCCTGAGAGGGTGTATGTTTTCTGGCATCTGGTAGCGTTGAAATGTTAAAGGACCCTTTTGCTTTGTATGGTTGTTCAATCAAAACCAAAACACCCCTTTGAGCCTTTAAGGAGAAATCAACACAGAACACTCATAAATTCACTCACCCAGATGGTTAAAATGATCAGTGAAATTGTCCAAAAGAGGCAAAAATTAAAACTTTGCAGGTAAAATAAATAAGAACCAAAAAAAGAAAAGGGAAAAGGGGAGGAAAGAATCAGAGATAAAATTGTGAAGAATCAAACGTGATAAATTTATTATGTTCCCATTGGATGAAAAATTGTCGTGAAATTAGTGTTTAATGGTTGTGACTTTGCAACCTTAAGAACATTTCGGATCTTTGAATGTGAAACCCGACAAATAAATATAAATAAAAAGTTATTATTATATTAAAGAAAGGTTCTTTCGCGCGTGTACGAGTACTAATAAATTCTCTGTACCAATATTACCCTCCACGTGGCCACTCCATAACAAGCTTCCATGAAAACCATGATTTATTTATTGAAAAAAAAAAAAGAGTCGTATGAAAACAAAATCACGTAGTGACAACCAATAAGATTCTAACAACACATTAATATTTTAATTTAAATTAAATTTTAAATGATAATATCAAAAAACATAAAATATATTTATCTCCAAAAAATATTACGTGTTACATATGTTTCATATAAGTTTTTCTCTTATTTATTACCTACCCGTGTGAGTCTATAATTTAGGGTGCATGGATCCTTTAAATATTTGTGAAATTTGTGACATTGGAAATAATATACGGTTCACGCTTGAAAAAAGTAAGAAATTAAGACATTTGTGGAAAAAAAAAGTCCCGTATTGTATAATACATATTTATTCATAATATGTGTTACGTTATGCGATGGGAAAGGTTGTTAAAATGAAAATTATTTCATATAAATTTTCCTTAAGTTATAGTTTTAATGAAGAGTAACATATGCCATAAATACAAGGTAAAGAGTAACATTGTAAAAAAGAGTAACTTAAGGAGTGAGCATGGAGATATGGCGCATGCACTAGAATCACTATTACAAACTTTTCTAAAAGAAATATCAGTTTGGATTGTTTGACCAACTTAATTAATTGGCCTAAAAAGTAGAGGGGAGTGAAGGTTGGTAGCATTTCAACCGTTTTATTTTATTCTTAGGCCATCATTTAAGACGCGTTATGTTTCTCTCATTTCTAAATAGAGATCTACTTTTTTCATCTTCATAGTTCACAAGTAGTGATAATTTTGGAACAAAAATAATGAGTGTAGAATTACATTTATAAGTGAAATTAATTATGTATTTATGCACATATTCCTATTTTTAAATAATTTCAATACATGAAACATAAATATTCTTTCTATCTTAAACTTTGAAAATTTGTGATCAAGTCTCTAAATTTTACAATCATTTGTAATTGAGTCTATAAGGTAATACCATAACTAAATTGATAATTTAAATCATTTAGCCCCTTCAAGTCAAACCACCAAAAATGAACAACTTACTAAGCTTTATTATGGTAATGATCCAATAATTATGTTAACTTTCAATTAAACAATAAACATACACCCAATGATCTATTAGAGATAACCCTACTGATTTGAAGGTTGATATAATTGTTGGAACACTATAATAACAAAGTCTTATTAGTTATCTTTGTAAAAATAGCTTGATTAATAATAAAAAATGAGCATTGCAAGATATGAATGAGAGAAAACTAGAATAACTAGACCAACATATTGATCCAATGAATTGCGGAAAATTGTAAACTACAATTCACTAAGTGTTGAAGGTTGTTTCATATACAAGTAACCAACTAAATACATAAGATCAATGGGTATTATGTATTTGGCAAGTTTGCTTGTAATACAAGCAACTTAGCCTATACCTTCTTTATGTCTTTATTTTTGCCTTGGCTTGTTAACTAGTGTTTGTCTGGGTATATCTCATGCCAAGTTCCTTGGTTGGTTTGACACGCATTTATCACGTGCCAAGTGCCTTGGTTCGGACTTGCCCTTGCTAAGGGTCTTGTTGGCATTTGTCTAATAGTCTTATTCAATAGGTTGAATGGGCAAAAGTATATCTTTGAACAATCAATTTCACTATAAATATATTGAATAGTTTAAAGTTTAAAGACATAATTAAAAATCCCAACTCAATTAATGGTCCTGATTTGGTTTAACCTTTTTTATCACATCTTATAGTTAGAGGTATAAATATATAATATAATTTTTTACATTATTAATATATATAATTTTTACATTGCCGGACGTATTTAATTTTAGAATTAGAATGTATTAATTTGTTGTGTTTGGTGTACTTTATATTAAAAAATTATGTGTTTATTATAATGATCAATTTAAGGTGGAAGGTGTGATTAATTAATATGTTGGTTGTGATTACATAGGATTATATGATTTTTTGTAAAAATTAAATAATATTACGGGCAAAATAGGAAGTGAAAATTACACTATGGTGGAAGTTACATTTGTATAGATAAATATATAATTTACCACTTATTTGTATATAGTATAGATAGATTTATAACTGTACACTCATTTGTATTAATTTTATTTTTATTTAAGACTCAAATGATTAATAATATAATGACACCATAAAAAACTTTTATATCATATATTAAATTTTTACATCAAATCATTATATTTGGTAAATAATTTTCTTATGTGAAGGAAGACATTATGACTTAGGAGAGGGAAAAAGAAACAAGCACATTGCACCTTGTTTTGTCATTAGTTATCTTGGACACATTTATATCATAATAGATCCAAAGTATTAGTCTAAAAAATCCATTTACAAATCCTCAAAGCGCATTCAATTTTCGTATTTTTTTTTATTATAAAAGAGAACCATTCAATTATCCCCGCTCTCAACCATTTTTCACTAAATTATGCAAACTGATATATACCACGTATCATTTTTTTTGGTGATGAACGAAAATACCACCTCATTTGACAGTTGCAATGTTTTTAGACATTTGAATTTGAAAATGTGGATAAAGCAAAGACCAAAAATCAGAAAACCAAAAAGTTAATTAAATATGTTATTAATTATTAGAATAAAAGTATGTTGCAATATCTTAATTTGTCCTATAGAAAATATCTAAAAGATATTTGGATATTGAAGAAATATCATTAATAAGCTTAAATTTGTTAGAGTAATCTCGAAAATATCTTATGATTGAGATTATTTATTTTAAGATTTATTTATTTTATTTAATTAGAAGTTTAGTATTAGTATAAATAATGATTAATGTTATGTCTTCTTTATCAAAAAACAAACACAATATCATCTCATCACTATTTACAATATTATCTATAAAATTTTACTTTTTAGATTATTCATTTTTTCTACTTTTCTACTTTTCTATATCAATTTTAGAATTTCAACATGGTATGAGGGTCATGATATAAATCTTAAGAGAAGTTTAGCTAGGTTCGTAATCTTTTTGTCACTTAGTTTTATCATTAAAAATCATTTGTTCATTATTCTTTAGTAATTATAAGATATTCAAATACTCGCAGTATATATTTGATTCAAAATTTGAGACCATATAACTTAACTGAAAATGTTAAGCATTGCTTAAGAAGACAAAATAACTATTTAAGTCTTGAAAAATATATCTGGTAATAAGGTGGAACTTTATTATTCCATGTTATTTTAAATGCTTGACCATTGACGTAATTCAAATTGAAACCGATTTTTTTAAGGAAGTAACTCATTTATTATTAATACTAAGAATGAATTACATGAAATATGAAGATAGGGGATTAACATTAACGGTATCCTACTCCATGTCCAAGGGAATTAGAGTGCTCAACTTTGTGAATGGAGATCATGTGCTACAAGATATGGTGTCCCATTGTGTACCAATCCTATCAAAAAATGCCATCTAGCTAAAGAAAAAAATCATAAAAACAGAAAACAATTTTTTTTATTACCTGTTGTAATGTGATTAACTTGGGACATGAATACATGAATTTTTTGAGATATGTGATCCGTGTTCCAACTTTATTACCTTTTGCTTTTAAATTTGTTATTTTATACACATGTTAATATATGATTGACTTGAAACAAGAAATAAAACATCATTATGGACAGGTAATCCCCATACCCCTAGCTACAGAAGCATACACACCCCTTTTAACAAGGCAATGTGCAACTATGTTGCCTGTTCTAAGTACAGAGAAAAAAGGCAATGACAAAATGAGGAAGCTATAAATATATTCTTATATATGAAATATGAAAGCTCCCAATTCAGATAAATTAATAAGAGTGTAGTTGATCTCAGAAATTATATAGTAGGCTCTGGCAATCATTTTCAATGTTAATTCAGATAAAATTTAATTTAATCACTGCATTTTACTTAGTCAGAACTTTTGTAGGGGTTGGAGACATGGCCGAAAGTCCAAAAAAGTTTGATCACGTAAGCAAAACTTCAGCACATATAATAACTTCATAACAAAAAACTCTTTTTTATTACTCCATATTAGTATGAGAATATGTACACTTATCAAAAGCCAAATTTGTAGAAGCTATAGCTTTTCTTATTCATATTGGAGTTTTTAAAACATTGCATATTATGTAATCTTCTTTTGTTGCTTTTATTATATTCCTTATCAATAAAATCTTCTTTTGATGATAAAAAATAGTGAATACACGATTCTCTTTGTCTCCTCAATTTTCCTTCTACTAACGTTGGTATATTAACAAGAGTTACACCTTGCAATGTAGCATTATAAACGAGTGAGAATAATAAACTTCAAGAGAAAATGATAGAAAAAGTTGGGATTCTTTAAGGCTGCTAAAAGAAACAATTCATAAGGCATAAACCATTGCTTGTAGTAGCATCACACTTTCAAACACTAAATACATTTCTGCTACAAAGGATAATTACATAAAAAATACAAATAAACTATATAAAGCTAAAGAAGAGGAATAGTATTTGATAAATTTGTGTACAAACACTTTACATAGAAAATACAAATAAACTATATATGAAGCTCAAGAGAAAAAATAGCATTTGATATTTAAGATATCAACATTATTAAATATTGTCTTTTGTTTTAAAATGCTGCAAGTACCATTAACCTTGATTATTAAAGTCATGGACTTGCAAGGTCAAGAAAACTTGAACATTATTCAAAAAGTTAAAAGAAATAAAACAAGAATGTAAGAAGAATAAGCTCAGGAGAGATATCACCATGAAGTTTACCACACTTCCCTTTGTTCTTCAATCTTGTGACCTACACCTTGAAGTGCCATGACAAAGAGCATTGGAACCATTTCCAGCAGTAATTTGGACATGGTGAAAATGCAAAGACTAGCTGAGGATGATGAGGATCTGAGTAGGGAGTGTTTTAGATTTCAGCTTCAGTATGAATAGTGCCATGAAATGTAAGAGAGAGTGCAACTATATATAATGAAAAGTGACCAGTATTATTACAAGGACTAAGCATGTAGCATATATAAGAAATAGAATAAATAGGAGGGAAGGAAAATATAAATGTAATAAAAGACATGAATCAGAGGCAGTGAATATAAATGATGATTACCTGCAAGTAAATTAGGGTTGATGTGTCCCTTTCTATCTAGGATGAGACAAAGGATAATGAGGTTTATTTTCTTGGGATTCAAAAAATGAACTCACTATCATCTACCCTCTTAAATTATGATGTCAGGTTCATTGGCCTTCTCCTGATATTCTTGCTGCACAAACTGCAAAAGATTTGGTTTCATTTTGAACTGTGAATTTGTTTGTTTGGGTTCATTAATTATGTACTTTAGGACTATCAGGTTCACTGCCTTTTTATACTATTCCCTTTGCTTCTTAGCTACAACTTTAGGTATATTCTCATCCTCTAATATCCTCCTATACAATTTTACTCTTTTGAAAATAATTATAAAGAATATCACAGTTTATTCACTTTCCTTAATTTTAAACATTTGTAAGTGAAATTTTACGAATATGAATTGTTTTCACTATTGACTTTACAAGACATAGCAAACATGAAACAAAGTAAAAATAAAGAGACTCTTTCTAATTATTAGTAAAATTAACAGTAGTATCAAACACACCATGTCAGGTGTACTAGTTAAGCATATTCTGTGGTCATCATGGGTACTTAGTTTAGGCTTGCAGCTTCAAAAGATGCTATTTTATTTTAAGTAAATTAAATTAATTACATTCTACTCTCTAAGGTAGCTACATTAGTTCACCTAACACCTCTTGAGATTATTGGTGTAATTTCACTTAATATGTAGGGATATACTCATTATAGTAAGTATATATAAATGAGAGGTGGTTTATAAGTTTAAAACCTATGGAATGTTGCAAGTATAATTTACTCTTTTATCTCTTTTGGTAAATAATAGGTGCACATTTCCATGAATCTCATATTATTTCCAATTGCCATGCAAACTAGCTTATCTATATTTGGTTGATACAAATATAATTGCAAAAAGATAATATATTCATCCTTAATTCAAAAGAGGGAGTAGCCATTACCAAACCCCTACATGAATGTTACAGTTGAGGACAGAAGAGACCATAATAATTTAAGTTATTAGACTCTTGGGTGGTAGTTTTGACTTTTTGAAATTACTCCTCTGCAAGGGTTTTTCACCATTCTTGATCTGACTGATCAGCCCAATAATCACCTACTTATAAGTGTATATATTATATGGTTGATCTATTAATTAATTGGCTTCTCTACAACAGTGATTGACAGAGAAATTAAAGAAGATAAACAAAACCCTATGAACTTAGCTACAAAGGGATCAACTCATCAACCCCACCAGTCCTACTTTACTGAATGTTGCTTTTGTCCCTTACCCTGCAAACTTCCATATATTCACACAAAGCAAAACCCAAAGCCCTAATTCTCATGTCTTATGTGATAACTCTACATAGCAGTCTCATAATTGAGCCATGCATATGGCATTGTAAGGTCATTCTCATATTGGGTTTCTTATTAAACTCATTTTTTCATCTTAGCTAATAAAGTGCTAAAATTTCTGAACACAACTAACAAAGACAATACCAAAATGGAACTATATTAAGTCAGGGTAAAAGAAAGTTAAAGATTATTATATACCGATAAAGTGAAGTGAACCTAGCTACTTATCATACATATGTAATATGTTCTTATATATGTTGATTTAGGAATATATTTTATATACAACATGCTTAAATTAATTATGGATTGTTTAATTATGAACACTTGAATTAAAAAACAAAATTACTATTAGTTGTCAGAAAATAAAAGTGTAAGGAATTAATTACTATACCATTAAAAGCACTGCAAACTGCAATATTTGGTGCTTGGGGACCAGCAAATATTGTTTGGTATTGCTGTGTGACTGAGACACTGAACAATTTCAGATTTGATGAGTGGTGTGTGTTGGACACTTAATTGATGAGTGGTATAATCTGACCACCTTTTACTGTCTCATTCCACAGCCCCGTGAAGTCATCATCATATTTTAACTCTATGCTATTGCTTGGTCAACCCACAAATTCTACTATGCATTTTTCAAAAATAATTCACCCATCACAACTAATAAAATATTCGTAACATATTAAAAGTTAAAATTTAATTTAAAATGAAAGTATCAAAAAATATAAATACATGTCTTTAAATATGAGGTGTTGGATATATCTTTATACAAGTTTTATTCTGCATTTTTATATTTGGACCAATTTGCTTATAGCATGGAGGACAAATTACACATATTTGGAGTTGATTTTTATTTGTATTTGGAAAAATAAATAAATAGAAATGGACTTGAAAACGGACCAGGTGGGCTAGTTACAAAAGCTTGGGGCCTAAACATGAACATATTTATGGGCCTTTAAACTTTAGCCTTCACACTATATTTACCCTCTTCTCCAACTTTGTTTATTGTGAAAACAAATTTTAAATATCATGAGTAATTTTGATATTCCAAAATAGTCCTTTACTCTTTATATTACATTTCCAACTTATACAGCATAGGATTATATTCATTCATTCAGGAACATGCACCTATCCTTATCCTCAAATAATTTACTATAGCTCCCTTAAATGCTAAAATATGAAACGCATGCTCTTCTGTATTAAAGGTCAAACTAACCGTCCTGCCTCTTATATTTTGTGCTTTGCGCCTATCATAGAGAAATAAATTGAATGCTTGATAATTATCTTGGATAGGATTTTTAGTAAGTGGAATTTTACTCATAAGGGAGGTAATTTTATTGGTAATGGTGGTTTTTTAGTTTGATGTCAGAGTTATCCGGAGACTACTAATCATTTTTCTTCTCTTGTCATTTCTTTTATAGAGTTTGACAATTTCTTTATAGATGGTTGGGGCTTATGGAGGTATTTACCAATCATCTTATGCTAAATTCCATTGGTTTCAACATCTTAATTATATTGATGGTTTCTAAGTGAAATGTGTTAATTTTTTGTTTTGGATGACTGAAATTTGATCCTTATAGAGTTGTAGAAATGACATTATCTTAACAACAAGAGAAAATGTATGGAGGAGGTTTTGGACGTGATAAAGTTCAAGTCTTGGTTTTGGACCAAAAGTAAAATCAAAGGTTATTTTATGCCTGGTTCAAGTCTTAATCCGATTGTTTGCTTGAAATGTTATCGATATTTGTAATCTTGGTGTCTAGTTTTTTGTATTTCTTCATGTGGGAAGGTTCTAGGCCTTGCAGTTGTTTTTTTTTCTTTCTGTTTCTTTTTTAATAAAATTTTCACCTTATAAAAACTGAATAATTTACACTATTATAAATTAATGGTGGATTGATTGCTGACAGTATAAAACACTCTTACCTTATTAATATTTCGATATTAAAATCATAATTGAATAGTGCAACATGTTCATTTGGATAAGGAGAAGTACTTTTGCTTGTGCTTTACTTGCTCAATTCTACATGTCCACGCTATTGGTTTCCGTACAAAAATGCAGCTCATAACTTCAATGTAACTTATACTATCTTCAATTATTTAATATCTGCCTCTATTTTAAGTGTTCCTTTATATCATAACCATTATTATAGTTGTAGAAAATGAGATTGATCAGGTAACTCGGTGAAATTTATTATTACAAAATAATCTCAAGAACTGAATACTACCATATGAAACTATTTGCAAAATAATTCCTTATCCACATCAGCATCGCAATTGAATTTCACTTCTCTTTTAACCAAGAATCTGGTTGCATTTGTCAAATAATTTGAAGTCATATACAAGTTACAACACATCAGTTGAATGTATGAGCAAATAGATTATCACGTTTTCACGAGCTAACTCTTTAATGGAATTTGACCCAATTATTCAATCATCGTTTCAAAACTTGTGACTTTGACTCACTAGAGATCCAATGAGCAAACCTGTGATCCAAGATCCTAAAGTCAAATCTCAAAGAAATGTAAAGATTTATACACATGCACTCTATCATAAGTTGAACTGTAGTCCATGCAACCCTGGAAAATGAGACCTATCATAAACAATCTTGAATTTCACATTTAGAAAGTTGTTTGATAATGAGATGGTTTGGCATGGTTGAGATAAATCAATGTGAACTTATTTATTTTTATGGAAAGACTAATCAATGTGATTTAGATTTGGCAAAAGCAAACAATTTTTAACCTTTTATTTTCTTGTCAGAATAATAATTTCAATAAAAAATTTGGCCCAATATCTGTAGCAGTCTACTTTTAACAAGAGAACGACTAATCAACTTTTGACAAGAAGATGAATAGTCAAAATAAGAAAATAGTTTATGCCTTATGCTTTGAAACAAAATATTATCCACTAGCAATAATTTGTTTCAAACATTTAGAGATTACAAAATTAATGTATTCTATAAAATTATGCAATTTTGCCAAAACCAACCTACTTCAAAAGTAATGATAGTTTGTTAAGAAAAAATTGGTCAAGAGTTTAACATACATTTAAAATCGTCCTTTTTAAGAAGCCTAAACAAATGCACTTTGTGTATGCAATACCTAATGCACCTTCAACGGTTGTCAAATGAAACATTCAATCTGTTATCGTATAGGATGGTCTGACAGTGATGGTGAGGGTTGATATAATTTGATTCAATCAAAGGTTATTTTGAATGTGCATATTAATATATAGTTTATTTGGATAATGCTTGGAAATAATTACCAAGTTTAATTCTAAACCGTTGCTTGAGCAATTAGGTTAATGCAATCTTGTAATATACAAATAGCACTCCTACAATGTTTAATTAATTATTGACCAATGGCTGTAGTTACAGAATGAGATGGAAACCGTCCTTAGTTTATGAGCCAAGCAATTTGAGACCACCACATAAGGGGGACCAACATAACCCAACCATACAAAACCATGTTGAACTAGAAGGAAAAAAAATTGGTTCAACATATCTTAAGCTGTATGATAACACAAAACTTAAAATTATACTTTAAAACATTGTTGTAAAAACTGGTTCGTATCAGCTGATTCAAGCGGTAAATCGGTCCCAATACCGATACAGTATAATAATTATACCGATTATGTAATCATGCCGGTCAAAACCAGTCAAAACCGATCATACTGGTCTCTTTTCAATTGAACTATACCAATCGGTTTTTATTTAAAATTAATTTTTTAATGAAAATAAATTAAATTAATAGTTTTTATTGAATTTTCAACATTAATATTAATATATTGTATATGTATATCTAATTTCGCCGGCACGCGATTTAATTAGTAAACATCCGGTTGAACCACTATTACACTATACTACTACCTTAATCGTTTTGATATCCTGTATAATATTAATAACACTGATTTAAATTAGATATCACACATCTAGTTAAGTGAAATGGGGGTGTGATTAAAGAACTTCTTCATTCTTCCTTAGGGAATTTGTTCTTTCATATCCCAATCTTTTTGTTTCAATCTTGCTCAACCTTATAAATTCGTTGAACTAAATCATTTTGACTTGGAATTCTTGTTTTCCTTGCTTATTTCTTTAACAAAATACCTAAAAATGAAAGATTAATTAATCATAAGACTTTGGTATTTACATATATATTTAAAATATAATTTATCTGAATCGATTAAGCCTCATAATTAGAGCCAATTTTTTTTAAAATATATAATAAAGTTAAGGCCAAATATACACTTACCAATTGTAAAATACGATTGGCATTCAGAATATTATAATAGTTTGGTTAGTTAACGCTGGACAAAAAGTATTCGAGTTAGGTTTCTATACTGACCTTAATTTTTTTATTATATCTTTTAGATATTTACTTAGTATTTTAAATTAATTCCTATATAAAGCATGACACCTAGTAACAATAAAAAGTTTCATAACCTAATATGGGATAAAACAATATATTCTCCACTTATTGGTTCTTTTTCACTATATCATCTATATGCATGGTTCTTAACTTATTCAGTCTTTATATGAGTCTACTATTATGTATAATCGAATCGAATCGAATCAGCCAAAAGATATTGACGACAAAAGAGCATGACTAGTTACTGTGTCAGCAGGAACAAATAAATCAAGCAAGAGAAACTTTTGGATGAGATGAGAGGAAAATATATAATACAGCCAATTATCCATCAAAACAATCATGTAAAAAAGAAACTGCCCAGAATTCTGAATTATATTGTAATGTTTTTTGTGTGTGTGAATATAATGTAACTGGTTTAATCAGTTAAAGTTAATTAAACAAAGTCATATATTTTTAAAGCATTTCATGAAACCCTCAAAACCTGGTGTGTACTTTATTGCATGTGTATAGAAAACTGGTATGCAGTGGTGTGCCATGTGAGTTTTTATTGCCAAATAATATATAGCTATACTGATACAGTGATACTGGTATAGATTTCAAACAAGGCCTACAAAAAGATAAAGGTAAATTTTACACTAAGCATGTAAAAATTGAATGGATTACAATGCATAAAATAAGTGGAAAAGCAAAGTGTGATAAAATGTCATTTAAATGATATGACTTTAATTGTTCTTGTTAATTACCAACCATTGAACTTGAAGGTATATATGATGAGACCCACATCCAAAAAGTCAAAATCGAATTTTAAACTATAGCCATTCATGCTGACATTAGAACCACTGTATATCAATCAACATGAATCTGCACTTACAAATTACAATGCCTCAACCAAGTAATGTAAAATATTGGTAATTTATTGAGTTGTAAAATAGAAGTAAGAGAAAAAAGATAGACATGGTTATTAGGCCTGATTAATTAGTTGGTTTAATTAGAAATTTTGATTAAAATAACCAATTAATTGATTGGTAAGTGTAAAATAGTACTAATATAAATATTTATAAACCTCGAAATTATTGATTATCACTAATTTCAGAAACCTATCAATATTTTTAAATATAAGGTTTTTGATGATGGGAGGATAAAGGATAAACTGTTTCAAAGTAATGCATTTACGTCGGGAAAAATATTTTCTAATCAATCCCGATTAATACTTTATTTTTATCAAAGAATTGACTAATTTAAAAATCACATTGTGACTTTGTGAAATACACTACGTATAATTTTGACAGTTTAGCAAGTGAAACTTATTTCTCCTTTCTAAGGAACAAAAAAATTACGATGGGTAGGTTAATTAATAAGAGTACCCACAATGATAATAAAAAAGAGTGAGATCCACTTACTCAAAGAATAAGTTTTTTAAACTTATTTTCTACTTTAGTTATCCATTTTATGGATATCTAATGGTTTAGATCTAGTCACTATTTCAAACCATTAGATTTCCCTAGAATTGATGACTAGGACGAAGAGTAAGTTGTTCATAACAAAATAAACACGTTTTTTTGTCCATGTTCACCACAAGATGACTCCTTCTTGCTCTTATTTCACAGTAAGCTAAATAAACACTATTCTTAAAGTTGTGAGTCAAGAAAAAATTGTTACAAGAGAAATATAAGTTGATTTTGACTTGAGTGTTTAAGTTATTGAAAAATGTAAATAAATATAAAACAATCAATTAAATCCATTTAAGAATGAAAAATATGTTACACCATGAATGCTAAATAAAGACTAATAAATTTATTGATGGCACTAAAATAACAACAATGATAACAGATAATTAAAATATAATAGAAATAGAGGAGAATCTTTTTGTTGCACTTTCTGGCTTTACAAAAGAGAAAGATAAATAATAATAAAAAAACCAAAGCTGGTTTGTATGTGGCGTAGAGCCCTCGAATTACTGAGCAGTGACCACCGTCCATTTAGTCCTTATTATTATTTGGTTTTATTTTTATTTTTTATTTTCCACTTTAGCAAAGTACAAAAGGGATTCATCATTCCTGTACCAGCATATTCCTCCGAATGTTCTATTTTCCTCTATAGTATAACCCCTTTCCAAGACATTGTCATTAATCCATTAAATAATAAAGTCATTATAAAGTTTTTATGAGGGTAACATGATTATAAAGTATTTCAATGTTGTTACACAGGCACACATAAGCAAAATCTTATTTTTTTAGACAGATCTTGTTTATTTTAACTTTCTAATATCCTGGTTAAATTGTTTTTTGAAGTTGATTTATGTTTATTTAATTTTTGGTGAAATTGTTTAAAGGAACTTTGGTAATATACTATTTTGTATAAAAAAATTAACACATTCTTTATAACTTGACCATTTATTGCACATTGTCTTTAATATATATTTTGAAAAAAATATATTTGTTAATTGTTATGACTTACGTTAAGAGAATTAGATTTTTGAATTTTTTATATCCCAACTCGATAGATATTACATGTCCCGAATAATATCTCACTCAATATCCCAAACTAATTAGAATGAGATTTTTTATTAATTTTTACTTTTAAAAATATTTTTCTATTTCACGTGTCAATGTATCATTAGTTTAGGAGATGAAGTGATTACTTGCATAGACACATCCTAGTAGCTGTGATTACTTGTGAATCTATTGACCTGGTGGGCCTATTACTATTTTCTCCTCATTGAATTTTAGTTTAGTTGTGATCTTTCCTCTTTATGTAACCACTAAAACGAGAAGGGTTTTTTGTGTGCAGAGTGTGCAAAAGAATAGGTTTCTCACCTTCCTCATACATGTAACAAAAATATATTTAAGTGTGTAAATATCACAAGTAGCATTGTTTCAATATAAGAATATTATTTTATCTACTAAATCTATTTTGGTAATTTCATGTGAATTATTCTCGGGTTTATATAATCAAATCAGCTTACTTAGCACAAGTAGAAAATGATATCTCGACTAAGATGATCTTCTTAATAGGTATTGGATTAGTTTCACTCTTATAACTTTATATAGAAAGCATTGAGAGGGAGATTGACTACTAAGGAGGAACTTCAAAGAAAGTAAATTGTTAGTGAGCTAGATTTGAACTATGTTTTATGCATGAAACAAGTAGTGTCACTTGATCATCTATCTTAAGCTTGCCCTTTTACATCTTCAATGTAGAAATATATGATTCAACTCTTGGTTATAGGTTCTCTTCTTCTCTCTAACTCTATTTCTGATCTTCTAGTGATACACAGTTCTTATTATAAAGCACCAAAAGGTAAAAAGTGCTGGAGAATGTTTTGGTTCGTTGTGGTGTGGTTGATTTGACTTATGAGAAATAATGTAATTTTCTTTAATAAAGAGGTTAATTATACCTAGGTGTTAGACTTGATCTAGATTCAGTCATAGACTTGATTTTGTTCTATTAGTCGTCCATATATTTTTACTTTTGCATATTAGTGATTGATTGATGTTTTGTATTTGGGTTAGCACTCATTATGCCTTGTTATTGAAATTTTGGCTTATAAAAAATTTTCATGCGAGATAAGAAAAATTATTTTTTTTACTAATTTTGTCAAAATAATATATGATCAAAATTGTCAATACTCAATCAAACTAAATCAGTTCTCCTTTCCACTCAAATTGATCAAGTAGATTATTAAAATCTCATTTATCATAAATAAAATTTTAAAAACATTTCCAAAATAGGACAAAGACAAAAATATCAAAATGATGTTAAAAAATAGTAATATTTTGGTACATCGAAAATAAAAGAAACATAACTAAAAGATAGGGCAAAGGTCAATTTGCAGGATGTTGGACGCTCTTGAAAGTAACGTGTTCCAAGAAATTGAAGAGACGTTGGGTTTCAAACTAAATTTAGCCAAAAAATTAGCCAACATGTTACGCTCTTTAAATGTATGTTGCATAAGCATTTCTTAATTCCTGTTAAGAAACTCAAATATGTTTTGCAGAACTTGTCCCATGTAGTGCATGCGAGTCTAAATCTTCCCAATGGCCTTAAGGCAATTATTTTCAAGAGTAACAACACTATTACCATTGTTCCAAGCCAACTGAAGAAATTCCTCTATAGCAAGTAACTCTGCCAAGATGGGAGACCCAATTTCAAACTTACTAACTAGATAATCAATATTCTTCATGATTGCGGATATAGCTCCTTCGACTCCAATTGTTTGATCACAGGTAAGACAACGATCATCAACATTTAGCTTCACCCAACCAGCCTTAGAATGACACCAATAAATATTAATCAAGCTAGGCTACTTTAGTGAAAAAAAATACTTAGAGTATCAATCTCTATAGTATTGATGAACATTTGTAGAGACAATGGATATATCCCATGATAGAACATGTGATTTACATGAAAGACTAATATATTTAGAGGAGTTGTTCATAATTAATATGATTGAAGTATTTGTTTCCAAATTAATAACAAAGAAGTTGATGCCTATAAAATAAGAGAATAATGTATATTTTGGTATAAGGAGATATATTATCTCTTTTGATCATTAAATTTTTTGTAACATATGAAGAAAATAAGTTATTTCTTGATATTAGAAAATACTTTATTCTCATAAAATAAATAAAGAAGTTGATTAATTTCCCTTTTGAATCTTCTTTAATTTGCAGTTTTGTACGGCGATTTATACATTTTAATGACAATACATGTGCTAAACTGCTAATATGTACTGATATTAGAGATTTTTTTTATTTCTTTAGTTGAAAATTACTTAGGTTGATATTTTTTTAATCAATTTTTATAATAAATTAAGGGATTAAACTAAGTGCACATTTATAAGTTAGCTAAATAAGATGTATATAATACTCTTATGAATCAAACTTGCATCTTTTGTAAACCCGTGAGTCGTTTTTTTATAGAAAAGTTGCACGTACCACAGAGAATTAAAAATGCAAGGCCAATGATGCATACATTATTATCTTGTGATTAATCAGCAATAAAATATATTGATATTGAAACCATTTTATATGTTCCATTTAAAAGTACCTACATTTTGATGCTTGTTGATAAAATGAGAATTTTGTATGGTATATTTTTAAAATGAATAAATTATTTGAGTTAATAAATTGTATTAATTCTAGTTGATAAAATGAACCCAACAACTTGTGAATTTCATTTCGGTTGAATTGGCAACTAAGGGATATATTCAATGTTCAAAAAAACCGTTAATTAAGGACAAAAAAAAAGATCACATGTCACCTCATGTTACTTAAAAATGGGTGGACATCTGCTATTTCGTATCACTCAGTGAGTTACTGTTCGTGATTATTCAGAAAAATATTAAAATTTTAATGTAAATATATTTTTTCAACCAATCACAATTAATAGTATATAGATTGATACACTTTATGAGACAAGAGATATATTCTCCTTAAAAATGTAACTCATAAAAAGAAAACCATATATTGATTATTACCGAATACCATCATGATCACATGTCATCTCATGTTACTTAAATGTTTACGAAAACCTTTTCGTGAAAAGTAGAATTTTCCATAAATAAATTAATAAAAAAGCCTTTGGTCCATGACTTAGGCAATACAAGCATTGATGGAAATAAATGGAGAGGAAAGATACTAAATCTCATTACTTTAATTCTATATAATGATATTAAATGGAATTAATGCAATTTTTATTATGTCTATTTTTGTGAAAAAATATTGTACGATCCATAAAAAGAATAATTTAATTTATAGCATATGATCAACAATTTAGACATATCAAGATTGTTGATCCAGGATCATATAAAAAATTTCATATTTTTTTTATCATTTTGAAGTAACTGGATATAAAATTCATTATTCACCCATCCTCAATAAAATATTAAAAATTCTTATTTGACTTGCATATAATCATTCAATTAAGTGTTAGTGGCGAACAAAAATCCTCTTTGTACAGGAGAAAAGAGTTTTTCTATTTACTTTTCTTTCATAACAATGTCATCCCATTATATAAATAAAATAATAAAGGAAAATGATATATCCTCATACTATATATTCCTACTAATAATTATTCTACTCACTACTCACGATAAGATAACATGTATCACAATAAGATGACTTATATCACACTAAAATACTTTTTTATGGGTAAAAGGACTAGTAAAGATATAACAATGCTAATTATATAAAATGATAAAAATGTGGCAAGTCTCTTTGGGATTCTTGCTATGTTCACCCCTGAAATGTGTATATAAATAGGTTAAGCTAGAACTCTCTCTTTCACTTTAACTGTCTAACCCACTTAACTCAAAGTAACCTTAGCTTCTTTTTTCTGTTTTTATCAATCTTCCATTTTGTTCTTTCAAAATAGCCATCAAGCTTGAGAGAAGAGAGAAGGGTACTAATACTACTACAACAACTACTACTAATAATATTCGAAAGGCAAAGTCAATAGTATCAATAGCAACATAAGGAATATCCTCTTGGATTCCAACCCCTCCCTTTCCCTTGTTTATATTTCCATTATTATTATTTAGTATTATACACAATACATCATTCTTCTCTCTCATTACCTGAGTTTCCAACTAGATATTTGATATGCAAGTTTCAGAAGTTCAACAGCTCCAACTCCAAATTCAACTCCAACATCATCACAACCAAGAGACACCGATGTGCAAGAAGATCCAAGTACAAGAAGATGAGAACAGCAAGGTGGTGGAAGGTGATGATTTCCTCATTCCACCTCTCAATTTCGCCATGGTTGATAATGGCATTTTCCGTTCAGGTTTCCCTGAACCGGTTAACTTCTCCTTCCTCCAAACTCTTCGTCTCCGTTCCATTATGTATGTATATATTCATTACTCTCAATCACCCCTCTTTTGTTTTTATACAAAACCAATTCTTTTTCCTTATGTTAATTCTTTTCCTATTCCTATTCCTTATTCGTTTTTGTTTAGATATCTGTGTCCTGAACCGTACCCAGAGACCAACTTGGAGTTCCTTAAGTCAAACGGGATCAAGCTTTATCACTTTGGAATTGAGGGTCATAAGGTATCTACCTACACATCTGATCTATGTCTTTAACCCTTCTTTATTGTGTTATTGGGAGTTGATTTTGTGAGAATTTATTTGACTACTATAGCATAATCCTATTCATATACGAGTAGATCGTGTACCTCTTTGATCTCAGATTGAATGCACTTATTCTTTGGTTAGAGGGACCCAGCCACACGTAAAACATAACTTAATGGAGCTACCCATCAAAAGCTTCATAGTCATAGCTAGGTTAAGAGTTAAGACACACCTATTTTGTTAATCACACAGTGATCAAATGTTAGACACTAACCTGAGGAGCTTAAACATGAACCTTAGCATATCATTAAGCGCATAACATGAATCTTAATATACCATTAATCACACACTTGTTGTAAGGATGGTTGTTTTCATTATTATTTCCTCAACTGGTTTTCTTCCTGCTATTATTGCTTGATTCTTTGGATCTAACTCTGTAAAATGTCCCAAGTTTATATAGGGGTTTTGAAATAATTTATATTCTTGTTTCCAAAATTTTGCTAGCTAATTTATCATCACAGCTTTTCAGGTATTATTATATTATTCTCATGCCATTGTTGGTCTCGTTACTGCTACTGATTAGATGCACTGTTGTTTGAGCATATTTTTGTCTAGAAGAGTTTTCTTCAACAGCTACATTATTTTTATACCTATTTTTTCACACCGTAGTCATTTATCTCTTTCTCGTATACTTTATAATCTCTTTTATCTACACGATTTCTCTTAAGTACATGAATTTTTTTCCTGCTATAAAACATTTTCCTCTCTTCAAATATCCTCAATAAATGTGCATGGCTAAAGTAGACCAACTTTAGACTGTGGAACTCATGGACTATGGAATCCAAGCTGGCATTTGAATTCTTTTCCTTGTTTTATCTAAAATGTTCAGAAATCAGAATCATTTGTTCTTGTGAATAATTAATGGATTGGAGATCATTGATTATGCTTGCTGTCTGTATATGGGATCATTGTGTGGAAATGTCAAAAACTGATCCTGTTCATGCACAAAGTTCCTCTCTAATAATGCAAGTATAAGGTCAAGAAAGGGGCAGAATAAAAATCATGATAAACCCTAGGAAAGGCAAGTTGTTAGTATTAAAGAAAAACAAATGGTAAAAGTGGGTAGAATCTTTCATTAATCCACTTGGAAATGGAATCTTATTACTATGTTGAATCAATATAGTGAATACTTCGTCCTGTATGTTATTATTGAATTACTAGTAATTTTGGAGCAAAGTTTGTTTTCTGTCAAGGAAAACTAGGAGAAGCAGTATTTCATTGAAATCATCATTGATTATAATATTCTAGTTTACCTTCTATTCCTCAATAAATGGAACTTTTATATACTTTATGTTGTTGGCATACCAAGTTTTTGATCATGTGAAATTGTATTTAACCTTATGAAATTTGTGCATACAGGAGCCTTTCGTAAACATCCCAGAGGACACAATCCGTGAAGCACTAAAAGTTCTCCTTGGTAGAACACTAAAACTCTTCACTTTTATCTTAACGACTCCTTTTGTTGGTAATAATAATTTTTGGTGATTGGAATAATTAATGCAGATGTGAGGAACCACCCTGTTATTATTCACTGCAAACGGGGAAAGGTAAGTTTTTTTGTCATATTTCTAATATGTAACTAATAAGATGTTTTCTTTGCTAAAGTATGTGACATTGTTCTCTTAATTTCTTTCAATGTGCAGCACCGAACAGGTTGTTTAGTAGGATGCTATAGAAAAATGCAAAAATGGTGTTTGTCATCTGTGTTTGATGAATACCAACGCTTTGCAGCTGCAAAAGCAAGAGTTTCAGATCAGAGGTTTGTAGAGTTGTTTGATATTTCCAGCATGAAGCATTTGCCTATATCATTTTCATGTTTGAAGAGGTAACTAATCAACCAAGTTATAATATATGCTAAGTTGGGTTTCTACACTATAGCTTGTGAAAAGGGATCCTAGGTTCTGTTTGGCCTTGGAATAATAAATAGGAAAAGTTGATGAACTCCTTCAATGCATTACAGCAGCAAAGGAATAAAATTCATCTTCTCCAATTTCTAGAATAAGAAAATATGAGATATATATATATATATATATATATATAGTATCATAGAGCAATGTCTGTATTTGTATCTTGTGTTATATATGATTATGCCCTATCCCCTACGAGGCCCTTATGGTGTGCCTCACTTTTGTTGTATTATATTTTTCTTTCTTTGCTGCTACTTATGGATGAAGATGATATGTCCTAAACGATATCTCACCTCATGTCCCAAACCAATCAAAGTGTTCTATTTTATTACTTTTAAAATATTTTTTTTATTCACGTGTCAATATATGATTGGTTTGAGACAAAGAGTGAGCAGCAACTTATTTATATGAGCAACGAGTGTGATCATATATATATGTCTTGAATTTTTTGTCTCCAGGCTCGGAGAAATTTAAGGAGGGTATTAAAGAGTTGTTTGTGTACCTAAAAATCTTGGTGGTTGTCATGGAGAGAAACTAATTATAAAATTTATTTGCTAGATTGTTATTGTTTATTTATTTATAAGTAATCGTGTGTTGGTAAAGCATTGCAATGCGTGCCTGTGTATAACATGGGAGTTATTTTTGGCCATATTTATATATGTTTTATGTTTCTATAATGCGTGTAAATATACCATGTCACTTAGCATAAATAATAGCATGGAAAAATTATGCACCTTTTATTAAAGTCTGTGAATTGTGACTCCAATTCATTAACAAAACCATAGTCGCGCCTAAATTTTTACCATTTTTATCATAAAAAAATGAGGGAATGCTGTTATACCTCTCGAAGGGACTTGTTAATTTAATAAGCATACATATATTCCTCTAATTCTATTATACACAAGAGTTAAAGTATTGGACAGTTAAAATTAAGCTATTTTTGGTCAAATAAATTATATCCATACCAAACTTTGAAAAATGGTAAACCAAAATTAGAACGAAAGGATTAAGTTTTTTCCAAACAGAAATAGCCTAAACAAAAATTAGTGGAGACAGGTTACAATAAACTCGCCATACTAAAATTGGAACTGATAGAAACTTACGAACTTTTCTTCTCTATATTAATGACTGTCAAAATGTTTTTTACAAAAATGTGTACAAATGGTAAATATTTGCTAAAGAAAAAAATAAGTTGATGAAAAGATTATTATATGCTTACTGAATAATTCTTCTATTCCCAGTTTAATTTGACAGGTGTAAAGAAATGAACTAGTTTTTTCTTTTTTTTTTTCCTCTAAATTTCTATGTTGACTAAGCTATATTATATTCTTTTGACAAATGAATTGATTTTTTTTATACTTGGGTTCTTTTATAGATTGGATTAAAACTCAGAAATGCTTTGAAATGGCAATGGTTGGTGAATAAAAGGGTACTACGATAAACCATGGTGTATGAACCTCTTTCAGAAGCGATTTTACCATTTGGCATGTGAAACACGTGAATAAGAAAGGAAAATGATTTTTGTACAACAAAATACATTTTCTTATAAATGAAGTTGTATTTTATCATTTACTTTTCTTCCATTACGTATATATCCAAATTTGAGCGTTGATCGACAAGGAATAATTCTTTTTGCACTAAAGAGCATTACTTTGATTTTGCGTGGCTTCCTATAAAGTAATGATGCATACTAACACCACTGGAAACAAGACGGTGTATAAAATCTTCATTTTTAGTTTATATCTATAATTACCTGTTATATCGTTGTTAGTATGTTAGTATTATGTTGTGGGTGAGACTCGCATTCTTTCTTGATGTTGATGGTGGGACTCAAACCCACAACCTCTTGCGTTCCATCCCTTACGACCATAATCTTTACTATCAGACTACTAGCTTATGACGCCCGGCCTGGATTGCTAAGTACATAGTGCAAAAGCTAAAAAAAGGTAATAGCAGCTTTAAATTTAAACTGATAAAAAGAAAGAAGATAGCAGAAAATGTTTTACACGATTTGGTAGTATAGTTTTATTTTCTTCTTGCCATCACTGGTGCAGTTCCAAAAGCTTATCCAACTTAACAATATAATCTTCAAGTATATATAACGTCAATTTTTACACTTAATATATTCTTCCCTTGTCATTTAAATAAAGTGATCATAATAAGTTGAAAAGTTTAAAATGCTTGCAAATTACACTATATGTATATATGTTACTGAATATCTATAATAACCTATATATAGCTAGAGTAACACTACTACACCATGCAACATTTTAATAAATACTAGTAGTCTTCAATCTTCACTTCAACAACTATGTCTGGAGATGGCGTTGACGAAATTCTCTATCCTCCTAAGGATAACAATATTGTACCTGATTATCTAACAGAGTACACATTTGAAGGTAGATGGGACAAGGTTATAGACATGTACAATGATTCCCCAGAGGTACACACAGCTATGATAAGCAAAACTGAGGGCACTGCATTGCATATGGCTGTAGATTTATACGAAGAAGAAGTTGTTGCAAAGGTTGTAGATGCAATGATAAGACATGGAACGGTGTATAAGGCTCTAACCAAGGCGAATGAGCTAGGAGATACACCTCTTCACGTTGCTGCATCAAGGGGTTTTGCAAAAATATGTAAGTGTATTATAGGAGGGAATAATGAGAGGATAGATTTGATGAGTGAGAAGAATAAGATGGGTGAGACACCTTTGTTTCAAGCTGCAATTAATTGGCAAAAACAAGCATTCGCGTATCTTTCTCAGGTTTCGAGAGATAGTGTTGTTTTGGCACATCTTGTAAGGGAGAGTGATGGAGATAGTATTCTTCATTGTGCCATCGAGAGAGAATATTTTGGTAAGGTTACTTGCTTTTTCATAATGGTTGCTACACATTATAGTTCACTACCATTATCTCTTCTATATTCTCCTTAAGGCATAGTTCAAAATTTAGTTATGTTGATTTGATAACACTTTTTGTAGTACTGTTGTGACACTGGATTTATTTGTCAACAATGGGCTTTACAGAATATAATGGTTTTTTCAGATGTGTGACCATGAAAGTAAGTTTCTATTGAAAAAAGTTAGAAGAAAAATAATTATCTCACTTTTCAATGATATTGTTTTAAGAGTAGTAATTATATGACTTTTTATAATAGGCGTCACTTGTCCATATATAGTATTTTTGTTTGTTTCATATCAACAGTTCACAGTTATTTTAATAATAGGGTCAAAATCAAAAGTTTGGAAGTTTATGAATAGAATCTTATCAAAAAAATGTTTTAGTAACCAAAATCAAATGAGTTTTGACAAACAAAAAATCTTATCATAAAAAATATTTGGTTGGTAGATATAAAACTTAGTTTCCTAATTTATTTGAGTATAGAGAAAATAGTATCTGTCTGTCAGCTAAGTAATTATTCATGCATGGTGATTTCTACGTATGCATGCACAGCTAATAATTACTAAATGTCCCTACTCAATCCTCTTCATTATACGGAATGAACTAAAGAAAATATTAAAACAAGTTATATTTTTCTAGACAAGTTATTTTGTTTATCTGATATATTTGTGCAACAGATTTGGCAGTCATAATATTGCGTTATTATGATTTCCTAAGCACACATACCAACAAGGAGGGTTTCACTCCTCTCAAAGTGCTTGCTACTAGGCCTTCTGCATTCAGAAGCTCAAGCAATCTTTCATGGTGGAAGTTAATCCTCTACCAATGTAAGTAATTCAATGCATCTTATGGATCGATAAGCATTGAATAACTTGATATGGAACAACTACAATAAACATTTTCTATTTGGAAATTTTGTTTCTCATGCTAAAGGTACACTTGTTGCACCATTGGAGCCTGAAAGTAAAATGAGGGGGCATTTGAGAAAGATGGACAAGCTTTTATCTCATAAAATGAACTTCCCAGAGAACTATGCCACGCTCTACATGTTGGTTTCAAAATCGTTAAGTTTTTTCATAGGTATGTATGTAAATAGATTCTCATGTTCATCTTCTCTTTTTCAGTTTTTTTGTTGCATTATGTTACCAATTTACTGTTCATTAGTACCTACTTGGCTACTTAAACAGTTAAATTGATGAAACACGTTTTGTGCATCACTTTTTCTTTCTCTTTTCACTGGAAATAAAATAAATAAATAATACTTTATACTAAGAACGTATATCAAAGGCATGAATCAATAGCTTCTTTCAAAAAAGAAATACATATAAAATATTTAACGTTTAATTTCATCAAATGATGAAAGTGTTCTTATGGAGGGAGGGTATTGCATGCAAACACCTCTTTTTTGTGGCAGGGAAAATGCCTTGGGAAGAGAAGAAGCCAGACACAGAAAACCCAAGAAGCAATGAACATAGTAAATGCTTAAATATTGAAGTTTCTGAACTAGTATCAAAAAATCAAAAGGTTGGATTTTTCCCACAAAATTATACTACAATTCAACAATTTGTGAGATCTGTATACGTACATATTCTTGGCCTTTCAGGAGTAGGTATGTGTTCTCTTTGGTAGCAATTGAATTGATCCTATATGTCCAAACCAAAATGGTTTACCATATATATAGTTACTCTTATTTTATTCAGAGTTAAAGACCATTAAGAAGATGAAGAAGAACCACAAATGGAGTGAGCAATTGTTGAAGGCACTAATGCAAAGACCTTATTCAGCATTCACTGGAGCTGGGGGTCTACCAGAAACAGCTGATTCCAGCGTTGACGATGAAATGCTTAAACAATTTAGCAGATGGAACAAGAAACAAGGTACATTACATATATACTCAGATATTACATTACAAAATTACATGCATGGTTCATGTATACTACTTTTCTTGGTGCATTTGATGTAGTGAAACTAATGTGATTATGATTCACCCGTCTTTAAATCCTTTTACCAAATTGGTTTCAACTTGTTTTGTGATTGCTTAATTTCATTATTCTTTCAGAATCTGTCAGTGCACAACCACTGTATAATTGTTTTTTATTCAATCACAATGTGTGTTTCACACTCAACTCAGATCAATTGCTTACTTATTGAGTTTTCATGATTGAATTTTCAAGGTCATCCCGGAACGTTGGCAACACAAGAAAGCATCCCAACAGAGGCAGAAACTCCAAGTGAAGCAAGTAAACCAGAGAAGTTGGAAGAAGAAGAAGAAGAAGAGAAGAAGGTTTTAACAAAGACAGTGAGGGATGACAAAGATGGCATTGCATATAAAATGGAAATCACAAAGAATGGAACTGAAGCTAAAGAAGAAGTTGACCTAAAGGAGACACCATTTTTGGTTGCAGCAAGATATGGCATAGTTGAAATGGTACATGAAATACTAAATGAAATACCAAGTGCAATTCATAACACTAACAAAAAGAAGGAAAATGTATTGCTGGTTGCAGTGAAAAATAGGCAACCCCTTGTTATTGATACAATAAGAATGAGAATGAAAACAGAAGTTTGGAATAACTTACTTTTAGCAGTGGATGATGATGAGAACACCATGTTGCACTTGGCAGCACAGGCACTAGGCAAAGATATGCCTTGGCAGATAGCTGGTTCTGCCTTACAAATGGTTTGGGACATAAAGTGGTTTCAGGTATATATATATATATACAAAGACATCTACATTTGTTAACATATACTCCCTTTTCTTTATGACCCTATATGTTGATACTGCTTATATTCTACTTTGGAGCAGTATATAAAAAGCCTTGTGCCACAACACTTCTACTTTAGAAACAATATACATAACAAAACAGCTGGGGAAATCTTCAAGGAATCACACAAAGATCTTGTAGCTGATAGTGGTGAGTGGCTGAAGGATACATCAGAGTCTTGCTCTGTTGTGTCTGGTCTAGTTGCTGGTGTTTCCTTTGCTGCAGCCAGTTCTATCCCTGGTGGCACCAATGATGAAGGTAGACCTGCATTAGAAGGCAAGACTGCATTTGATGTATTTGCTATTTCTTCACTAATTGGACTTTGCTTCTCAGTCACTGGACTCATAATGTTCCTTGCTATACTCACTTCTCGAAAAGAGGCCCGAGATTTTCGAAGAGATTTGCCACTCAAACTTCTTATTGGCTTAAGTTCTCTTTTTGTATCCATTGCTTCTATGTTCGTTTCTTTCTGCAGTGGCCATATATTTATGCTTAATAACAAATACAGGACTTTCCTAATCCCCATTTATGCATCCACTTGCTTGCCTGTGTGTTTCTATGCCATAGCACAGTTTCCACTATACTTTGATCTCATAATTGGTATTTTAACCAAGGTGCCCAAGGGATCTAACAAAGGAGACAGTTTATAGTATGTCACTGTTGGTTGTGCTGTTATGTTTTTGGTTCCAACTTATATTTTGAGTGTTATAGTCATTTGTATTATGAGCTTTGGCAAAAAATTTGAGCTGTTGATTTTTTGTGTTATGGTTTTGTGATGTTTCACATTTGTATTTAAGCAGAGGTTTCTGCATCTTTTGTGTAACCATACATTTTGATTTTAACTTAATGTGATGGTGCATATTTAATTTTTGTGTCACATGTAGATGATGTCATATTATAGTTAGGTTGGTTAAGTGCAGCAAGAGTATGTGAGAATTTCTTGTAAACATTAATTTTTACTCCATTTTACCCTCTCTACCAACAGTTTTTTTAAGCACTTCTTTGCCTTCAAATAGCATATTGCCATATTGTTTGAAAATCTACTAGACCCAACAAAGATATGGAGAAACTAACAACAAAAATAGCATACTACTATAAAATCTTGGTTATTTACTGAAGTACAAGTAATTAGCAATCAAAACCCCACTGAAATAAGAATTTTCATAATCAAGAAATCAACATTTCCTGGCTTAATTTTTTTCTCTCTTTGACCATTCCAATTATTTATGCAGTAGAAAAGCTCCAATACAGCTTTTGTAATTGGAAGTAAACTAATATGAGTTGACAGCCTTCATGGCTTCAAATCTTGGTTCCTTAGCCTGGAACTTCAACCCTGCATAGAGCCTCATGTAGTCTTCAAACACAAATTTTGGATAAACCTGACTTTTGTCCTCTGCTCCTATTTCCAACAATGCTGGTGCAGGGTAAATAACAGCATCACTGCCAGGGTTGTAGAAAGAGGCTATGGACATTCTGGTTCCATCAGTTTGAGCAATCACGCGGTGCTCCACACTCTTGTACCTCCCATTAGTAATTACCTGTTTTCACCCGAAAAAATGTTGGTTAAGAAGAATAATCATAACCACATTTGTAGAGTTCTGTATTAGCCATATTTGGGTTAATTGTGCTGAACATTGCATAACCATGCAATTTACGACATCGCGATAATAGTACAGAGAATTTACCTCAAGCTGGTCACCAAGGTTAACAACAATGGAGTGGCGCATCGGGGGCACATCCACCCACTGACCATCTTTGAGAAGCTGAAGGCCACTGACCTTGTCATCTTGCAACAGAAGGATAATCCCACCGGCATCAGTATGCGCACGAAGACCCTTCACTAGTTCTGGTTTCGGACAAGGAGGGTAGTTAGCAACCTTTGTGCCAAAAGTTGGACCCCTTGATCCATAGAAGGCCTTCTTGAGGTACCCCTTCTCTAATCCAAGAATTTCACATAAAAGGTCTAGCAGCTCCTCTGCTAGTATCTCTAACTTTTGTGCAAAATCCTTCATCACCTTTCTGCATTATTACCTCAACTAGTTCAGATTATGCATCTTTAGCAACAATATAGTAAAATATTCAATGTCATGCATTTGTATCTTAGTTTTTTTTCCATATACAATACTCGAACCCGAGACCTTCCTTAAGGGGAATCAAGCATGTACTACTTAAACTAACACCCGTTATTTTGTATCTTAGTTTTTAATTAGTCTAACCTGTACTCTAAGGTGAGATCAGGGATTTCAGAGATGTTGGACTCTGGAAGATGGCGCATGAAGAAGGTGCTCTCCCAATCCATGTCTTTAACTTCATCTTGGAGACCCTCTAAGCCTTTCATTGTTATTATCTCCTTGAACTTTTGCTCCATGCATTTCCTATAATGCTCTTTTGTTAACCTTTCTACAGTATCCAAAAGTTCAAGGGGTATCCCATGATTCACCAACTACAATAAAAACAACATGATTAGTTAGTGCAGTTAAAACTTAACATAAACAGCATGAACAAAATACTAGGATGCAAAACAATCTACTATGTTTGTGAAGTACCTCAAAAAATCCCCAGTTCTCACAAGCATCATTAATTTTCTCAAGTATAACCTTTCTCTCTTCACCATTTACCTTCTCCAAGTTGATCACAGGGAAGTTCTCCATTTTCTCAAGTATAACTTTAATAACCTTAGTTTGTATTTTGTTATGCAAATAAATTAGTAAGGTGGGTATGTGCTATTTATAGGAATTCATAATATATTAAAATAATAAGCATCATATGCATAGTTAATTACTTAGGACTATGATGAACATTTCAAATAATATTTGATTAGGTTTAGGCATCATGATGAATCATATGCATGCGTATTAATTACTTAGGCCATTATGTCAAAATCAAATTACGTGATTGAATTCTCTACTCTGGCATTGGTTAGACTCATCTGGAAGGTAACCCCACAATCATTTACTGTAAGTGATTTCTTAGAAGCTAATGCAATTCTAATTATATTCAATAGTGCATCTGAGCCTACCATCCTTTGAATTATAAGTGACCCATTATTAGTTATTTTCCTTTTGTCGTGGATCAAACTATCAAAAGTTTGAATTCAACAGAACTCACGATCAAAATGTTGAATTCAATGTGCAATCATATCAGTATCAATCCACGCCGATTAAAGTGTCAATTAAACAACAACAACACCAAAAAGTGAGATAGTGCATTATTACATTATGAATTTTTATATAATTAATATATCACTTATAATTCATTTGTCGTGAATGATTAAATATAAATGTAAGATGATATAAAAATTATAAAGATTTAGTTGAGCACCGATTTTAACCTTATAAAGATTTAGTTGCCTTGGTAATATGTATAAAGATATATTGTCATCTCTTTGATTATTTTGACCTTTGCTAAAATATAATTAGTTTTCTTATGGCTGCTTTTGGATGAAAATAAAAATAATTTTTGAAGTTACTTTCAGGCGTTTCAAATTATTTGACAATTTAATTATTCAGATTATTTTATGTAATCATAATAATTCTAAAGCTTTTTCAAGGTGGAAATAAAAATAATTTTGAAGTTTACTTTTAGCCATTCAAATTAAATGACAAATTAAATATTAAGATTATTTTATAATTTGAACCAAATAAAATATAACATATTGTTGATAAATTTATTCATATGTGAAACTAAAACTTAATTGTTGTACATAATACAAAGATATAAAATCAAATTTCAATTTCATAGTTTTCCATGAAGGGCATCAAACACTTAGACATAACCAAAAACAATTAGCTTAATACATGTTCTAACTTCTAATGATTATCGTTTTATAGAAAACTTAATAAATGGATGTTTTAGTAATGAATATTTTGAAAATCTTTAAATTGATAAACAGTTTAATAATTGTTCTAATGCATTAATTAAAAAGTTAAGAACCTATTAAATAGAAATAACAATGTGATGCAATTATTTAATTAATATTAGTCTCTAATTAAGATATGAGTTATACTAGATAGTTCATTTTTTTTAATAAAATTTTCACTTTCCCAAAAAATGTGGAATAAATGATTGCCACTTCTATTGCTTCAATGGATCATGGCCTTTCTCCTTGTGGACTGGTGGCACAGGCGTTGTATCATAGCCCGTTTTAATTTAGTTTCAACCATTTTCTGTCGTTTATGTTATTAGAATATATCAAATTATCCCACAGTTATTATATAAATAATGGTTTGATACAGAGAATATCATTATTATATATTATATTTATTAGAGTATTTTAAAAGATCTATTAGAATTGATATTATTTTATTTTATGATGTATCTAAAAAACACAATATCATCGTATCAGTATTCATACTACCATCGATATGATTTATTATTTTGAACGTTCATTTTTTTTTTCTCATTCTATATCTTAACCATATAATTTCAACTTATAAGCTTGATTGTTTTTTTTGGCTATGCCATTTAACACCTTGCTCACTTGCTTGTTACTTAATATGTCCTCTTTCCCCATTTTGTTAAATTGGATTATTTTTTTGGACAAAATAAAAATTGTGGTAGCTCATATTCATTTATTTATGAATATTTTCCTCGATTCTATCCATAATTTTTACCCTCTACGCTTTATGATTTCCCATACTCCCCCTTCTTCTGCCCATTGTTATGACAATCGGATCGTACTGGACGGTCCGATCAGTTTGACTACTAACTATACTTTAAAAAACAAAAAGGAGGATATTTAAATTTGAACTCCAAAATATTAGTTTCCAACTCAAAAAGTCTTATTCACAAGTCACTACATTGTCTGTGTTGTTTCAAAAAAGAGATACATTATACTAAGGCTACGTGTGCTATTTGAAAAAAGAGATACGCAACCACTAACGGTATAATGAGTTTTTCTAGAGTATCATTTCGTTATTATAATTTATATTTAATAATAATTGACTTTTAAACATATAATATAAATAAATGATAAATAATATATTGATTGTGTATAAATTTTTGGACTGATTATATATAAATTCATATTATAAATATCACATTCTTTATATATAACCTTCCCTACTGGCACTTAGATAAGGTCATATGTGTGTTATAGAATTTAAAACTTGTATTATTTGGTTAAGTCTTAGATAAAAAATCCGACACGAAAAGTAAGCACATATTTAATTATCTGATTCTGGCAGAATCTGAAAGCAGCAAAGGCAGAAGATTAGATCTAAGATCTGAATGTTTGTGTGATAAGGGAAATGCAAGGGTGGATATTGGAGTATTGTGTATAATGCCCAATGTGATCATCCTCTTCAATATTAACTATTCTACCATGTCATGTGGGCACTGCCATCAACTTTGTCATCTCATATTGGCATAAGATAATGCCCATAAATGAATCTCTCCAATTACTGTGTCGTACAAACCATGTGACTTGGTGGTAAATGACAATTTGGGGTTGCATGGGCCACACAGAATTTGTCTCCTTTTCAGCGTTTCTTTTCTAAATTAATCATATTCTTTGTAACATTGTTTTTCTGTTTCGTACGAGTATCGTCGCATTTGAAACAATCTTATCCGAGCGCGGAACACCCCCATAGGTAGGTGATGCTAACTTTCTCAGCATTTATTTTTTCCATCCACAAAACTCGAACCCGAGATCTTACTTAAGAGGAATGAAACATATATTAGTTGAACTAAAATCCGTTGGTTAACATTGTTAAATTAGAATGAGGATGATAAAAGTATTTTTTATATATCTATTTTAAATAAGTAAAGTACAAATCCAAAACAAAAAATAAAAGATGAATGAAGGAGACCATGATAGAAGTCCTCGATGTTTAATTGGCAGAGTTCCATGATGTTAAATGATCTAAAGGTTATAAGAACTTGTATAGAGGATATTTTATGTCAATGAGATTAGGTCATCATATGTGTGCATCATCACCCAATAAAAGAGTTTTTGCACAAACTAGAAGGTGATGATGCACCCACTAATGTTACACGTGAGTGTTCCTATTCCAACTAGATAATAAAATGTTCTGAAACGTTACCACTATTCCAAGAAAAACTAGCATAGCCGCTTCATAATGGCATAGGATGACTATGTGAACATTCAGTCACATGGGTGGGGATAAAAAGGCAAAACTTTACTATAGTATTATACAAAGAATATAACGTGCACTTTATGAATGTCATGTAGTATAATGCGGAGAATGTCATGTAGTATTAATTTATTGACAATTTTTTAATGTCTTTCATAATTGTTGCCATTTGGCTACTGCAACAGGCTGAATATGCACTATTACAGCACATTGACGTATTCATTTTACTTTTGATCCCCCTCAACAAAAATATACCAAGAAACAACATCTTTTGTTGTTGAAGAAAGTAAACTATCTTTAGACTTTAAAATATGGGAGAAGTATCTTTAATGGATTGGGTTTGAGATGTTCCATATTCGTTGTATGAATGAATAAATAAATTGATTAATACAACATTCAGTAGCAAAGTGCAAAAGAAACTGTGCAATCATTAAAATTGCAAGCAGGAACAATTAGCATCTTTCAACGGTCCTTAAGCCACTTTAAGAGCTTTCTGTTTTCACTTGGGGTGATAGGGCATCAAGTTACCCATAATTTTTTATTTATTGTAATCAGATTATTCAATTCAAAGCTTGACTCTTCTTAGTTTTTGGTTCTTAAGAATCAGATCCAACCAAAATAAAATACCTGAACTATGGCATGGAATTAAAAGGAAGAGCTTAAAGTCTGAAAAGGTGTTTAGATTGAAAATCCCCTGACTCTACTCTATTTGCAAGTATTCCATTCAACATGGATATCATTTTTCAGTTCCAAATTTCATCTAAAATGGAAGTGATCACCACTTATAGTTCATCGCATGGCTATTACACCATTCTTAAATGAGCAAAGAATAACACTAATAGTCAAGAAATGAAGTCCATTGCAAAATAAACTTAAATACAAGGTTTCCAAAGTTAATTTAGCTACTCCAAGTGGATGACAAGTACATATTTAACTACTACAATCTAGAACCCCAAAATAAATAATATTGAAACTGTTCAGCAACAACTACAATAAATAACTCATCTACTCTCATGCTTTAAATGGAACCATATCAACTCAATACTTCTTCAGGTCATGCATCATTTTCAGCTTTCATTATCCCCAGTAGGAAATTCACAGGTACCATACTCTGCACACAAAAATAAATCCTTTGGTAAATGATCCACACATCAAAGCAAATATTGAACTATGTTCATAGTTCCCATTTCCCAAAGGCAATTGTTGGAATCCAATGTGACAACTGTATCTTTGACTAATTGACTCTGTCTTTATTTACGTTACCCAATTTTCAACTATTAGCACTTTCTACTACTTTCATAGTGTTTAACTAGGCCGTTGTATTTACTATATAACAATAATGAAAGTAATGGCCCCCCAACACTCTACCCAATAAAGTCATGCCACGACACTGTCAGAAAAGATTCCCCCAATCACGTGCCTCTTTCCCGCCACAGTAAACTGTCTTATCGAGTCACACACTGAGTAGAATAACAAACTTAGAGTAATAGTCTTGGGTTGGACTCTCCTAATATACTTATCATGTCGTTCAGCAATGCACTCGGCCGTTCATGTTAGCAATATTAGGTTAAAATATTCTAATCTACGCATCTAGCAGAAACCAAGTAGTAGTTGAACAAAGAAAATGGGACTCACTGGGTTGCTGTGTGACTACGTAAGATGTGCCTCCGAAATAGCAACTTCCACCCGCGCGAGCTTTCTTCTGGTAATAACTGTTGAAAGCGAACGATGCATGTGCAACCACCGTGTTAGGATCGTAACACGTGGCACCCTTCTGGATCGAACGGCAATCAGCACCTCCCTCACCACAAGCGAAATCTAGAGCAGCTTGCAGCTTCTCCTTATCCGCATCAGGGTTAGCCACGCACCAAGTGTTCCCAGTAGTACTCTTCGAAACACCTGGGACCACCGGAGACGGCGGCGCCTCCTGCCTCTGGCCTCCACTCGCCGGAGATGGGTGGTCATGGTAGTCCTTAAGCCCCTCCGTCGTAAACGGAATGTCGTAAACCTTTCTCTCGTCGGGGTAAAACATTCCGAAATTTCTTTCTGATGTGGGCCCGGGCTTTTGGTTTTCATTGAAAAGGGCGAATAAATAAACGGTGAGATCTGCGTTGGGTCTCAATGGGGTCCCACCATTGGTCAAGATCTTACGGACGAGATTGCCGTTGTAGGCTGCAGCGTTATCTACGCTGGCACCCACTTCATTATTATCACCCTTGGATGGCCACCCTGTCTCCGTTACAACTATCTTAACGTCGTTATATTTCAAACCGTCAAGTGCTGCAAAAACGGCGTCGATTTGAGCGTCAAAAAGGTTGAAATACCTCAACCCGTTACCCGGATCCACCACACCAGCGTTATCACGAAAAACCGCGTACTCCAAGGGAATGACGTCAGCATTAGACTCATAAGCAAAGAAAGGGTATACATTAACCATGAGGTAGGACCCAGTCTGACGTATGAAATCCAGCATGGGTTTAAAAACGGGTTCAACGAGTTCGGGTCGGAACGACCCGGACGAGGAAGGGTAAGAGTTTTGAAGAGCAGAGAGTGCAATAGGGGAAGAAACCTTGATATCATTGTGAAGATTGTGTTTGATGAGAGCTTGGTAGATATTTTTCATGGCGGGAACGAGGAACTTAGTGGTGTTATGTGGGTCCACAAAGACTTCATTTCCAACAGCAATGGATTCGATTTGAGTGTGAGGGTGATAAGCGAGAACGTTTTGTTGGACCCATGAGTTTGCAAAGGAAGGTGCTTTAGCTGCTGCGAAGAGTTGTTGGTTAGGAAGGTCGACAGTGACTTTGATACCGGAGCCTGAGAGTGCATGGAGGACTGAAGGGTCGGTGTCGTAGACCTTGACACGTGTCAGACCGTGGGCTTTGAGGAGCTGAACTACTTTAACTGCAGAAGGGAGGTTATTGGCAATGCGACCGTAGTTGATTCCAATGGAACCAGCGTGTGAGAGAGTGATGAGAGTGAGGAAGAGGAAGAGAATGAAGAGCTTCATCATGCTCTCTGGTTCTCGGTTTGTGAGTGTGTTGGAAGATAGAGAGGTGTGGTAATGTTTTATGGGGAATGTGTGTTTGTGTGAGATGTGTCTGTTTGTGAACATGGAAGTAGTAGTATGAACCAGACTGTCCCCGATATTTATTTTCTAATGTCTCAAATTAATCATAGCCCGATCTCCATCAAATAATATCAAAAAAATATTTTTTAATTTTTTATATTTCTTTTTAAGTATACGTCAATTTTTAATTAATTTGACATATAACAAAGTAGGACAAGTGATCTTTACAAGAAATTTTGATGGAAAGAACAGGAGAGATGGAGAGGGGACCCACTTTAAGGGACGAGTAATTATAGGACCACTAATACATCCATCACCTTATCGTGCGCACCAACTTGTACTGCCTCAACCTGCTTAGGCTTAGTTATACCATGTTGGAGAAGAATTACTGCTTTGTAAATTGCACAACATACATATTTCATGTTTCCAAACACAACCATTTTTATTAATTCGGATTTTCCTGCTTTTTCTATAAGTACATTACAACAATGTTATTTTGAGGGAGTTGTGAGAAAAAATGTATGGAGATTGGGGACAACTAAAATTAAAAGATACTAGGAAAATAATTAAGAAATGGTAGAGATGAAACATAAAAGTATTGTCTCCTTTCAATATAGTGCACCATAGTTTTTTTAATGAACAATGCACCCGATAATTAATTAAAGTGATTAATTTTATTATGAAGGTATTAACAAGGTCCCCATATTTAGATCATGGTGTGTGTTTATAATGTAAATGAATAATAATCATATAATATATTTCAACTCCTTTATCAAACTCTAGAAAGGAAATACCCGACATTAGAAAAGGTCAGGCTTTTCTTTACCATAAAACAGATTTGATACGATGGGCTCAGATCTCGAGCCCAATATCGAAGATCCAGGCCCGTTAGTGATGAGCGAATCAAATATAAAAGCGAATGAGAAAAGATAGAAACAAAATCACAATAACTATAAAACCCTAACCTTTCCGATATAGACGAAGAACAACGATGTCAGGTTCCATTCCCAATACGCAGTCTGAGGAAGATAAGAAACCCAATGATACTTCCGGACACATCAATCTCAAGGTCAAAGGCCAGGTTTGTTTCTTTCTCCCAATTTTTCTTGCTCAATCTTCTATTCGATATATATCTTTTTGCATTTTTTCTTATTTATTTATTTATAATTTTAGTATATGCATATATTTTGTCATAATTGAGGAGTTAGTAGTATTTATTCTATATATATTTAGTATGACACGTTCTTCATGATAATTTTGTATTATCAGTGTTCCTTTCTTTTAATTATCTCTAATTAAAATCCGAGTCATGTCTTTAGACTAGAGTTATTGTGAATGTAATGGCTGCATTGCTTTTTTGCCATCGCTTTTATTTGTTATTGATGAATTTATGACCCTTTGGCTTCTGTTTGGAATACATGTGACACGTTTCTGTTTTTTATTTAACTCTTGTACTTATATCAAATGTCATGCTTGATATATTAGTGATATAAGTGTCATATTCAAATATAAGGTGTGGGTAACTCATTTGACTTCTTTCTTTTTTATTTCGTTTTTTTCTTTCTCAAAGATTTTTAATCCTTGGAATATTAATTTCTAAATTAGTATACAATAAATAAGCGTTGTGTAGATTTAAACCCAAGATGTTTGTGTGGAACCCAACATTGATACTACTTTGCTTTAGCCTTGGTTAATGTACTTGGTATTGTATTGCCTATTATGCCTCCAAAAGGCACATTTTCGTGTTTTTCCATGTTCAAAACCTGGTTGAATGATCTATGATACATACGTTTGACATTGATTTTTTTATTGAAGAACCTTATTTCGATGAAGACTTTTTGTCCCACTTTATTATGCAAATTTTGTTTTTCAAATATCTTTTCCTTTCATATATGCTGCATTGTCACTGCCTTAGTATTTAACAACAGCCGACCACCCACCCCACAATAAAGAGTTTTTTTTATCAAGTTGTAGTCAGTGTTGTCGATGACGGATGGCGGCCCATGGTGGTTGCCTAAATATGGACCAAACATAAACTGCATTTCAGAATATATATATATATAAACTGCAATCCAAAGAAAATTGAATATTAGTTTTAAAATAAATAATATAACAGTTAATAAAAATAAAGAAAAAGGAAAACGAAGATGCAACAGATGACAACGGGCAGGTGACAACAACAACAACGTCAGGCGACAACGATGATACTAACGGCAGAGGCAGAAACTGGTCGTAGACTGTAGAGATGGCAGAGAGGGGAAGTTTTTCTAAAAATAAAGAGGAATTAGGGTTTAACCCAGAATTGGGCCTAAAAACCTGACCCGATCTGCTATTTATTTCAACAAACCTACGTAGAATAGCCCATTTACATTGAGTTCCGCCTTTTCTGCCTTGGCGCTTCCATTGCCATGGCGCCACTTTCGTGTAAATTGCGGACAAGGCCACATGGCAGATTTTTTAAATAGCTAATAGCGGCTGGCTAGAAAACGCCATGTCCATCTGCCATGGTGGGGCCATGGCAGCTATTTAACAACACTGGTTGTAGTGCTGCATCACTCGCTACCTTTTAGCTTCTCATCGTTTAAGTCAAATCTCATGTCAATATGGTTGCATAAAGGCATAATAGGACCTTGCGAGATTCCAAAAGAACTGAGTTCCCTTCGTTTCCCTTTTTGATAACATTGAAGGTAATATTGGCCTTCCAAGCAAAGCTTGATGCCCCTGTACTTTTTAAATTCAATGGCTTGAATTGTAATTTGTAACATTGTTATAATTTTGATGATTTTGGTACAATACTATAAGTTAATTGAATTAAATTTGACCCATTCAAGTATTTCTTACATTTGTACTTTTAATTATGATGAGCACTTGATCTAAGATTAACTTTATTTGGTTTCAGGATGGAAATGAAGTATTCTTCAGGATCAAAAGAAACACTCAACTCAAGAAGCTGATGAATGCTTACTGTGATCGTCAGTCTGTTGACTTAAATTCAATTGCCTTCTTATTTGATGGTCGCCGTCTCCGTGCTGAACAGACTCCTGATGAGGTTTGTCTTTTATCACCTTGACTGTTTCTTGATGCTGGGAAACATATATAACCATATATCATAACCCTTTTTTATGTAAATATTGCTTCAGCTGGAGATGGAGGACGGGGATGAGATTGATGCCATGTTGCACCAAACTGGTGGAGCCCCAATAGCTTGATCTCTTTCAGTTGGTTCTTGTGAAAACTTTGACTTGATACATAAGATAGTGTAGTTACTTTGATTGATGTGACCTATGGATTTGCATTATGAGAATTGTAATAGGCATCTTCATTGCAGACCTATTTTTGGGGTGATAAATCTTGCATTCTCTTCAGGGTTTTGTCAAGTTATAACCCGTATGAAATCTGGAATCTTAAGATAATGTCTCTGTCCATGAATGTAGTAGACTATAATGTTGCCTACTCTATTAGAGCTATTTATGAATGTTTAGAGCAAATTATAAAAGGATACCCAAGTTAATAGAAGCATAATTGGTATTTAGGTGGTAAATTATCAATGTGATCTAGGTGTTTCACACTTGTTTAGAAGAAAAAAATGTCACTGGTAAGGTGCTATAATAATTGTGAAATTCATTTTACAGCCAAACAACTGTAATCATGAATTTTTATGAACTAACAATGATAGCTTGTAGCAGAGCTATTCTTTTATAGCCAGTGAGGTTGATAATACACATGATGTTATATCTTCTGTACACAGCAAAAGAAAATGAAAAACCAACAAGATGAGCTACAAATAATTCCTTTCCCTGCATCAATCATCTGTTTAACTTAGAGAATTGCTTTGAGGGAAAACTTTTAAGAAAATTGTTGAGAGAAAACTTTATAATTGCTGTTCTTCGAAAATTTGCAAAGAACCCAACACTTACTTGGCACATGTGTTTCTCTTGTACCTTTCAATAGCTTCAACATTTGATTTTTGAGGAACATTCAATTTCGAAATTTTTTGTGAATGAGAATTCCTCAGTATACACAGAGGCTCATTCTTTGACGAAATCTAATGCTACACAATATTCAGATTCCACAATCCACATTGTATTTTCTAGTGAAATGATAAGCTAAATGTCATATTGCATATTCATGTGACCTATACTCCAAACAAACAATGTCCAATAAACATTGGCGTTCCAAATGTTACAAATATCTCTACTTGGTAATGTCACACGATTCAATACAAATATTCCAACACAGAGTTAATACTTAATACATCTTTTGATACATAATAACACACTCTTATTATATCATGAAAACTACAAACACATACTGTTATGGTAGCTGATAACATTCCTTATACAGAAATTTCTAAGATGGCAACACTACAATAGGACTGGTCACTTTGTGATAGATGCCATCTATCCATGACAAGTTCCCAAATATTGGAAAACCATGAAGAGGGACATCTTTTTGCATTAGAATAACTCGAAAGATCTTCTTTTGTCCAGTTTTCTTGAAAGTCAAGGAACTTGGTTCAACAACAACCTTAAATCCTTCCAACATGTGAGTTTTCACAACATAGGTGCTTGGAGACCCAACATTTGTAACTGTACGAGTAACATTTATCTAGAGAATATACAATGAAGTCATTGAATGTAAGTGAGATGGCTAAATCAATTCTTAATAATGATATGATGAAGCAGAAAATAGACCTGGAGTATTAACGGTTGCACGACACTAGGACCTCTAGATGAGAATCCAGCCATAATTGGAGCTGGCTTTATTCCTATATATGTTTTTGCTGCAGTCATATAAGCAACAAGGTTCCTGCATAAAATTTATAAATGAAGCTTATTATTTGCTACAACAATTTTAGAGTGTAACAAAGAAATGGCCTAATGATATATATGATTAAGAACCTGCTCTTGTTATGGTCATCAGTTCCATGTTCCCATTCCGGATCATTCTCATTGACACTAGCACCAGATAAAATATGTGGCTCAGCTAGAAGTGTATTCCCACTTTTCTTATCATTATTCACAAACACTGCCACTGCACCAGCAATAGCAGCTTGTTGGCCCTCACTAACTGATTGTGTTGTATCACTTCGAACACAAATTAGTATTTTCCCCCTCACTTTCCTAGGATCAAGTGTTCCAGGCTTGCAGAGACGACTGCAATAATACACGTAAAGACAATAATACACGTAAAGACGAGAAGCAATCATTTAGTAGATAGTGTGATTTTTTTGAAGTATATAGTCTTGTGAAATTTGTACTAAGCAATCATTTAGCATATAGTATAAATTTGAAGGATATAATCTTGAGAAATTTGTTCTTACGCATCTTGAATTGTAGCATTAGGAAGTCTAGCATTGACTGAGTGAATCAAAGGATAAGACTCCCCTGCTGACAAACCTCTATTAAGACTTGCACCCTCATATATATTTAAGATCAAGTAAGCAATTATGAAATTTGAAGTACTTCTTTAAATTCGTATCTCGAATAAATCAAATCTTGTATGTTGTATCTATACGCCATCTTAGATACAACCAATCAAATAGTAGAACCGTTAATCATTGAAACAGCAATTTAACAAATCTTCAATACATTTGTTTTAGTCTTTGATTGATTGTGCCTAATAAACACATGTCATACAAGTATAACTCATCTCAAATATCAAAGAAATTAATTATTAAGATGACATTTTACCTTGATGTATTCTTTGTTACCAAGAGTAATGTTGCTGAGAAAATCTCTATCCATTGTACTTGCAGCAACAGTGAACAACCAAGGTGCAACATTTGTGACAGTTCTAGGTGCTGGGCCATCATTCCCACCAGAAGAAACTACCACTATGTTTCAAGCAACTGCATGAAATGCCCCTATAGAAATTCCATCACTAAACAAAGCTTGATCATCAGGAACAGAACCACCCAAAGAGGCAGAGATAACATCAACACCATCATGTATGGCATGATCAAATGCTTGTAAGATATCAGCGTCATGGCAACGACCGTCATCTTCGGTAGAAAAGCACACTTTGTAGGCTACAACTCTAGCTCTTGGGGATCCACCTTTGGCAGTGCCATTCCCATTACCAAAAACATTTGCATCACCAGCAGTTGATAGAGTGTGGGTACCATGGCCTACAAAATCTCTTGCTGAGTGATGCAATGGATCAAGCTTACCAACTTCTGCCTCAAAATTCTTGCTCCAATCAGCTTCCTGCTTCATCACATGTTAAATTATACACTTAAACACACACACACACAATAATATATATAGGAATGAAGGCATTAAATCCCTTGATCTTAAACATAAGCATACCAAATCTTTAGATTATTCCATAAGTAAGCAACTCCTCAATGTAGATAAATGGTTCAGTTAATCAAATATTTATCCATTCCACACACACTATGTTTCTTACTATAGATCCTAACCTCAATGTTGAAATGCATCATAAGTATACTAGAGCAGAGTTCTGAACATACATACATCTTATATATTAAGAAGGGGTTAGCAGTTAAATCAATCCATGAATTATATATGAGTGCAATAATAGTATTCATCAAATTCAATTAAGTAAATAAGACAACTTAAAATTAGTTTCAAAATCAGTTCATATAGTGCAAATGAGTCAAAGTGAGATCCAGTGAAGATTCCAGGATCTAAAGGTAGAGTGTACAATATTTAATCAAATAAAATATATATTTCCTAACTAATTTCTATGTGATTTCACATTTTAAAATTGTTGAAATACATTTACTTCATTGTCAATGTTGTTGAACACTTCTAATCAATTACAAGTCATTAGATGGTTATTCATTCATGCATCTTTCATTCGATTACACAATCTATTTTTTACAATTTTCATAGTTGGAAAAACTCTTTTTAAAATTGTATTGTTAACTTCAAAAAAATATAAATTAATGAGAAACAATGTTTCTTCCACCTCCAATCAACTTATCTTAAGATTATTTATTCATTTCAAAGAAGCAAATTCCACAATATTATACATATCAATGATATACGTCTCAAGTTGATTATCAAACATCATAAAATCAGTTGAACAAAAAATCCTATGGATAAAACTTTACAAATTCAATCAGTTTTGTCATATCAAAACTAGAGAAGAAATCAGCTAGACTCAAACAAGACATATAAAGAAGCAACTCAGTATCTGTCTTGGATATTCGATTATGAAGTTCATCGAGTTGCATATCTATAATATTATAAAATAATTCAATATAATAATGATTATTTATTTTCACAAAGCATGTCATGTCATTTACAAAAGAATAAATTTTAGGCTTGAAGAATTTTAAGTAAGATTGTAATATATATGCAATGCTTAAATATTTATAGTCACTAAATAATCTATCATTTATTTGAATTACTTTTATTTTAAGAGTAAATGATAATTAAGTATGGATAATGGATAATGCAATAAGAATGTATAGATCTCTTACACTCTTAATATATATATATTTTCACTATAAATAATATAGATTTTTTTCTCAAAAAATTCCAATACCACATAGCATCTTCACTGGTGAGATCCGTGTTGCGTTAGTTCATTGAGTATCAACTAAGAATAAATAAATAAAGTAAAAATAAGTTAAGTTGATTAACTTTCATAATTTTAAATTACATTAACCAAGATTGAGGGTTATTATATAGATTAAAGAATAAAAGTTTTAGGCGTAAACAAGACTAAACATACAAGACATATACTATTAATAGGTCTAATTGATCTCGAGGAACTATGTCAAAATGAACTTCTATAGTTAAATAAAATTCAATTATACCTAGCTTCAACTTCATTTGAATTTGGATGGAGACCTATAATGCTATCACCACTTCAAAACTAAACAAAAGTAAAAACTCCATCAATCGTAGTAGTGGTAGTGAGTCTACTAGACCCATAAACCTTTTTGGAGTCAATAATGTAATGATGTTTAGCATAAAGGAATCTTAAAGGACGTTTTGGACAAAAGGGTGGTACCCTTTAATAAGATCATATTCTATCAATTTAAATATACTTAAATAAATATAATGTTTTTCTCTATTATTTTAGATAATATTTTTTATATCACTTATTCTAAGTATAGATAATTTAAAATATGAAATTATACACATGAAAGATATTCTATGAATCATCATAGGTTGTTCAACCAAATACATGGGTCAAAGAAATGTCATTATTCTTAAATCTATATCTGAATTCATTTATATGTTCGTCAACTCATCCGATTCAAATTTTTTTTTAATGCAGAAACTCAGACTTGAATTAGCAATTCTATAAGTACCTCAGCATCTTACAATAAGTGCTCCAACCCTCAAAACATTGTCTCCACTGAGCTTTTGTGACTGAAACTGATTCCCACCATGTTTTTCTTTTCATATTTAAGGCTGAATCCCTCCCAAGTGTCCAACCTTTTTGTGTTTGCTTTTTTTGCCTTTACTGCCACTGTTACAATTGGCTATGAAGTTTCAGAAGATCAAACAAGTTCTCTATTAGTGTGGAAAGCTAGCTTTGATAACCAAAGCCAAGCTTTTTTGTCTTCTTGGATCACTGATACTAACCCATGCATGTGGGTAGGAATAGTTTGTGATAATTCCAACTCTATCTCCACCATAAATATTACAAGTCTTGGACTAAAAGGTACTCTTCACAGCCTCAACTTCTCAACCTTTACTAAGTTGTTGAGTCTTGATATAAGTAACAACTCTTTCAATGGATCTATTCCTCACCAAATTGGTAACTTGACCAACTTGTCAATTCTAAACTTTTCATTCAACCAACTTTCTGGCTATATTCCTGAGGAGATAGGAGAGTTGAGAAAGTTGAGGTATCTATTGTTTGGATCAAATCAACTTTATGGTTCAATTCCTCCAACAATTGGAATGTTGATAAATCTTGTTGAACTTGATCTGTCAGATAACTCTTTGTCTGGCACAATCCCTTCAATAAGAAAGTTGACAAATTTAGAACAACTTTGGCTATTTAACAATAGTCTCTCTGGCCATATTCCTAATGAACTAGGAAAACTCAATGCTCTTATATCAATCATTTTGTCAAACAATATTTTGTATGGGCCAATTCCACCCTCTATAGGAGATTTGGTCAATTTAACTAACATTGAATTAGAGAATAACACAATTTCTGGATCAATTCCTTCCAGTCTTGGAAACTTGACCAAGCTCGCCGGATTAAATATCGGCACAAACAAACTTTCTGGATCAATTCCTAACTCCCTAGGAAACTTGGTCAATCTAATCGCGATCAACCTTGCAATAAACAATCTTTCTGGCCCTGTTCCTTCAACCATTGGTAACTTGACAAAGCTCCAATTCCTATTATTGTATCAGAACAAACTTGAGGGTAGACTACCACCTGCACTGAATAATTTTACCAACTTCCAAAGCTTACAACTATCTTCTAATAGTTTCACTGGCCCCTTACCACAACAGATTTGCCTTGGTGGGTTACTTAGAAAATTTTCCGCTAACCATAACTTTTTCACCGGTCCGGTTCCAATAAGCTTAAAGAACTGTTCCAGCCTAGCTAGACTAAACCTTGCAGGAAACTTGTTGAGTGGAAATATAACCAATTATTTTGGTGTACATCCAAAACTCTACTTTGCTGAACTGAGTAGCAATAACTTTTATGGTCACCTCTCACCAAATTGGGCAAAGTGTTCTAATCTCACAAGCCTTAGAATTTCAAACAACAACTTATCCGGGGTTATACCACCAGAACTCGGCCAGGCACCGAAGTTACAAGTACTTGATCTCTCTTCAAATCATTTAACAGGGAAAATTCCTAGAGAACTTTGTAACTTGAGCTCATTGTTTGAACTCTCCATAAGTAACAATGAACTTTCAGGCAGCATTCCCGTAGCGATAGGATCTTTGATGGAACTGAGAATTTTGGAGTTGGCAGCAAATAAATTAAGTGGCTCAATCCCAACACAGGTTGGAATGGTGCACAATTTAGTTCACTTGAATTTGAGTAAAAATAAGTTCATGAAAGGCATTCCCTTTGAACTTAACCAATTGCAATATCTTGAAAGTCTTGATCTTAGTTGGAATTTGTTAAATGGACAAATACCAAAAACCCTTGTAAAATTGGAAATGCTGGACATGTTGAACCTCTCCCACAATAATCTCTCTGGAAGCATTCCATCTGATTTTAAGGACATGCTCAGCTTGAGATATGTTGATATATCTAACAACCAATTAGAGGGTCCAATTCCTAACGACCCAGCCTTTCTAAGGGCTCCGATTGATGCACTGAAAAATAATAAAGGCTTGTGTGGTAATGTATCTGGCTTGGTGGTTTGCCAAGACTCGAGTCACAACCGCCATGGTCAAAAGAAAAAACATATCATTATATTGGCATTATCTTTTACTTCGGGTGCTCTAATGCTAGTGTTAATAGTGGCTGGAGTTTTGTTACGTATTTGTTGGCGAAGTGCTAGGAAATCTGAGAAGCAGGCTACAGAAGAACATAGTCAAGAACATTTTTCGATTTGGGGTTATGATGGGAAAATAATGTTCGAAAATATCATTGAAGCTACAGAGCAGTTTGATGACAAATATATCATTGGAGAAGGAGGGACTGGAGCTGTTTACAAAGCTAAATTACCCAAAGGCCAGATTGTTGCTGTGAAGAAATTTCAAGCAGAAGTCGATATGGAAATGGTTGATTTAAAAGCTTTTACAAGTGAGATTCGAGCCTTGGCAGAACTCAAACATCGTCACATTGTGAAGTTACACGGATTTTGCTCGCATTCGCGCTTCACTTTTCTAGTTTATGAGTTCCTAGAAGGGGGAAGCTTGGATAAAGTACTAAACAATGACACTCATGCAATGATGTTTGATTGGAATAGAAGGGTGAATGTTGTTAAAGGTGTAGCAGATGCTCTATACTACATGCATCATGGTTGTTCTCCTCCTATAGTTCATCGCGACATATCAAGCAAGAATGTCCTATTAGATTCAGAATTCGAAGCCCGCGTCTCCGATTTCGGAACAGCTAAGATTCTGAATCCTGATTCACACAATTATACCTCATTTGCAGGCACATATGGTTATTCTGCACCAGGTTAGGACTTAGACCCATCTTTTTTTACTACATTTGCTACTTTATGCAACATGTCATTTCATATATATTAAATTTATACAGAGCTAGCTTATACTATGGAAGTGAATGAGAAATGTGATGTCTTTAGTTTTGGAGTAGTTTGCTTGGAAATAATCATGGGAAAACATCCTGGAGATCTTATTTCTTTATTGTTTTCATCATCTGGGGTGCCAAAAGTATCTAACTTGTTATTGATGGATGTGTTGGATCAACGGCTACCTCATCCATTGATGCCAATTGATGAAGATGTGATCTTGGTTGCAAGAATAGGATTTGCTTGTTTGAATGAAACTCCATGTTTTCGACCAACTATGGAACAAGTGTACAACCAGTTTGTGATGCCAAAATCAGCTATGGTAGACCCATTTCCCTTCATCACACTTGGACAACTACTTCAGTGAAATTGTTAGTAGGTTATTTTACATTTACCTACTCCAAAACCGCAATATTACGACCATAATTATAAGTGTGAAATACAATTTAAAATGTTTTGAAACTTAAATTTATTCTATGTTGTTTTGTCACTTTTTAGGTGTTCTTTGCCATGGTAATATATTGTAAAAAGTTTGTGTCTATTTCTTTTTCATTATTGGTTAATTTTCTAGCATTTAAAATTTTATTTAGAACCTCATAGCTATGCTTCAATCCATTTATCCACTCTAATATGATTGAATTTTCATTTAAAAGTAATTGTATTCAATCATTAATAAATCAGATTTAAACGTCGTGATAAAATCACACTCATCAGGGGATAACCATAAGTAGAATGCTAAATTATATCTTTGCGAGTTGATTTTTGAAATATAATAAATTAAAGAATAAAGAAGCACAAATGTATTTTGAGATTTTATTGAAGTTCCTTTTAAATTTTCAGAATAATGGAATGTATTATGTCATGCTTATCAAACAAGATTAAACCAAATTGCCAAGGCAAAAGGGTAGACCATAATAGTGGGACACCTTTTCAATTCTCATATTATACAAAATTTTGACAAGTTAAGGAGACTACTTTGTAATATTTGCTTCAGCTTTCACATTGAATTTTTTTTTGCTTTTTTTCCTACTAGTAATAACTCACGGGTAAAATATAAACCTCTTTCTTTTCATTTTCTCCTCTAAACATTACTACCGTGGGATCCCTTTTACCCTCTATCCATAATAATGCATATTGGTTCAACAAGATTACACCAAATTGGTAATATAGAGGTAAAGGTAGACCACTTAATAATTGGACTACTTTTATGTACCACTTAATAATTGAGGAATATACAGTTCTAATAGTATTTGCTTCAGCTTTCGTTTTCAATAACTTCATTCCTTAATGAATAGATTAAAGTGATATATCTATAATATATGATTGCTATACCCAATAACCCAAAAGGTAATGCTTCATTTGGATCAGCTGAGTTCACCAATAGCTTCATTTGTTGCCCCACTACCTCATTAGTCATTATCTCTAGAGTAATTGACTCAACCTATTATGTATTTACCTAATAGATAAGTTACTTCATATAATATTTTCTTTGATCAGTTAAAAAATATATATTTAAGTTTAAAATTTAACAATAAATTATTTTTTTAACCAATAAGAGAAAATGACATATTTTTTGGACAGAAGATAGAAGATGTCATCACAGCTCATTCATAGTTACTTGATTACTTGTACATCCTCATTGTTATCCGCATTTTCAAAGTCATCATCAATAGGAAGATTTATCCTCTTGAATATCATTAAACCTCACCCCCTTGACACCATTATTATCATTTCCAAATACCATGTTGCTCCATAACAACCAAGAAAAATAAATAAAATAATTAAAGATGTAGAAGCATACAAACACATAACCACACACAGCCCCACAAACACACTAATAATAAGAGTGTGTATAGAAAAAGACAAAACAGATATTCACACAAAGATAAATATTCCCACTATGCAATATTCAATGAAGTAATAGAGAAGTGTCACACACAGATTCACTAATCGCGCCCAATGTGGTGGTGGGAATTGTCCCTTTGTTTTGCAATGTTCTTGACGAAGAATGGATATTCCAAACACGAGATGCGTAACATGATGAAGTGAACTCTGAAATATAGAGTGAGACCAATGATAACAAGATTTCTGATAAAGTTGTATTAAGGTTCATCTCAAAATCAATAGATAATAAGAGGAATTTAACAAGTATTTAAATCATTCTCGAAAGGTAGATAATATGAAACTTAATTTCCAACTTAAAGTCTGTGAACTGAAGAAATTATATTCCAACCGAAGCTGATAAAGAAGGAAAGTACTGATAATACAACAAGACTGAATTATGGCATTGAAATATCACTTGTATTTGGAAAAGAATCGCAAATATTGCTTTCCTTTTACACTTCAAGCGTAAAAGTATTATAAAGCGTAAAAGTAATATTGCTTTCCTTCTATCTGAGGGAATCTTCACCTGCTGTAGTATGTACTCAAAGTGAAGAAATACTCATATAAGATGGGAGCATATAGGGGTGTCAAAACGGGCCCCCTGCCCGTTTAGCCCACGCCCGCAAATGCCTTCAATAATTTAAGTGAGCCGGGCATGTCCGCAATTGGTTAACGGACAAAAAGTCATGCCCTGCCCGTTTTAAAACGGGCTAACGGGCTAATGGGCGGCCCGCAGGCATTATCCTGTTTACATTAAAAAAGCAACAATGGTGAATACTAAGTTATCAAGTACATTATGCAGTAAATCAATAGATTTTATATAACCACATTACATAATAATTCAAAGTTTCTATAATAATAATTCAAAACATGTCTCTCTAACCATATTAGATAATAATTTTCTCTAACAAGTATGTAATAATAATTATAAAATAACCAAACAATAATAAAGTCTTGGATTAAAATTTTAAAAGTGTAGAATGTAATGCCCGCGGGCCGCCCACGGAGCCCGTTTAAAATGCCCGCTAATAAAGCGGGCAAACGGGCCGGACAATATGGGCTAACAAGCAAAAATATCATGCCCTGCCCGCATTTTTTGCGGGCAATGCGGGCCGGCCCGCGTGCAATGCCCGTTTTGACACCCCTAGGAGCATATATGATGTTTCACACGTCACAAGTGTCATTGGTCAAAAAATATTTAATAATTAAATTTTAATTTAAATATATTTTTTCTGACCAATAACAAGTCCATAACATATGGAGTGACACAAATTGTGACATATTAGTTTTTAGTTGTGATAGGTTTTTTGGAAAAGTTAATATAAATAAATGATAGATAACATGTTAATTGTATATAAATATTTATATTAATAGGTATAGATATTATATTTAATATTTATTATGATAATATATATTACACTATTATATAGTCATTATTCTAAGTTAAAAAGTTTTATCTTTAACATATTTTCCACGCTAGAAAGAAATAGTACACATGAATTATGTGACGTGTATAAAGTTACAACTGCGAATCATTCGGATTATTGTTAAACAATTTCATATTTATAAACAATTTTGACGTCAAATATATCCAAAAAAAAAATTGGTACTTCAAATTCTCTCTAATTATCTATTCGAAAAAATAGGAGACAAAAATTTCATGTGTCCCAGTGGAGAGGTCTCAAATTCTGAAAAATAAATCCTTTATTTTCTGATCTCCGATAAAGAATTGGATTCAAAGTTTTGGTCTTTGGGCAAATGGGTTTCGAGCAGCGTCAGAGACAGTGGCGGTGGCGGTGGTGCGCCGTCGTATTTATGGTAATGATTACAATAACCTTAAGTGCTTCCGACACTAACACGAAGCAGGTTTCTCGAATTGCCTTCGGTTCATGTTCTAACCAGAACGCTCCTCAGGTTCCAAATTTTTATCAGTATTTTTCTCTTTTTTGTCGTTTTATGTTTTACCCATGTTGCTGCAATGTCGTTTATTGAAGGAATGATTCTCTTTGTTTCACCCATGATATCTCAATTATTCTTGTACCAACTTGTTGTGTCCAATCCCAACGTTACGTCAACTTGAGCAAATAGTAGCCCTGTTCACAAAATTGTGTTTTTTTATAAATAATATATATATATATATATATATATATATATATATATATATTTGATAAAAAAGTTTACAAATTTTGTGTTCTCGCATGTATTGGTGTCTTTTTTGAATGTGGGTGATTTGATCTTTTTTATCTAACAACCCAACTAGTAATGAAGAAGAGTAAACTCACTCTGATTATTGAAGTATTTGGCAACTTCAATTTCTAGTGTGTTTTACATTTTTACCATTTAAAATTGTTCAGATTCAAGTGAAGCCATATAGCTAATTTAAATGTAGGTAGTATGTTACTGTATGGTCTAAGACATTCTTTCACTCTGTTATAGTTGATCCCTGATGGTATGTCTCGATGCCCTTTATAGTGAATCACCTTTTCGTAAGTCATCTTACAACTAAATTCAAGAAATCATGGAGTTTGGGCAGCAAATTAAATGAGAGGAGCTAAGCTTAGATTCTGTTTTTGGTTCCAGTTTGCACTTTGCAATCTTACACTGTTCTTCTTTGGCTTCTTCAAGCTTAACATTATTCACTATTCATGCTTTTAATTGCTTTAGCTTCTTGGTATTTTTTATTTTCTCATGTCAGGTCATTAATATATTTGCATACTGTCATTGTTTCTTTGCCAGCCCATTTGGAATGCAGTATTAGACTTCAATCCCCAAATTTTTATATGGCTGGGTGATAACATTTATGGAGACATTAAACGCCCTTTTAAACTATTTGGACGGGAAAGGACTATTGGCCCATGGAAGAATGCTCCTCGATTTATTCCTTCTTCTGAGGAGGAAATGGAGGCTAAATACAGAAAAGCTAAGTCTAATCTAGGCTATGCTAAACTTAAAGAGAATGCTGAGGTATTCTAATGTTTCATATGTTTGTGGGTTGATTTACTAAAATGGTGATTGTGTTTACTCAGCTGCTTTAGCCTAACATTTTAATTTGGAATTTATAGGTTATTGGTACGTGGGATGATCATGATTATGGACTAAATGATGCAGGAAAAGAATTTCATAGAAAAATCATCAATCAAAAGTTACTTCTTGATTTCTTAGATGAACCTCAAGATAGCCCACGGTGGGTGGATTTTCTCGTATGCTGCATTACCCATAATTCCACATACTAGATTTCTGGCATATTTGTTTTACATCTCTACATTAGAATAAAAAAATGGTGACCCAGTGCATGAGGCTCTCACCTAGTGGGGTCTGAGGAGGGTAGATATATGCAACCTTACCCCTGCAAGTGGAAAGGTTGTTTCTACTTTCTAGAGATCTATTCATGAGAATCAATGCGTATTTTTTAATCCTTCTTTTGATCCTCGGGGAGTTTTCGTATATTATGGTGTATTATTGTGTATATGATTATATTAGCTGTGGCACCTCATTTTACTTCAAGAAGAGTGAAGATCAATTTATATGTATGACCGATACATGTATTCACCCATTAAAATATTTTATTAAGCAGCCGGCATAAAATTAGTTACTTATTGTGGCTTCGTATTTCAGGCGGAAACAGGCTGGTGTATATGCCTCGTATAAGCATGGCCCTCCAGGTAGAGATGTCCAGGTATTGACTCAAACCTTGCTGTTTTTTTCCATAATAAAATGCATCTACTTTATTCTTTTCATTCAATTCATCAAAATCATCTCATGGTTATTGTGCTTCAATAGCTGCAAGATGGTCATACTAAATGTCTTGTGACTTTAAATAGCTCACCTTTCTATTGTCAATAACAAAATTATGGAGTTGTTTTTAAACGGTCCTTAAAGTTTTAGGCTCGCATCTTTACTAATTACCTGCTATTATTGTTGATCGGGGAATACTCTCCAGATTATCCTATTAGATACCAGATACCACAGAGACCCTTTAGGAAGTGATGGAACCATTTTGGGGAATTCACAATGGTCATGGTTGGAGAGAGAGCTAAAGGGTTCATCAGCGGCCATTACCATAATTGGATCTTCTATTCAGGTAGAGGAATTAGTTATCAATTATTATGATCACTGAGGTTACTTAATTAAATTATTCATAATATAAAATATCATAGATACTATAACTTCTGCATCTTTACAAATTTTGGCTACATTATAAACTGATGTGCTTGTAGTTTTGATGTATGTCTAAATTTGAATGTGAAAAGGAAAAAGAGAGAATAAGTCTTATGTGACTCAGCAAGAGGCTTTCTGCATTTTAATAACTTTTGAGGTTTCATGAAAACCATGCTTATCTCTATTGAATTTAGTTATAGTCTTGAATTGTTGCACCCCTTAGAATTGAGATTTACTTCTGTTGAAAGCTTGTGGGGAAAGTCTTTTATACATAGATCCGTTTCTGGTTCTACTGTATTGGTTTTGCTTTGTATTGTATGTGCACTTATATGGTTCTACTGTATTGGTTTTGCTTTGTATTGTATGTGCACTTATATGCTTAATTAATCATCATATCAGGTTATATCAAATCTTTCAGCAACCGTTCAGCCATTGTTCTCTATGGAATCTTGGGCTCATTTTCCTAGGGAAAGAGATCGGCTTTTCAAATTAATTGCAGATAGTAAGGTGATAAACTTGAGTGCATTCATTTTCTATGTTGTACTTCTTTTTAGTAAAGGGAACTACATCAGTATTATTTATATTGTTTAAAATATTTACTCCACATCTTATTACTTATTAGTCCTTCCTGTGCAGAGGGGTGGAGTGTTCTTTATAAGTGGAGATGTTCACTTTGGGGAAATCACAAGATATGACTGTGCTGTGGACTATCCATTATACGATGTTACCTCAAGTGGGGTTACTCAATCAGTTGAGGGGGTTGTCCCACCTTTCTTGCATTTTTTGGTGAGGTTTGTGGCATGGTTAACACCATCTACAATGAGAGTCAAGAGCCCAAACTGCAGACACAAATCTTGTGTATACGGTAAGCTTTTCCTCCTTATTCGTGAGTAAGAATACGTACCTTGTTTTCATGTTTTGATGTTTTAAATGTGAGCTTTTTCTAGGCCAGCCAAACTTCGGAACTATTGAAATAGATTGGGACTCTCACCCGGTGACCTTGAAACTCAAAGTAAGGGACAAGAATGGCGTTGCTGTTACAAGTATCAATACTTCATTGGTGGAATTACAGGCATCAAATTCAGAGGACAGTGTAAAGGTGGGACACGATAGGAGGCATTGCAATCTTGAAGTTAGTCTGCCGTGGATTATAAGATATCGCCTTGCCATCTTAGTTTCTATCATATTAGTTGGTAAGTATCTTTTAAGTTCTAATTTCTAGTCATTTTTTATGGACAGAAGTTTCCATGGTAACATGATGATATCAGTAATTTACAATTTGGCACACCTTCTCTTGTTGACTTCTAACTATCAGTAAATCCAAGTTGGATTACCGAAAAAAGTAATTAAATTTTCATATAAAACATAGTTTTGGATCAAATGTAAGAAGCATTGACACAGACACAACACAGTGATCTATTAATTTTCTTTTACTTGAATATGACTCTTCTTTTAAAATGGTCATGCTTATTCGTATTAAACTGAACTAGTTCCGGAGGTTCACTAATCTTGGGTATCATCATTTGGCTTCAAGTTATGATTTTTTTGTTTTTTGTTGCAGTGTTGCTTGCTTTGTTCATAGGGCTTGTTTATAGTGCAATAACAATTTTCCAGAAAGTTGTTTGCAAAAGAAAGCAGGAATGACACACACCAGTACATACAACTTAGGAAAGGGAGCATGTGTAATCTTTTCTGCTTTGTAGTTTTGTTTGAGTCAGTGATTATTATAGGCCAATTAGAAATGTCCTTACTATGTTCATTTATAGTCCAACTCCAAACCATATATATGTATACATGTGAACCAGAACAGATGAGCCATTTTGATGTGATGATGCATAGAATGATTAGCATTTAAACCCTTAAACCGTTAAAATATGGAATCCAGTAACTTCTTTTGCTGCTTCATTTGATTAATTTGTGATTTTAAGTGTCACAAATTTGTGTTTGATTCCTTTTTTCTGTCATTGGTATTGCTAGAAACATATACAAATTTGGTGAGATATTTGGCACACATCAATCTTGGAGCAACTGCAGCATTGTTCTTACTCTTGAACTTATAAGTTTTGACGTGTAATTGTTTGCAACAACCTGATATTATCGTATTCCCACTTTTGGAACACTTTTTTGTGTGGAGATTGTCATGTAGAAAAAACAAAAGCAAAAAAGATATGAAAAATAAAATGCTGTATTATTGAAGTTATATTTTTTGGTGAAAATTTATTTTAATACTATTAATGTATGAGTCATGCTATCCAATGTCTTAAAGACGCTTATTAAAGTATGAAAAGTAATAAGTTTGCATGAAAATATTAAACACGTCCTTATCCAACACTTTAAAAATACTACATTCTATATAAATTTAACCTTCTAAAATTTTAGTGTGGATTATCCGCATATATTTAACATTTGAAATTGGATATAATCATTTTTCATATAACCAAGACTATCCTCTTACATGGTTATGGGTTAGAATTCTTTGGAGGGATGAGAATATTATTTTTTCTTTTAGTTTTAAGAATAAAAGTGTTTTATTATTGAAAATAAAAGAATGTAAGTGTTATTGCATGTGACTTTTTCTTTGTTTTTTTACATCATTTATCTCTCCAGATAAGTCTGATTTCATGATTGCTCTTCTAACACATGTTCCTTTAATAAATAGAATATTTAATTCTTTTAATAGAGATAATCCAAACCTTTATATTTTTTTATTACCACATTGTTGACTGAATAATCGTTAGAAAGGTTGTATCTTGTCTATTCTATGCACCTTCATTCAATTATTCATCATAATCATTACAATAACGTAGTAATCCATAAAAATGAATTATTATAATTCTTCCTATTTTATTCTTGACAAAAACTTATGTGGAAACAGATTTAATTTAGAAGTTCTCCTAATAATAAGTATATAGAGAATATTTTGAAAATATTTTATATTCTCTAAACCAAAATGTATTCACGTTTTCATTTAATGATTTATTTCATATTAGAAGGCTTTTCCTGATAGTGTATTAACATGTATTTTCACTTTGACAATTACAGTTCATGGATAGTTTCCACAGTGACTCAGGTTGAAGAGGTTAAAATGGCAATCAAGCTTATTCCATTTGGACCATCTATTCACAAATGAACACCTTCACCATTGAGCAAGCTACATTCATGAACAGAAAAGTTGGATCTATCAGCTTTTCTAATCATCACTGTTATCCTTTTTACTTCCCTAAATGAGAAATTAACTGTGCCCTTAGCTCAGAAACTCACCCACAATGTCCAAGGGCTAACAAGTCTTCAAAGGGTTGGAGTTGGCCTAGTTTTCTCCATTTTTGCTATGGCGGTTTCTGCAATTATTGAGAAAGAAAGAAGGGAGAGTGCAGTAAAAAATCGTACAACAATAAGCGCTTTCTGGCTGGTCCCTCAGTTTTTTCTAGTGGGTGCTGGGGAAGCATTTGCCTATGTTGGACAACTAGAATTTTTCATCAGGGAGGCACCAGAGAGGATGAAATCTATGAGCACTGGACTCTTTTTAACAACCCTTTCAACGGGTTACTTTGTCGGTAGCTTACTGGTGTCGATAGTGGACAAAGTCAGTAAGAAAAAATGGCTCAGTAGCAATCTGAGCAAGGGCAGGTTGGATTACTTCTATTGGCTTCTTGCAGTGCTGGGAGTACTAAATTTCATTCTCTTTCTTGTCTTAGCAATGAGACATGAGTACAAAGTTCAGCACAGCATAAAGCCCAATGACATTGAAGAAAAAGAGCTTATGAGTGCAAATGATGTGATAATTGGAGTTAGTAAAAAGGAAGAATCGTACGATATAGTTTTCACAAAAAATCTTAATTTGTTTCGCATTGTATATGGCGTGTAAGGACTAAATATCAGGCTCGCATTGCAAAACTTTCTCTTAATGTAGATCATTTGTTATGTACTATTAAGTAACTCCAAGCAGATTGCAAGTTATGTTTCTCACATGCATTTATACAACAAATGATTCCCCCAAACTGAAGATATAAATAAAATAACCCCTTGAAAGCACAGTTTCATAAACAGAGGCCTAAATTTGACTAATGTTCCATCAGTTGAAAACTCTTCGACAGTATAGTTTTAAAAAAACATGATCATCAAAAAAAGATTTGAGACATTAGGTAACCAAACCAAAGCTTTTAACTTTGACATTTGATAATTTTAGCATTAAGAATATAATACCTATAAAAAAACACTGCAGAATATTATACGGAACCAATAGCCGAAGAAGCAGGTTTGTGACTTATGACTAATGGAGGACGTAGAGCTCGATGGGCTTCCTCCTTCTGTTTGCGAGCCTTATACATCTCTTCTGTCTCAACAACAACTAACCTCTTGACCTAAATGATTTACAAGGTTCACGAATGTTAGCATAACGGAAAACAAGGCATTTTTAGCAGAATATGGACTCATGTAGGGCTTGTGCTAAAAACACCTGTTGGATCATTCCCCTAACAGTAGGTGTGTTCCATCGCATGACAGTTCGATTGCATTTGCCCAAGCGCAGTGCTTCCAAAGTGCGCCTATGGAGCCTCCTGGTTCCGGGAATACCTCTCACCAGAGTTATATAGAGGTTGGGGCTCCACGCAATTGGAACACAAGCCTTGTATGCCTTGAATGCATTCATGTCTTCAACATAAAGTCAGAACAGCAATAAGAATAAAGAAAAAATTAATAGAATCCTTTTATTTCTATCTATATTGCCAAAACTTATATAATCAATGAACATGAATACAAATATATAAAGATAAATATACCAAAAAAAATTGAAAAGGATCAAAATGCATATATTTCATTCAACAGCAACGTTTTAAATTACTAATTAAACATCATGTTCCAATTAAACCTTAACTAGTACCAGCATTAGCCTAAAATAAATACAGCTCTTAACATGCATAAAAACATCAAGTATTAAAATCAAAGAACAAGCTTCTAGTTCTAACAACAAGTCTCTATTTTTCTTCTTCTTCTTCTTCTTCTATTGGTGTGTATAACCGAGATCCTCTTTCGTTGAATTTGTATAAAATATATAAGAGGAGATTAATGTATATCATGACAGTAATATATAAACACAAATTAGCATGGGCTTTACAACAAGAAAGAAAATGATTATGATCCAATACAAATCTCATTCTAGAAGCTTGCGCTAGTTTTGATCTTTTGGGGGCAAATTTCAGAAACAATCTGGTTATGATTCAAAATGAGTGGTTTGAAACACCCAATTGGAAAAAGACATGAAATTTACTAGTCTAACCAATCCTCATCAATTACTCAGACACACACTCATTCCTATGGAACTAGGAATAGTATTTTGGATGAAGATAAAATAGATAAGAAGAGAAATATAGAAGTGAAAATTGGGAATTGGGAGAACAAACCTGTAGTTGGATGAAGATGGTGGAGGCTGAAACTGCCGATTTTACCGAGCTGGAACCAACATAAAGGCTTGGGTTGGGAAATTAGAAAAGGGTAACAAATAAGAGACTAACAATGTGTTGCTTTAACGGTATAAAACTCGAAAGGTTTAATTCATGAAAACAATTATAAACCTCAAAAGGAATTAATACGTTACTCAAATACCCAAAACATCAAATAAGAATTGTTGTTAAAATTATTTTGCACTGTGGACTTTTTTCTATTTGCTATTTTTCTTGTAAAAATAAGTGAAGTTGGGCTATATATGCGTGGACAACCTAGTTGGACCTTGTTCAAGCTTCAAGCCCTACTAAAAGACACAATGTTGTTAAAAGTCATTTTATTTTCTCATTTTTCATGCATTTATCTCTGAAAAAAATGTTTTTTAAGGAAAATGTGGTCCAAATCACAATTAATTTTTTGAGGAAAATTCAAAATAATCAGGTGTAATTTGTGGTTCTCCCTATTTTACTTTCACTATTTTTTAACTTTTATCTATACTACTTATAAAGGGAAAATTCAAAATAACCACCATATTGTAATTTGTGGTTCTCCCTATTTTGCTTTCACTATTTTTTAATTTTTACCAAAAAAAACTATATAATTTAATGTTCATCTCGACCCAATGTATGTTCCATATTAATTGATTAACTATTTCTTCTTTCTTACATTATAACTATCAGTTTTTAATGTAGAATATGAATGTTAAAAATTGAACATTACACATATCGAATAAATTTAACTATAAATAACAAATATTTAACATAAAATATTATAGTGTCATGTATGACATACAAACTACATATTATAAATAATATGAAAACAGATTGACAGGCACGACTGTGAACACGCTAATCCTCTTTAAAGTTCAAACTTATTATAGAAGTGGAATCATGTACGGCCAGGTAAAAACAAATTGGTATCTTCACAATTATTAAATTGGTTGAAAAACTAATACTATAGGAAGATATGAAACTATAAATTTTCAATTATCTGATTCAAAACAATCCAAACATTATTTAATTGGTTGAAATACTAATACTAAATGATTGAATGTTTTTCATTTTAAAATTAAGTCTAATTGGAAGAAAGAAAAAACCATTATGATCCAAACCAACTTAAATAAAATTGCATCGGTTTAATTAAATCACTAAAGTATAATTAGAAAAAAGAGAGTTATATAAACTATATTCACGAATTTTATTCACATGAATGTATAATTTGATGGACATAGTTGAAAAACTAAAAATACAAATAACTAAATAAACTACTCTTATAGAGACTAAACATGATTTCCTTTGCTTGCTTCATCACATTTTTTCATCAAACATCTTCAGGATCAACCAAATCAACATGTTGAGATTCCTTTTTAGGATCTTCGGCACGATCTACATCTTTCCACATAAAATTTTTGATCAACAAAATTACAAAGACGAAAACACTTGTAGAGACACGAACATATATTTTTCCGCTCAATCCCAAATGTATGGTTAAAGTTGAAGTAGCTTCTAATAAAGCGTATTGATGGCCACGACGAAATAAATTGATTATACAAAACGCATCAATGGTGATAAAAGCGCAAGTTATCAATGTAACAACTTTAGAATAGTTACTTGTGTTGGAAACAATCTCGTTTTCAATACTATTAATGAGAAGGGGAAGTAGAAGCATAACTAGAAATTCTCCAAGAGATTTCAATAGGTGGTTGTGTCTACATTTCTCCAATGTGGTAGAGTAAGAGTTGAAAAACATAATGAAAAATAAGCAAATGTTGTGTGCAACAAATGCACCCACAAGGAAAATTAGAGAATAAAAATGATGAAAAATCATGTGATGATGGGTATGTTGTTGATCATGGCATTCACTACCACAAATATATGTTTTGTAAAGTTCGGTTTCAGTGAAAAAACCATAGGCAAAAACAAAACTTACATTGCTTAGAAATAAATAGAATATGCGCTTTGGGGTCACATTTGGAAGGATATTTTGTGAATTTGTGGGTTGAAGGTTGAGTTGAGAATTCATTGAATTAGGATAAACTTGAGAATTTGAAGGTTTTGGATTATGTGTTATTATCTTACTACAAGATGGAGTTATTTATAATGGTTGAGGTTTCTATTACATTAAATGGAGTATGATCCAAAACATGCATATCTATTGCTATAAAATTATAAGATCTTTCTCAATATTGGCAATGGTTCGAGTTCAAGAATATGTTAGATTTGGATATTGCTATAAGTTTTGTTTCAATCAAATCAATTTAAAGTAACTGAGATTGAGAATCCATGGAGATTAATTTAAAGATTTAATTTCCTTTTCAGAACTCCAACTATGGGTTACTAAAAATATATAATAAGATTTAACTCTAACTTCGGATATGGATATGGTTTATTTGTAAGCTTAATCTTCGCACAAGATCTACTAATATAATTTGAAATCTTTTTGGATTGCACTTAGAAATCAAATAAATGGATAACGAGACAGGGAAGATAAAAAAAGTTAAAATCTAAACAAATTAAATCAAATCCTGGAAATTAAAATCAAAGATGTAGTCAACCAATGCTTTTTTTTTTTTTTTTGTTTCTCACATGTATCTTTGCCCTAGAAACAATTCTGTAAAATGGTCATGCTTATTCGTATTAAACTGAACTAGTTCCGGAGGTTCACTAATCTTGGGTATCATCATTTGGCTTCAAGTTATGATTTTTTTGTTTTTTGTTGCAGTGTTGCTTGCTTTGTTCATAGGGCTTGTTTATAGTGCAATAACAATTTTCCAGAAAGTTGTTTGCAAAAGAAAGCAGGAATGACACACACCAGTACATACAACTTAGGAAAGGGAGCATGTGTAATCTTTTCTGCTTTGTAGTTTTGTTTGAGTCAGTGATTATTATAGGCCAATTAGAAATGTCCTTACTATGTTCATTTATAGTCCAACTCCAAACCATATATATGTATACATGTGAACCAGAACAGATGAGCCATTTTGATGTGATGATGCATAGAATGATTAGCATTTAAACCCTTAAACCGTTAAAATATGGAATCCAGTAACTTCTTTTGCTGCTTCATTTGATTAATTTGTGATTTTAAGTGTCACAAATTTGTGTTTGATTCCTTTTTTCTGTCATTGGTATTGCTAGAAACATATACAAATTTGGTGAGATATTTGGCACACATCAATCTTGGAGCAACTGCAGCATTGTTCTTACTCTTGAACTTATAAGTTTTGACGTGTAATTGTTTGCAACAACCTGATATTATCGTATTCCCACTTTTGGAACACTTTTTTGTGTGGAGATTGTCATGTAGAAAAAACAAAAGCAAAAAAGATATGAAAAATAAAATGCTGTATTATTGAAGTTATATTTTTTGGTGAAAATTTATTTTAATACTATTAATGTATGAGTCATGCTATCCAATGTCTTAAAGACGCTTATTAAAGTATGAAAAGTAATAAGTTTGCATGAAAATATTAAACACGTCCTTATCCAACACTTTAAAAATACTACATTCTATATAAATTTAACCTTCTAAAATTTTAGTGTGGATTATCCGCATATATTTAACATTTGAAATTGGATATAATCATTTTTCATATAACCAAGACTATCCTCTTACATGGTTATGGGTTAGAATTCTTTGGAGGGATGAGAATATTATTTTTTCTTTTAGTTTTAAGAATAAAAGTGTTTTATTATTGAAAATAAAAGAATGTAAGTGTTATTGCATGTGACTTTTTCTTTGTTTTTTTACATCATTTATCTCTCCAGATAAGTCTGATTTCATGATTGCTCTTCTAACACATGTTCCTTTAATAAATAGAATATTTAATTCTTTTAATAGAGATAATCCAAACCTTTATATTTTTTTATTACCACATTGTTGACTGAATAATCGTTAGAAAGGTTGTATCTTGTCTATTCTATGCACCTTCATTCAATTATTCATCATAATCATTACAATAACGTAGTAATCCATAAAAATGAATTATTATAATTCTTCCTATTTTATTCTTGACAAAAACTTATGTGGAAACAGATTTAATTTAGAAGTTCTCCTAATAATAAGTATATAGAGAATATTTTGAAAATATTTTATATTCTCTAAACCAAAATGTATTCACGTTTTCATTTAATGATTTATTTCATATTAGAAGGCTTTTCCTGATAGTGTATTAACATGTATTTTCACTTTGACAATTACAGTTCATGGATAGTTTCCACAGTGACTCAGGTTGAAGAGGTTAAAATGGCAATCAAGCTTATTCCATTTGGACCATCTATTCACAAATGAACACCTTCACCATTGAGCAAGCTACATTCATGAACAGAAAAGTTGGATCTATCAGCTTTTCTAATCATCACTGTTATCCTTTTTACTTCCCTAAATGAGAAATTAACTGTGCCCTTAGCTCAGAAACTCACCCACAATGTCCAAGGGCTAACAAGTCTTCAAAGGGTTGGAGTTGGCCTAGTTTTCTCCATTTTTGCTATGGCGGTTTCTGCAATTATTGAGAAAGAAAGAAGGGAGAGTGCAGTAAAAAATCGTACAACAATAAGCGCTTTCTGGCTGGTCCCTCAGTTTTTTCTAGTGGGTGCTGGGGAAGCATTTGCCTATGTTGGACAACTAGAATTTTTCATCAGGGAGGCACCAGAGAGGATGAAATCTATGAGCACTGGACTCTTTTTAACAACCCTTTCAACGGGTTACTTTGTCGGTAGCTTACTGGTGTCGATAGTGGACAAAGTCAGTAAGAAAAAATGGCTCAGTAGCAATCTGAGCAAGGGCAGGTTGGATTACTTCTATTGGCTTCTTGCAGTGCTGGGAGTACTAAATTTCATTCTCTTTCTTGTCTTAGCAATGAGACATGAGTACAAAGTTCAGCACAGCATAAAGCCCAATGACATTGAAGAAAAAGAGCTTATGAGTGCAAATGATGTGATAATTGGAGTTAGTAAAAAGGAAGAATCGTACGATATAGTTTTCACAAAAAATCTTAATTTGTTTCGCATTGTATATGGCGTGTAAGGACTAAATATCAGGCTCGCATTGCAAAACTTTCTCTTAATGTAGATCATTTGTTATGTACTATTAAGTAACTCCAAGCAGATTGCAAGTTATGTTTCTCACATGCATTTATACAACAAATGATTCCCCCAAACTGAAGATATAAATAAAATAACCCCTTGAAAGCACAGTTTCATAAACAGAGGCCTAAATTTGACTAATGTTCCATCAGTTGAAAACTCTTCGACAGTATAGTTTTAAAAAAACATGATCATCAAAAAAAGATTTGAGACATTAGGTAACCAAACCAAAGCTTTTAACTTTGACATTTGATAATTTTAGCATTAAGAATATAATACCTATAAAAAAACACTGCAGAATATTATACGGAACCAATAGCCGAAGAAGCAGGTTTGTGACTTATGACTAATGGAGGACGTAGAGCTCGATGGGCTTCCTCCTTCTGTTTGCGAGCCTTATACATCTCTTCTGTCTCAACAACAACTAACCTCTTGACCTAAATGATTTACAAGGTTCACGAATGTTAGCATAACGGAAAACAAGGCATTTTTAGCAGAATATGGACTCATGTAGGGCTTGTGCTAAAAACACCTGTTGGATCATTCCCCTAACAGTAGGTGTGTTCCATCGCATGACAGTTCGATTGCATTTGCCCAAGCGCAGTGCTTCCAAAGTGCGCCTATGGAGCCTCCTGGTTCCGGGAATACCTCTCACCAGAGTTATATAGAGGTTGGGGCTCCACGCAATTGGAACACAAGCCTTGTATGCCTTGAATGCATTCATGTCTTCAACATAAAGTCAGAACAGCAATAAGAATAAAGAAAAAATTAATAGAATCCTTTTATTTCTATCTATATTGCCAAAACTTATATAATCAATGAACATGAATACAAATATATAAAGATAAATATACCAAAAAAAATTGAAAAGGATCAAAATGCATATATTTCATTCAACAGCAACGTTTTAAATTACTAATTAAACATCATGTTCCAATTAAACCTTAACTAGTACCAGCATTAGCCTAAAATAAATACAGCTCTTAACATGCATAAAAACATCAAGTATTAAAATCAAAGAACAAGCTTCTAGTTCTAACAACAAGTCTCTATTTTTCTTCTTCTTCTTCTTCTTCTATTGGTGTGTATAACCGAGATCCTCTTTCGTTGAATTTGTATAAAATATATAAGAGGAGATTAATGTATATCATGACAGTAATATATAAACACAAATTAGCATGGGCTTTACAACAAGAAAGAAAATGATTATGATCCAATACAAATCTCATTCTAGAAGCTTGCGCTAGTTTTGATCTTTTGGGGGCAAATTTCAGAAACAATCTGGTTATGATTCAAAATGAGTGGTTTGAAACACCCAATTGGAAAAAGACATGAAATTTACTAGTCTAACCAATCCTCATCAATTACTCAGACACACACTCATTCCTATGGAACTAGGAATAGTATTTTGGATGAAGATAAAATAGATAAGAAGAGAAATATAGAAGTGAAAATTGGGAATTGGGAGAACAAACCTGTAGTTGGATGAAGATGGTGGAGGCTGAAACTGCCGATTTTACCGAGCTGGAACCAACATAAAGGCTTGGGTTGGGAAATTAGAAAAGGGTAACAAATAAGAGACTAACAATGTGTTGCTTTAACGGTATAAAACTCGAAAGGTTTAATTCATGAAAACAATTATAAACCTCAAAAGGAATTAATACGTTACTCAAATACCCAAAACATCAAATAAGAATTGTTGTTAAAATTATTTTGCACTGTGGACTTTTTTCTATTTGCTATTTTTCTTGTAAAAATAAGTGAAGTTGGGCTATATATGCGTGGACAACCTAGTTGGACCTTGTTCAAGCTTCAAGCCCTACTAAAAGACACAATGTTGTTAAAAGTCATTTTATTTTCTCATTTTTCATGCATTTATCTCTGAAAAAAATGTTTTTTAAGGAAAATGTGGTCCAAATCACAATTAATTTTTTGAGGAAAATTCAAAATAATCAGGTGTAATTTGTGGTTCTCCCTATTTTACTTTCACTATTTTTTAACTTTTATCTATACTACTTATAAAGGGAAAATTCAAAATAACCACCATATTGTAATTTGTGGTTCTCCCTATTTTGCTTTCACTATTTTTTAATTTTTACCAAAAAAAACTATATAATTTAATGTTCATCTCGACCCAATGTATGTTCCATATTAATTGATTAACTATTTCTTCTTTCTTACATTATAACTATCAGTTTTTAATGTAGAATATGAATGTTAAAAATTGAACATTACACATATCGAATAAATTTAACTATAAATAACAAATATTTAACATAAAATATTATAGTGTCATGTATGACATACAAACTACATATTATAAATAATATGAAAACAGATTGACAGGCACGACTGTGAACACGCTAATCCTCTTTAAAGTTCAAACTTATTATAGAAGTGGAATCATGTACGGCCAGGTAAAAACAAATTGGTATCTTCACAATTATTAAATTGGTTGAAAAACTAATACTATAGGAAGATATGAAACTATAAATTTTCAATTATCTGATTCAAAACAATCCAAACATTATTTAATTGGTTGAAATACTAATACTAAATGATTGAATGTTTTTCATTTTAAAATTAAGTCTAATTGGAAGAAAGAAAAAACCATTATGATCCAAACCAACTTAAATAAAATTGCATCGGTTTAATTAAATCACTAAAGTATAATTAGAAAAAAGAGAGTTATATAAACTATATTCACGAATTTTATTCACATGAATGTATAATTTGATGGACATAGTTGAAAAACTAAAAATACAAATAACTAAATAAACTACTCTTATAGAGACTAAACATGATTTCCTTTGCTTGCTTCATCACATTTTTTCATCAAACATCTTCAGGATCAACCAAATCAACATGTTGAGATTCCTTTTTAGGATCTTCGGCACGATCTACATCTTTCCACATAAAATTTTTGATCAACAAAATTACAAAGACGAAAACACTTGTAGAGACACGAACATATATTTTTCCGCTCAATCCCAAATGTATGGTTAAAGTTGAAGTAGCTTCTAATAAAGCGTATTGATGGCCACGACGAAATAAATTGATTATACAAAACGCATCAATGGTGATAAAAGCGCAAGTTATCAATGTAACAACTTTAGAATAGTTACTTGTGTTGGAAACAATCTCGTTTTCAATACTATTAATGAGAAGGGGAAGTAGAAGCATAACTAGAAATTCTCCAAGAGATTTCAATAGGTGGTTGTGTCTACATTTCTCCAATGTGGTAGAGTAAGAGTTGAAAAACATAATGAAAAATAAGCAAATGTTGTGTGCAACAAATGCACCCACAAGGAAAATTAGAGAATAAAAATGATGAAAAATCATGTGATGATGGGTATGTTGTTGATCATGGCATTCACTACCACAAATATATGTTTTGTAAAGTTCGGTTTCAGTGAAAAAACCATAGGCAAAAACAAAACTTACATTGCTTAGAAATAAATAGAATATGCGCTTTGGGGTCACATTTGGAAGGATATTTTGTGAATTTGTGGGTTGAAGGTTGAGTTGAGAATTCATTGAATTAGGATAAACTTGAGAATTTGAAGGTTTTGGATTATGTGTTATTATCTTACTACAAGATGGAGTTATTTATAATGGTTGAGGTTTCTATTACATTAAATGGAGTATGATCCAAAACATGCATATCTATTGCTATAAAATTATAAGATCTTTCTCAATATTGGCAATGGTTCGAGTTCAAGAATATGTTAGATTTGGATATTGCTATAAGTTTTGTTTCAATCAAATCAATTTAAAGTAACTGAGATTGAGAATCCATGGAGATTAATTTAAAGATTTAATTTCCTTTTCAGAACTCCAACTATGGGTTACTAAAAATATATAATAAGATTTAACTCTAACTTCGGATATGGATATGGTTTATTTGTAAGCTTAATCTTCGCACAAGATCTACTAATATAATTTGAAATCTTTTTGGATTGCACTTAGAAATCAAATAAATGGATAACGAGACAGGGAAGATAAAAAAAGTTAAAATCTAAACAAATTAAATCAAATCCTGGAAATTAAAATCAAAGATGTAGTCAACCAATGCTTTTTTTTTTTTTTTTGTTTCTCACATGTATCTTTGCACTAGAAACAATTCTGTCCGAGCCGGGAATATCAACCGGTACATGGGGCTAACTCTCCTAACAAACATTTTTCTCATCCACAAGACTCGAACCCGAGACCTTACTTAAAGGAAATCAAACATATAACTACTTGACCTAACACCTGTTGGTAGTCATCAAATATTTGTGGGCATTGATATGATTTAATTCTGTGTACAAGATTTAAGTCTAAATTTTGTTGTTGACATCTGAACCTCGTTAATTGGTAAATATATACAAATGCTCAGAGTTATGAGCTTTTTTGACACCCAACTCAATTAATTTTTTATTATAAATAAAAATAAAATATGAAGAGAAAAAATAGATGTACTAATGTTGTAAGTGTTTTATACTACTGTCATTTATATTTAATTATCATTAAATACAAATTAAATAATGTGATTAATATAGTGATTCTGTTAAATCTTTATACTAATAGTACATAAATAATACACTGAAAAATTAAATATTGACGTCATTTGGTTTTTCATATATAGTAATGTACATCGTGAAACTATAGTTTTGTTTTTCTCATGAATAACATTTGTATAAGATATTCATCATGTCTCACAACAATTAAAAAAATAGCATACATTGCACGCGTTATTATAATAATATTATTTGTATATTATATTATGAACTCCCTCAGTTATGTTCTAATATAGGAAGTATTAAGAGAAAGTAGTGACCTTGGTTATATACTTCACCCACTTGGCCACTTTCATTCCATAGCCATAGCCACTAATCATGGCAGTTAAATCTACTTCAATGCTCTATCTCCTTTCATGTTTATCATCATTCTTCATTTTGATGCTTTCTTCTTCTCATGCTCTCAAATATTGTGGTAACTAATCACTAACTAAACTATCTTCTGTTCTTCATTGTTTTTGTTTACTTATTCATTCTTTAACATTCATCATTCATGCTTCATGTCAGATAAGAATGCAAACTATGTTGTGAAGGTGAGTGGAGTAGAAATATTACCTAACCCTGTGGTGAGAGGAGAACCATTCACCTTTAAGATTGCAGCTTATACTGGTATCACATTTCTCTTTCTTTTTTGCATCCCTCAATTTCCATTAACCTTTGTCTTTGTAATTTCATTATAATGCATATGTTCAGCATCTTGTTAAGAGTCTCACATTGATTAGAATAGTAAAACTCAACGTGGTAGTTAAGTTATGAGGTTCTCCACCTAATAGACTAGTTTTTTGGGTTGGACTCTCCTCGTGGGCTAAAGTCCTAATAATTAGTGTCTTTCATTGAGAGTTGCAGTCACGAAAATAACTACTTATAGGCTGGATTAAGGTATATTACTAAACACTGATAAATGAGTGAAACCGCCAAAAGAGAAAGGGTTATCGTCAAGTCAGTGAAAGTCACCGTGGACGACGTCGAGCCTTAAAGGGGGTGATAATGTTAGGAGTTTCACATTGACTAGAATAGTAGACTCAATGTGATACTTTAAGTCATGAAGTTCTCTTACCTAATAGACTAGTCTTTTGGGTTGGACTCTACTCATTGGGCTTATGTCCTAACAATCTCTTGAAGACAGTTTTGTAAGAAGTAATGTAGATTGTTTGGAGCTGCTTCAGTAAGTTAAGTTGTAAATTATGAACTTCAATAAATAGTGAATGGAGATGGTACATAACTTTGATGCAGGTGAACCAATTCAAAGTGGAGATTTAATATATGAAATTTCATATGCTGGAGTTGAAGCACCACCTGCTACATTTCTCCATGATCTTTGTGAGGAATCATCATGTCCTGTTCCTGTGGGCCATTTTCTGCTCACTCACACTGAATTATTGCCTACAGTTACCCCACCGGTTAGTATATTCTCTTTAAAGTGCTGCAGATACAACTTGAGTGTTCTATCTGTTTGCTCTGTAGTGGATTCTTTATGAGACTTGGACTTGTTTTCATTTTTCTTGATAACCACATATTATGATGTATGCCTTTTCCAATTTCCTCAACATGTTATTTTCCTGGTCTTGTCTTCTTCAATCATCTAAGTTACAACTTTTCTGTTTTCCTTTAACATTCAACTTGTTGGATTCATTGCCAAGTCTCCATTTTAATTGTGCTACTTTTGCAGGGCACCTATAATGTGAAGCTGACATTCAAGAATCAGAATGACAAGCAGTTAAGCTGTATTATCTTCCCCTTCAAAATCGGTGCTGGATCTTCGGTGTCTGCTATCTAATTGTTCAGCACAAAACTGATCTCAAATGCTACTTCAGTTTTGTGTGTATTGGTGTTTACTGTTTAACCTCATGTGAACTAGTGAAATGCCTTTAGTGCCATGCTGGGGGTTATGAGTGTAATGTTTTTTCAACTACAATACTATCTAGCATTCTAGCCTGAGGAGATGTGTCTGATATCTCTTTTGTGCTAAAATCTTCAATAAATTTGGCCATTTGAAGACACTAGTAGCTGGTATCAATTACTGATAATTAGACAAGAAAAAAGTACATGATGTGAAATTTGTCTGCCTTACAATGTCATACATTTAGAAATTTGATTTTCTTTTCAAAAGAACCAACCCTGATTAAATCAACCAACAATAACCAGATTAATTTGTTACTAGTAAGATCAAAACATGGGTAAATTTAACAACAAAAAGAAACTAGCTGGAGCCTGGAAATGGCATACATGCTCATTGGACATTTTGAAGCTTGCATGAGCTTTTATACTCTGAAGTTTCTTCTCTTAATTAGAAGGGTCCGTAGCATATAATTTTGGCAACATAAGAAATCCTCTTGAGAATCTTTCAAGAGCATATGCACCTTACACCCATTACAACTTTAGCAATATCAAGTTGAATGAAGACATTTCAACAACTCTTCATAGTTTGGCTGGTTGTCTTTTACATTCATTGAAAATATTGACTGTATATAGAAACCAAATTTCCCAGTACATTTACCTGGCCTCCCAATATTCCCATCTCTAAAAGCATTGGACATTTCATATAATGGGTTAGCGGAAAGGTGCCAAAGGGTGATGCATTGCCATTTAAATTGAAACCTTTTAGAATTGTGGAATTCCAAAGTCATTTGGGAGCATATGTGCCTTAGGCTCACTAGACCTGTATAGCAACATATGTTAGAGAGAAGAGCTTTCTGTGATAATTCATTATGTGTTTGCTGCAATAATGTTACTGGATAAGGACCAAATTACTGGAACAATACCTGACATAGTGACATGTCAATATTCACATCACATCCTTAGAAAAACTGGTGTTGTTTCACAATCTACTAACTAGAAAGTTACCTGAAAAATATTCCATCCCTATCTCAATTTAAGTATCTGCATTTTTCCATTCAGCAATTTGGAAGGTGTGATAAGTGACTCCCATTTTGTGAACAGATCCTTGTTGGGGGAGATATACTTAAGTTACAATACATTAGATTTCAAATCATTAGTCTTTCTAGATTTGTGTGACAAATCTTTGTGAGGAGAAATTCCATCCTCTGGCATGATTGGGATCTTTACTTGAACTTCAAGTTTTAATATTGAGGAATAATAGCTTAACGGGGATATTTGCCTTTCTCATTGAACAATTGTACAAGGCTAATTATGCATTTATGCTAGATCCACGAAAGAATAGATTATCAGGACAATAGCAATACATTACTACAATTGGTAATGTTACGCTTACGCATGGATCATTTCTCTGAAAGTCTTCCTCAAAATCCTTGTTATTTAACAAAAGGTTCAGTTCTTGGATCCCAAGTGAATAATCTATCAGGACAAATATTCAAATGCTTGAACAATTTTACCATAATGGCTTGAAATAATTTCTCAACCAGAAAGATATAGCCTTGTCATCTTTCTCCCTCTAATCTTACTCTTACATATTACCTTCAGTTGAGAATCAACTGATACGTTACAACTTTAGTGCTTTCCGTTGCCTCTTATTTATTTATTATCTAAATTTTTTCTGTGTTCTTAAGAGCAAACAAACATTTAGTTCTTGTATTCATTTGTATCATGTAAGTATATAGATGTGTGTGTTCGGAGTTCAATATTCTACCCGGGATTTGTGGCCGTTTGTATCATGCCGTAGTATGTCATGTAAAATGGTATTTAAATTTGGTATCTGCCATATAAAATTGGTCTAGATGAACCCATTGGGAAGTCAAGTTGCTTTGCAGAGCATAACAAAACATAAAAACTACTACAAAAGCATTTAGGATTAACATTTCTCTTAAACCATGGTAAAATATCCCAAGTATGCATCAAATTGGTAGGACATGCAGAACAGGAAAACTAAAAAAACAAATCTATTACAAAACTTACTGACATTTACCAAATATGATGGACATTGCATGTTAGTTTATGTGACCTTCATGGCAGCAGCATCAATCATCGTCACCATATGCTCGGAAACTATAACGTTCTTGATATGGACCCATGAACCAGAGGTCAGCCTCAAACCACTTCGGGTACCTGACTAAGTCTCCTGCCAGAAACGTCATGAAACGCTTGCTCCCTTCAGGCACAACTCTCACTTCCCCTTCTTCTATATACACTAGTTGGTCCACCTGCCAATCCCAAGGCAACTTAGTTTTTCCTGTTTTCCACACTGACCATCTTGAAACTCCAAGCTCAGCTAGCCTTTCAGGAGAAACTTTCCTTTCCACTTTGATCTTGTACAATTCCTCCAAGGATTTTTCGGTCTTCATTGCTTTTATGCAACTCCTTCGCATAGAAGCATTACCTGATTTTCTAATTTCCCTGGTACCGAAGTTGACAGGAGAATAGGTGAAGGTTGATGCTGTGAACAAACTTGCCATGCCTGTTAACAATATAGATTCAACATGCTTCCCTTATTGAATGGCTCAAATATGCAAGATTTTAAGAAATTCAAAGATGTCCAATTTTAATGATTTCTATTGAATATAAGGAAAAGGAACCAACACATTGGCCCCTTCTACCCACACTGTTAACTTTTAACTGTTATAATAGGATGATAATCGATTACTAATCAATTACTATCCCACATACAGCCACTACACGTCAATAACCAGTACATTATCAATTGATATAAAACATGGTTTAGAAAATTAAAACTAATAATGCTATTCATGAATAATTACACAAACATCATTTTATATCTACACAACTTTGACCGTGTAATTACAACCAGTCTTATCATATTTGCTGCACATTTACACTCTATCACCTCATGTATTGTGATGTTGCATCTTATAGTTTACAGCAAGTATGACAAAAGGAATAAAAATCCAAACTTTTCTTGAATGGAGTATTTGATAAGTTAGTTCTCTTGAATCCTAATCCCTTCCTCCCATTGTGGTTGATTTTTTAGAAGCTTTGAACAAGTACTAATATGAACTGTTCCCATTCTATGTTATTCAACAGAGCTTGACATCAAACAAATTAAGGCGTCGAAAATTTTCAATTTCTGAAGTGCAATACATGATTCGTTCCTATTCTACTGAATCTCTATAATAACAAAACCTGATAAGCTCTAATGTTCAACCACAAAACTCAAAAAATTAAGCTTAAAACAAAGAAGAACACTTGAAATTGGTAAAGCAAATCTGAGAACATGATAACAGTTTGAGAAATTACCTGTTCATAAAAGAAGAAGTGTTGGATTTGAAGAGTTTTGTTTCGTTCTCATAAACCCTCTCTGCTTATTCAGGTTTATCCGAACACTTTAAACCTTTATATATAATCTCTTCTACTTTTTTTCACGTTTTTTTGTAATGATATTTTTCATTTTTTCTTCAAAAATATTATCATTTCGCGTTATTTTTTGGAATAATGTTTTCTTATACCAGTGTGATAATAATGTATTTCTTGGGAAATACATCAGATTTTTGAGTTTAAAATATATGTGTTGACGGTGTAAAAATTTACACGGTAGCATATCATTCATCATTTATTTATATTATTTTTTGTAAAAGAGTCAATAATGATTAACAAATTAATGATGAATGACTTGCTGACAGTATAAAATACTTACTTAGTCAATGTATACATATTAAATCATTAAATCTTAATCCAGTTTTAATTACCTGTTGACACTTTGGATTAATCTTTGAATTTGTGGTAACAACATGTATTGAATTATTATGAAGGTTATTTGTAATTGGTTTATTTTTGTGGATATATATTTTTGGTCTTTTATCTTTATTTACGTTTTAATTTTATTATTTAATTAATAATCTGATTTAGTCTTGTAACTTTTAACATTGTTTCATCTTTACTTTTTTTTGTATTATTAATTTGATGAAGACTTGGATTTGATTATTTATATTGATTGAGTGAAATCATGAAACACAATTATAAGAGATTAATATGGCACCTTATGTTATGGAAATTCACTTCACTATATTACAAATGCTTTAGATTCGAACATTTGTAGTGAAATCTCGAAGATATTCACTCTGACCATTATTACAGGAGAGATTAAGAATTCAAAATAATTTAATTTGGTTATGTTTCAATTTTAAGAAGTTGATTATTTAGGTTATAATTCTAATTCTAAAATGAGTTCCAAACATGAAAACTCATAAATTTCAATCCTCAATTGCAAATATTTTTTCTCTAATTATCGACTTGTTTTTACATTATAGCATCCTCTTCCACCATTTAATTGTTGATGCTAGCTTGTAAGTTAGCATCACCTCTCACCTATTATTCATATGCCAAATCAATTTTGGCAATGGGAGTTTTGCTAAATATTTAAGCACTCAAAAGTTTATTGTTAGAAATATTAGTTTCATTCTATCAAATACAATTAATTTGAGTTTCTTAACAATTATTTTTAGAGTAATATTTAGCAAAACCTACGAAAATTATTCGTCAAATATTATTTAGGTCATGATGAATACTCCAAGAATATTGAATAGAAAAAGTAACAATGTATAAAAATAATAATTAAAATGTAAAACTATATTTATTAATATTTTTTGGTACATTCTTTCAATTATTTTTTGCTGTGATTGTTACTTCAAACAAGTATTACTCTAAGAATTAAACAATTAACCTTTTGTTTTTTTAACAAATCTAGTGAAACTTAGTTGAGCAATGTCTGGTTGGTTTTGATCATTTATCTAAACTTTAGTTTCAGCATTTGGCCGTAAAGTTTTTCTAATTTTTTAACTAATGCTACAAAGTAAATGTGTGAATATGTTGTGACACTTTGTATTTATTTTTCAACTATACAATTATTTGGCTGAACCACGAGGTTCAAAAATGAACACGCGCACACCAAAAAGGCTAGAAGCTGGAGCTGGTGGTGCCCTTGGTGGGTATACTGTAACCAGAATTAGTAAGTGCACTTATTCCATTTTGTGGACCACAATCCCCACAAAACCAACCCCACTAACCTACAAATTTTTAGAAAACCCATTTCATCATTTTATTATCTTCAAAGTGAAATTATTAAAATGGAAAAAATGGTACAAGATTATTGTTTGTAATATAGGATGAGTGCATGTGACAACAAATATTCTTGTTTGTAATATAGGATGGTGGAGTTTTCTTAATATTTGCATGGTTGTTGTGTGGAGTAATGAGGTATTTAACACAATGCTCAAAGGTTTTGTGGGCAAGACTCTAGAGGAGCCATCATGAATGAATGAACTTGAATAACAATGCCATTTTCAAGAGAAAATAGAGGACAACACTTGATGACAAGTTACATGTCAAATATTGATTTCTTTTCCCATCCAAATGATGTTTCACTTCGTGTTCTAAGCCAATCAAAATACTACACTTTATTACTTTTCGTATTTAAAAAATTTCTTTTATTCACATGTTAATACGTGATTGGCTCGGGACAGGAAACAAGGCACCCTTAGGGTAAGCCAAGCCATGAAGCAAACAAGCTGATAGTATGTCATAATGTAATTGTGATCTTAAAATTTTGGCCTCTGAAACAGAAACTTTCATCAAGCCAAATAAAATTGCATAAAACTAAACACACAAACTCAAAGTTAGACTTCCAAATCAAAATTATCTTTACCATATGTACACCAACTTTCTAGTCTCTACCATTCTACCTAACCATACAAAGTAAACTTCAATTCTGCTAGTATATTATATTACATATATATAATATATGTATTTCCTGTATATGACATAAATAAATTAATGGAAATTAAAAACATATTCATCATACTATATCTGGAAAATGGGTTAATTATTATGCACTCAAAACCTGAGATTAAGCAAGCTAGCTATCTCTTGTTGTGTAAAGGATTGGATCCTGTAGGGACTCTACGCTTCTCAGACTTGAATTGTCTACCTCTGCTGCTGATTGGAGAATTAGCCCAAGGATGAAAAACATGTTGGTTTGAAGTGGAAGGGCCTGAGAATTTGTTCTTCATGGCATGAACTCTTTGTGTAAGGAATAGAAGAGTAAGGAATATGAACAAGTTGAAGTGTTTCTTCATGTTCATAGTTTCAAGTTTCAACAATAATGCTAGACTTGTTATTAATATTATGTGTATACTTATATAATGGACATAAGGTTATAAGGTTCAACATCTGCATACTACTAAATCTAGAGATATTCGTGAGATTTTTTATAGTGGGTCATGGCTTCATTGCCGTGTGATTTTGATCAAATGGTCAATGATAGTTTGATATCAATATCACTAAGTAGGGTCGTGGGGCCTATTGTGGGGCTTGTTGGTAGGGTAGCAATATTGAATGAGAGACAGTGACACATAAAAGTGTATATCAAATAAAATTTGACACACAAATGTAAGGTACACATTACTTTATACCTAACAGGAGAAAGTATAGTCAAAATATAATAATATATATAAAGAAGATCAAAGTAGAAGTTATATCAGCTAATCTCGCATAAGGCTCATTACCCTAATAAGTTTTTGGAACATACTCATATTAACATCTAATTATTAATGTTCGTTTTTCTTTGTTCTCTTATTTTTTTGTCAACTGGGTGATACAATCTTCAAATTGTCTATCCCTATGTTAATTTAGGATTAGTATGGATAGTACCATTTGTTCTCTTAATTATTTTATCTCTTGTTTCACTGCTCATAAAAAACATCTAATTATCATAAAAAGTTAGCAATATGAAATATAAGTATCTGAAATTTATTTTAAGAAAACTAATTCTAAAAATATAAATAATAGTTGCACATATTTTTGTTGGTATACATTACATATATATCGACCATAATTTACTTATATGATATATATGTGGAACCTTGAAAATAGAGAGAAGGGTTTGTTTGCAAAGACTTTTAAACTTTGGTAGGACAATAGTACCCCCACTCCATTCACCTCGCATAAGAATCAAAACACTGAAATCGTAGTAAGGGTATTTTAGTCATGACAAGTCAAATATGATCAACGCACTCAAGTTAGTCAACTACCATATACAAACATGAGCATGTTACTCTGTCTCTAAATGAGTAAATCTTCTTATACCGGATCAATTGAGTTCATTCAATTAATATAAAAATGTTAATTTATATTTATAGAATTTTTCTTTTAATTTAATGATACTTTCTCATTTGATTGGGATAAAAAATTTGGACAGAAATGAGAACAATAGATCTCCCTAAATATTGTGAGCCACGCTTCCCATATTACTGGCTGGGTGAGGGCATGTGGAGTTGAATTCAATTCATGATTTGTGAAATAATTTATTCACTTAACTAAATTTGACATGATCATGATCTAATTAGTGATGAAGTTTGAAATTAATTTAATTTGATATTCAGATAAAATATATATTAATAAAAAAGTTTAATTTAAAAATAATTAAAAATAATTAAAAATAATTAAAAATAATTTATTATTAATTTGTATAAAATTACATATTTTAATATATTATGACATAAAAATCAACCCAAAGTATGATTCGAATTATACTAAATTTTAGGAAGTCACGGGCCAATGTTATTTATATGATTAATCATATAGAAATAAGATAGATAAACACGTAGAAAGAGACAATATTATACTAAGTAGAAAGGTTACACTTACACACACTCCTATATTAGGGACATTATATATAGTGGGTCTAAGGCATGCAGGACGTGGAATATGAAGATTGGTAATATTCATGAAAAATAGCTCCCCAACACAGTGCATATATTATATATACATAGACTTGTTAAGTTGTCACACTCCATCAAAATCTCTTCCAACTCAATTATAGTTTATAACAATATATTATTATGGGTCTTGTAATGTAGATAGTCATATTTTAAATCATTGTGTCACGTATCGCACGTAATTATTAGTATAATATATTTAGACAAAACATAGCATTTTAATAATGAGGAGGGCATCAATAGTCAATTACAAATCTAGTGGATGATTTTTTTCCTCACAAGTTATCAATTGGGGAAAAAGGCAAAAAGGTTTGTCCTAAGGGTTTCTATAAAAAGCCATTTTCTTTAGCTTTTTGGATTGTGGTATAATATTAATGAAATAGAAAACCATTTATAACGTAAAGTAATTTTATATGTGTTATGACATTGTTGTTTTACACCCAGAGTGAAAAGGTTATATTAGATGGCCGTTAACTCAAGCTTTTAATTATGTCTAATCTAAGATAAGTCAATGGTCAAGATTTCTAATATGAAAAATTAAGTGACACAATTAGTAACTTAATAAAGAAAGATATATAATAATGCATGAATAAAGATGAAAACCCCTCGACGGAAAGTTAATTAGGTATAATCTTTTTTTGTTAAGCAAAATGTATTAAAATTAGCATAAGGGGTTTAACCCAATACAAGGAAAATATCAAAAGTTGGTCTCTTTAGAAGAAAGCAAAATATAAAATTTTGGGTCATTAATGATATAAGAATTACTTTTACCAAAAATCAGATCCAAGATCTAACTTTAATCAAATTCATAATATGAACAAACAAATCGAAGGCCTTCCAGATTACGTTTAGTGATTTTATCATAGCAAATGAAGTGTGAAAGAAACCCAAGTCACATTTTCTGTTTATGAAGTTCAAAGAGAAATAATGAAAAGGTCAATAGAAGGCACTTTTTAAGCTTTTACGGTTCAAGACTATCACTTTCTCATGCAACTAAGAAAGAATTTAGGAATGTGTTGCCACTCAAATTTCGTGGTCGGCTCACAAAGGTAGATTAACTTTCAAGTATGTGTTCATGAGTATATGTATTTTATTAATTTCACCGACTTTAAAGGGTCATAGCAAATTGTACCTAATATTACATTCTTCGATTATTACTTTTATTAAAAAATCAATCATCTTTTATAGTATAAATGGTGAATGATATATATTAATAAGGTAAAAAACTGAATTCACAAACTAAGAATTTCAAATGACAAACTTTCAACTAACAATGCATTGATTTAGTGATGTAAAACACTGCTAGATCACATGATGATTAAAAGGTTAAGATTTCAATTTCTAAAAGTGACACTTGTTAGGACGAACAATCACGAAATCCGAAATGGATTAGTTCATTACTGAAAAAGATGATGAAATATTCATGGTATTACAATAAAAAATGATAAACCTTCAATTATTGAATGAGTAGGATATATTATTAATCGAAAAAACGTCTGTTCCATGTATGTATAATTGCAAAATTTACTTTACTTTGACGGTGAAGCCCAAGAAGAGACATAAGTTTAATTATAAACCCTAAAGGTCAACGAGATATTTGATGGCTATTCAGTCTATTCTTAAGATATTAATTTAGATTGAAATTGTCTCAATCTGATAAATTATTATGTTGACTACATATTAAAGAAAATATCATGCTAACACTTTCATGTTTATTTGATTTCACTTCTACTAAAAATATTACACTACAAAAAACTGAAAAGCGTTTTAACTTTTAACGGGGAGCTATAATTTATATTTTATAGCTTATTTAACAAAATGTCCTAATTGATCACTTAATTTACTTTTTAACTTGTAAAGGTAACTCAGTTTCTTTGTATTTGCGTCAAATTAATTTATAAATGTAGCTCGTAGCCCGTTAATCAATTCTCAAGTTTATCTATTTTATTAGAGTATATTGCTACTCATACAAATTTATCATCTAGATATATTAGAGCTGATTCGTTTAGGTGATCTAGAATAATAAATAAGTAGAATATTTATGCATTTTTAATATAAAGATTTATATATAATTATTACATCATTTATAATTTATTTGGATCACTTTTTCTAAATAATAAATGATGATTAGATATAACAGGTAAATATTATAATGCAATATATATATAACTTATAGATTGTCAATTAATATATTTTTTCATAATAAATCAGTAGAAGTTAAGTTGTGGGTAAATTTCTTAAGGATCCACCCTCTAATACTGTTTTAGGTTGGTTTAGTAACATATAGATCCTCAAATGACCAAAAAATCAATAGTCTGAGTTTTAGGAATAATATTTATTGAAAGGAATAATCATATATTTCGAAAAAGATTAGTTCTTTACTCATAAAATAAAGAGATACATTTGATAATATCAAATTTCTTTTAAAATGGGTAAAAATGACTGTTATCATCTTAAACACAAAGCTGGTCAAATCTTCAACTTTTAACACCTACTATATGTTATTCTGGGCAGATGATGAAAATAATTAAGTTTAAATTACAATTTAATAAAAGAAGAAGATATATGCATTGATAATGTATATATTTTATACACAATCATTATATCATCTATTATTGAAATTTAATCACCTTTGACTTTTCAGAAAAAAATAATATAAATGGATAATGAAAAATATTATGTACGTGTATAAATCTTTATCCTAACAATGTATAAATTTTACACTTATTTAATAAATATATAGTTTTATTAACTAATGATAATACTTTGATAGTGACATAAGTGGCAATGGTACATGTATACCTTCCTTGAAATAAGTTAAGCATTAACCAAAATTGTTCCCGGACAGTATATAGCTAGTAAAGGATTGTATCCAATAGCACAGAGAAGAGAAGTATCATCAAACATAAATAAAAAATATTTTTTTATGACATTTTATTTTTTTATAATGAAATAATACTTTTTTCCCTTAGAAACAAAGCAAAAGCTCTCATTTATATATGAATGTTGTTCATAGTTAACTATATAAAACAAAAAGTTGAGGGAGTAACGTTTTCTCTTGTAGCAAAGCTCAAATTGTTGATTATTTTGGCATCAAAGTTTGACACTTGAATGGAACATGGAGTGCCAAGTCTCCAACCTGGTACGCACAAATAACATGAGAGAAAGACTTGCTACAAAGTTTGACATTGTAAGCTATCCTTAACACCAAAAACAACACGTAGATATATAAATGTAAAGATAATCAATAAAATCTTGACAATATATTAAAAATTTAATCATAAATAATAGCATCAAAAAACATAAATATACTTATTATCGGTTTACTTATATGTGTCTCCACACAAGTTTTTGTACTGAGAAATAAATATTATTCCATCCATTAATAATTCTTCTATATGCCGCCTACATTTTTTCCTTCCATTAATGATTACTCTACGTTCATTCAATTCCCTCTACTTTACAAAGTGCATTCATGACATTTTCTAAAAATTATAGAGGATAAATTCCTTCCATTCTAAAACACATGATGGATGCAGTTCAAGGGAGAAAGAGAAAAATTAGATAACAAAATTTGCTATGAATTTATATTAGTGAAAGAGAATGATTGAGACACATTGAAAGGAGAGAAGCTTCTTTCAAAGGGCTAAGATTTGTTGGATAGGAATAGGAAATATATATATATATATATATGTGTGTGTGTGTGTGTGGTTGTTGGTGTAGCAAGGTTGGGTGTGGCATCAACTCCATTGGACTTGAAAGACATTTTTTACTGTGTGTGGTTGTTTGTCTCAAAGTTACTCAAGTGGATATTGAAAAATGTTTCAACTAAGGACTCCTTGTCTTTTTTAATGCCAAAAAGCCAGCTCAAAATATACGTGATGTTCATATTGTAATTTGCTGTTGTTATTTCTAGAAATGTAATGACAAACTCTTGTTTTTGCAATTATATTAAAGAGTAAAAGTGTTATATAACTATATTTAAGGGATAAAAATATTATATTCTTATTTTTTTTCCATATTGTTTGGCATGTATTTGTCTTTCAGGATCAATAAGACATCATAAAAGAGTGGGCTTTATTTACTCTCCCCTTTACAAATGCATGATTTGAGTTTAAGTTCTGAATATTAGGTTGGTAATTTATTTTTATATAGGTAAAGATATTATGTATATAAATATCAATAAAGATTTAGATTAATATCGATAAAAATTTAGATATGGATATAGATATAAACAGATAAAGACAAATACATTTTTATCATGATCTGACCACTAAAGAACTTCTAAAGCATCTAAGATAAATTTATGCTTTTATCATGTTGAAGCAAGACCATTTTAATATGGATGATGTCATTTTTTTACGCACACCTCTCTTCACCTATATATTGATGAATGATGATGAAGAACAACTTAGAAACTATGGTTTGGGCAAATGCTATAAGAGACAAGCCTTTGAGCAAACCATGCATGGGTTGAACATTAAAAACAAAAAACACACCAACCCTTTAGATGAAGGAGTTTGGTGGTGATGAAGATATTGGGTACATCCTTATCAATTGAAAATAAAATATCTAAATTAAGGTATCAAAGACCAACTAGGATCCTCTCTTTCTAAAATTTCATATTTTCATGTCTCAAGTTAATCATATCCCACCAAATAACATAAAAATGTTAATTTATATTTTTTTTATTTATATATACATATAACTTTTCATTAGGCTGAGACATAATGAAACACAAAAGTGTGACAACTGATTCGATAATGGAAGACTTGTCTATATAAATCCAACACAACAATCGGCAATGTCAATTAGGCATCTCGGAGATGTCACGTGGCATGCCCGATTGTCTAGTTTGCTTATCCCCTTTTGTCCTTTTCTTACGAGGTTGAATACAATTTTATTATATAAAAAATTTATCGTTTTAGTATTCTTAGAAAAATAAGTCTAAATTTATTTTTGTTGTGTAAGTCTAAATTGGTTCTCTACAAGTTTTTACGAATTCTCTTGTGTTTAAAAGATAGTTAACATCAATTTGATTTGTTACTTTGACACCGTATATATTTATTTTATCTTTGATGCACACACAAATTAATACTTAATTCTTATGATATCCCATATGAATATGGAAGAGGAATTCACATTATTCGCATATATGACAAAATTATATCATAGCTATTTATTTGTTGGGCTTAACCAAAGTTCTCTGTTCATTAATTAATTCCGAAAATCTGCTATGGCTATGTTAGCTTAGGTACACATGAAGAGGCATTCATCATACTCTGTTGCCATTTAACTAAACGTGGCCACTATATATGAACAAACAAGAGTGCTGCTAATGAACTTTGTCAACTTGTTTAGTCAAGAAAAATCTGCCACCTGACATTTTATTATTTTAGTATCTCCTGAAATTATCAACATAAGGATTCAAGGAAAATAAAGCATCAAAATTTGCCATATGTAACACTATTATAGCACTATGGTCAGAAACTACTGAACTAAAGTTTGGGTAAAAAATATATTTATAAACCATGTCATTCTTACTCCTTGTTTTGGTGTGGGCTAAAATGTATCGAATATTATTTATGCTAAAATGTGCATAAGAATTTACATTATTGTTTTGAAGGTATATAGTACTCTATTGATTTGAAGAGAAAGTGTGACATTATTAGTTTCAAGAGAGAAAAAAATGATCATGATTAAAACTGGTCACCTTGAAATGTATCCAGTTTCCTGATTTGAGTTTGTTTTATTCATTTTTGATCTTCTTACTCACAGAACATATTTTGATTTGATGCAATGAAGCTCAAATTTGTGTTCTTTCTGTTGTTGGAGTGTGTTTGTTTCATTGTGGAATCCAAGTGTATCAAGGGTTGTGACTTAGCTTTAGCTTCATACTATGTCTCTGTCTGGCCTAGTATATCTCTGGGAAATATAACTAACTTCATGCATTCAAATGTTTTGACAAATTCTGATGTTATTATAAGCTACAATAAAGGCAAAATATTCAATGGAGATGTGCTTCTATCCTTAACCAGAACCAATGTTCCATTCCCCTGTGATTGCATTGGTGGTGAGTTTCTTGGGCATGTTTTTCAGTACTCATCTGTAGCAGGAGACACTTATGATACTATTGCAATGAAGAGTTATTCCAATCTTACCACTGTTGAGTTTTTGAAGAGGTTCAATAGCTATGATCCTAATCATATACCGGTTAATTCTAAGGTTAATGTCACAATCAATTGTTCTTGTGGGAACAGCCTGATTTCAAAAGATTATGGATTGTTCACTACTTATCCCCTCAGGCCTGGGAATAATCTTCAGGAGCTTTCCAAGGAGACTAATATTGATGCAAAGTTGCTGCAGAGTTATAACCCTGGTGCTAATTTCAGCCAAGAAAGTAGAATTGTTTTCATTCCAGGAAGAGGTATGTTTTGGTGCTCTTCTAATACTTCTTCAAATATGTTTTGGTATGTTTCAGCTAAAGGGTATTGAAGCATATTCAAGGTTAAGTCACACATTATTTTTTGTCAGCTATTTGGCATAAATTTTTACCTAACTTCTTACCTTTCCTTAACTTTCCAGATCAAAATGGAGTCTATGTTCCCTTGTATCCTAGGTAGGTAACTTTAATTGTCTTACCTTTCTAAATATGCATCTCATTGAATGCATCATGTTTGTCTATGAGTTCTACCTTTTAACTTTCATTTTCTTTTCTCTCTTGCAGAATAGGAGGTTTGGCCTTTTATCTTTTCAGAGAATTAGCAATAAAGCCATCACTATTTTCAGCTTCATCTTTAAATAAGTGCAATGACCAATCCATAAAATTCTCACATTCATTATTAATCTCTTACCAAAACTAATGTTATGAATTGAAAGATAGTCAATGCCTAAATGGTTCACTGAGCTTAAATTTGCTTCAATGTAAACAGGTCTAGCTAGAGGTGCTGCTGTTGGAATATCTATAGCAGCGACATGCGGGCTTGTTTTATTAATAATTTGCATATATGATAGATACTTCAAGAAGAAGGAAGGAGAAAAAACTAAATTGTCTACAGAAGATTCAATAGGGCTTTCAACTGAAGATGGTACTGGTATATTTTTGTATCTCATATTCATGTGTTGAAATTAGTCTTATAGTACTTTTTTCACATTTCACACATTATCCTTGTATAAACTAATTACCCAAATCAAATTTCAGAGGATGAAAATAAGTTTTTTAAACTGATCTACTAATAGTTATGTAACTAAATGATTAAGTTCCATTAACATTCCTAGAATCTAAGTTCAATATATTAAGGAACATGATAAAAACTTGCTGATTTTTCTTCTCTCTTCCGGGGCGAAGGCTCTGGCAGTGGTGAATATGAAGCTTCAGGATCCAGTGGGCATGCTGTTGGCCTTACAAGCATAATGGTGGCAAAATCATTGGAGTTCTCATATCAAGAACTAGCCAAAGCTACAAATAATTTTAGTTTGGATAATAAAATTGGTCAAGGTGGTTTTGGAGCTGTCTATTATGCAGAACTTAGAGGCGAGGTACGAAGCTACTTGTATCTTCAATTCTTTATTTTTTTGTGGTAACTCATGTATCTTCAATTCTTTATTTGATGCAGAAAACAGCAATTAAGAAGATGGATGTTCAAGCATCATCAGAATTTCTTGCTGAGTTGAAGGTCTTAACACACATTCATCACTCGAATTTGGTAAACACAGCCTTCAAATTGTGACCCCTGATATGTTAATTTTGTGTACCATATATTTATATTGTGTATGCCATTAAAATTTTAAGCATAAACTATTTCAAGTAAGTTCTAAATCATCTTCTTCATGTACCTACCTTTTATAAACCACATAGGTGCGATTGATTGGATATTGCGTTGAGGGATCGCTTTTCCTTGTATATGAATACATTGACAATGGAAACTTAGGCCAATATTTGCATGGTAAAGGTAAGAACAGCATACCTTATAGTAAATTATTTTCATACAATTAATAATGACAATAACATGATTCCAGGGAGAGATCCATTGCCATGGTCTACTAGGCTGCAAATTGCTCTGGATTCAGCAAGAGGTCTTGAATATATTCATGAGCACACTGTGCCTTTGTATATCCATCGTGACGTAAAATCTGCGAATATATTGATAGACAAAAATTTGCGTGGAAAGGTTTAGTTGTTTCCAACCTTCATGCTCTACATTCCAAATCTTGATTTTCCATTTCTTCTTTTAGATTTATCATTTGAAGCTATATAAGCTTTTTTTTACTATTCAGGTAGCAGATTTTGGCCTAACCAAACTTATTGAAGTTGGAACTTCCTCTTTTCACACTAGGCTTGTGGGAACATTTGGATATATGCCACCAGAGTATGATTTATTTCATTGCTGCATTAGTGATACTCATACCAAACTGACCCTTATGGAATATGCAAAATCATAGCAAAAGATGTATCTTTATATGATTAATTAGAGAAAATTGTAAATAAAGTTCATAAAGAAAATTACTTCTTTGTATTCCTCATTATTAAATTACAAGTATTATGGTCTTGGCAATATGTTATATTCTATGCAAGGATATATTACAAGGGTAGTTTTTTCCATGGATTATCAAACTCATAATCAACTTAATTGTGGAAAACTAGCTCTGTAGTTTTTAGTTTGTATGCACATAACTTGGCCTATTAATCACCTAGATTTTGTGCAGGTATGCTCAATATGGTGACATATCTTCAAAAATAGATGTATATGCATTTGGAGTTGTTCTTTATGAACTTATTTCTGCAAAAAGTGCTATTCTGAAAACAGGTGAAACTGTTTCAGAATCAAAAGGCCTTGTAACTTTGGTGAGTCTACATATATATCCCATGTACATTTCAAAACCAGTCTAATTAAAACTAAAACAAAATTAAACTTGACTTGTTTTGCATTGCAGTTTGAGGGAGCACTTAATCAGATTAATCCTTTAGAAGCTCTTCCAAAACTGGTGGATCCTAGGATTGGAGATAACTATCCAATTGAATCAGTTCTCAAGGTGAAAACATTTAATTTGTCTCATTTTTCTGTGATTATATTGCAAGCCTTTTATTTCCCTTAAAAGGTTGATATTGTAGTTACATCAACATGAGTATATATAATGTCATTTGTAATCAAGTTAAAACTCATGCAACATGAGTAATTTCACCTAGAAAAGAAAACAAAAAACTCTAGATGTGAATGTTGAATAGAGCCTTTCAAACCATGCATGAGCATAGTTCTATGTTTCTAGCTTTGAGTATTGTTATAACATTTTAGAAGAGACAAATATTAAGGTTTGGTAATTGTTTGAGTTGCAGATTGCTCAACTTGGGAGAGCATGTACAAGAGACAATCCATTACTACGACCAAACATGAAATCTATAGTTGTTGCTCTTATGACACTTTCATCATCTGCTGAACATAGCACTTCCTATGATAATCAAACTCTCATAAATCTACTCTTAGATGAAGGCTTCCGTGAGATAATTACACCAACTTCTTAACAACTTTTACAAGTACAAAAGGATTTGTAAGAAATGAGTTTTGTACAATTTTCTTTGTCCATTATCATACTTGTCTAACAGTTTCTACTTACTGAATTTAAGTTAGTCATTTTTCTGCTGCTAAAGTACAAATTAATGTGAGCTTTTTTGGACTATATAATTATAAATGATAACTTCTTTTAAGCTTTTCTTTCAACATTTACATTTATGATTATTCCCATTTCACAAAGTTGCAAACTTTTTTTTGTCTAGACCATGGGTATGCGTAGTTTTATCATGAAAAATTGTTGAGAAAACAGTTCCTTTACTCCTCATATGTTTATTTCCTTTCTAGTTTTAATTATCATCTTAATGTATGATTCCTAATATGATTAAGTATTATGCCAAGATAAAGCGAGTGATGTCATATATTTTATATTCTTTTCTATATATGCAAAAGAGCAATCATAGACATTTTATGAAGTATTTTTCTAAGATTGTTAGATGATACTTTCAAAATAAAAGATGGTTAAATAGGTCACTTAAAGTTTCTTAAACAATTGTGTGTTGAGTTTTAAAAGGGAAATAAAAATTACAATTTCATGAATCTAAGTATTTATCTTTCCCTTTACTCTCTTTTCAAAACCCCCAATACAAATATTAAAAAGTTTACTTTTTTTCTATTGAGAAATTGATGGTTGATCCCTTAATCTTTATGGAATCTCATTCAAATAATAATTTTGATCTCTCATTAAACAACCTTGATGGTGAAATCCTTGATTAATTTCAAACCTTAAACATAATACTTATTTTGATTTATCATATGAGAAGAGAAGGTCAACTCCTATCCTTATTTAATTTATCTCAACTTCCTTATTTAAGTTTTTAAGAAATAATACTTTAGTAGGCCTGTTCCAAATAAAATCACTCAATTATCCTAATTAGAAAATCTAGATTTGACATATTATTTGTTAAGCAGAACAATTATTTATTTTGATAATTAATATTATACATAGAGTTTAAGTTTAAGAAATAATGTAAAAATCAAATACAAATTAGATAAAATATTCCTATTAAATTTTTTCCATATATTTTCACAATTAATTTCACACTATAATTTTGATCTCAATTCCAATATGCTGAAAAATGTTTTGGGAAAAAAGTTATAAATTAACCAATTACTAAAAGTGAAAAGAGTACTTTTATCAAAATTACATATTGAAAAATTTAGTAAGAGAGAATGATATTTGAAAAGTGAAAAGAATGAGAAGTTTTTGGTTTCTTAATATATTCGTACCGGAGACAATCATATTTAAATCGGAAACGTTCACAGATATATAAAACTTAACTCTCCCGATGGATATTTGAAAAGTGAAAAGAATTAGAAGTTAATAATAATTATTAAATTATGTGAGAAAAATGAATAAATAAATAAGAGTAGATTTATAAAAAAAATAGAAACAGTTTATTAAAAAATCAAAAGAAAATGTAGAAGGTAATTTCCCACATTGAATATATGAATTAGAAAATCTGAGAAATTAAAGTTAGTAATAAATTTGAACATACATAGCCGTTAGGAAAAAGTATTATCTCTCCAACCCTAATTGGTTTGAGATGCAGCAATCTGAACCCAATTGGTTCTTTGGAATATAAAACTCCTTCACACCATTAAACTATTACTATCTCTGTTATTGTTATGATTCATATTCCCACTTCAATTCACCGTTCAAATTTCTCTCTTAATTAACATTTAATTATTCATTCATTTCTCTCCAGTTACTTTTTTTATCACTTTCCTACACCATTTATTTGTATACATTGGCTTTGAATTCCTGTATTTTCCTTACCCCATTACAATTTCAAACCCCCCTTTGAAATTATTACCAAAAAGTTTGTAGCTTTTCTTCATTTTTTACTTTTTTGACTTCTGGGTTTTCTCTATTTCTGTGCTCGATTCATTTCTAACACTCTTGTACAATTTCACACTGTCTGGAAAGGTAATAATATATGCTCACTGATTTGGATCTAATGAATTCTCATCATCCAAGTTTTTTGCTCTGCTTCCAATTGTATACTCGTATTCAGTGTTCAATTGTGTGCATTTTCTCCCTCTCTTCATTCTGGAACAATAAAACATGATATGAAGTTTGGATTTTTATTTAAATTTAAATGTGTTTGCTTTGAGACCCAGGAATTATAATTCAGATTAGTAGTTGGTTATAACTGTTAGTAGAAGAAAATAAAACATGTCCTTTGAATACCAGTTTTACATTTTAGAAACTTAATATGGGAAAAGGGCTTATTCTCTCTTCAAAACCTGAACAAAAAATGGCTTCAATTTTGGGGGGCAATAACACAAAATTGTTATGATGAATTGAATATATAGCTTTTAGCCTCTCCTTTGTAGAGTATTTGTATAATTATTATTTTTGTAATCTTATTGTTTCTGTTTTTGTAAGGAAAGACATCAAAATAAAAATCAACCTTCATGTCATTGTCTGTTTTGTCTTCTACCTATCACAACATTAAAATGTTATTGATTTTCACATTCAAATCTGATAATTGAAATGTTATTGATTTTTGACATTATCCTTATCTATAAATTTTGCAGGGAGTAGCTTCTTCTTTACTCTTCGGTGTGTGCATATGGCTTCCCTAGGTGATATAGGACTATCAGCAGCAATTAACCTCCTTAGTGCATTTGTTTTCTTACTGGCATTTGCCATACTTCGGATCCAACCTATAAACGATAGGGTGTATTTTCCAAAATGGTATATGAAAGGTTTAAGAAGCAGCCCGTTGCACACAGGGGCATTCGTGAGCAAGTTTGTCAATATAGATTTCAAGTCATATGTAAGGTTCTTGAATTGGATGCCTGCAGCATTGCAAATGCCAGAACCTGAACTAATTGACCATGCGGGCTTGGATTCTGCTGTTTACTTGAGGATCTACTTGCTTGGGTATGTCTGATAAATCATTCTTTGTAGCATCCACGGATGGCTTTCTCATATAAAATTTATTACTGTTGAGTTTATCATTCTTATCCATGGTTAAATAAACATTATTTTTATCCAGTACTCTGTGTTTTCTTTCTTTCCAACACATGTTTATGATTATTGTTTATTGAATGACAATAGAATTAATAGTGCTTACATTGAGTACTGACTACTGATTATTATTGCCAGTAAGGGGAGTGTGTACTATCAGGTTAAATCATTGCCTAGTTACTTACATAATCTAATTATAGACAAAAGAAGGCAATGTGTTGGACTAGTTCACTTCAATCAAAAGGAGATGTGTGTTAATCTGACATTACAATGTATTAGTTTTATACAAGTTTGCTGCAATGAAGTTCTTGTGTATAAAAAATTATGTTAACATTTCAATTTCTACATTTGAAGTTACCTTTTGTGAATTGCTAATGATACACCTGCAACTAATTACAAACTAAATTGCACATTCCTCTCCATACTATTAGATGACATTTGGATCTCTGCAGGAATCACATCAAACTTTGCTACCACGATCCACATTTTATACTCTAATAGCTAAGTGCAAGTTGGGTGACACTCACTACTGGGTTGTTTTAATCCTTAACAATAAATTGTTCCTACTTCTAACAGAAGTTTTTTTTTTGTGGAATTCTATGTGATGTTTTAGCTCCAGTTTTACTTTTATCACATCTTTTATTTTATCTGACTACATCCTCTAACCCAATTTTGAAGTGCAGGCTTAAAATATTTATCCCCATTGCATTCCTGGCATTTTCTGTTATGGTTCCTGTGAATTGGACTAATAGAACCTTGGAGCGCTCAAATTTGACATTTAGTAGCATTGATAAGCTTTCTATGTCAAATATTCCACTTGGATCAAATCGGTATGCAAACTTTTCAGTTGGTATGATTAGTATTTATTCATTACTCATTATTGTTGTTATTTAATCTTGTTTCTTTTTAACTTTTATTTTCTATCATTGAATACATAAAGACTTTCGTACCTGTTAATTAGTATGTATAGATGTATTATGTATATTTGTATTGACTATGGTTACTCTATGAAATTCCATATTTTGGAACAATTATTAGCTCCTTTGGTCATTGGTTTTACCAATCCTCACTCCCTTCCGGAAGTATCCACCATATTATTTTGGGTGCAACTGTGCAAGCATGATGCTTATCTTCCATAAATTGTTTCATGTAATGCAGATTTTGGACCCATTTGGTAATGGCTTATGCTTTTACCTTCTGGACATGCTATATCTTGAAACGGGAGTATCATATAGTTGCAACAATGAGATTGCATTTTCTTGCATCAGAAAAGCGCCGTCCTGATCAATTTACAGTAAGAATTTTCATCATCTGGATTTCGGGTTGCACCTTCCTACCTTACGAAATATAGAAGAGCAACTTATTCAACGCTATCCTTATTTGCTTAATTTTCTATTTTCAAAATTATCTTGGTTTATGCTTTGGGGAATCAATTCCCCTAAACACCATGAAAGCTAGGTAAACATGGTCTTTAAATGCAGTCTTAAACTGATTGGTAAAATATTTGTTAAATAAATTTTTTAATTTTTCTTGACAGCTATTTCTGATTGCTAATATTTAGTCTGTCAAATTGCTCTTAAACGACTTCACATTTTACTTTGCGTTCCCTCCTGCTCCTTCAAGCAATTACTGTATATTTGTGCAGGTACTTGTTAGAAATGTACCGCCTGATGCTGATGAATCAGTTAGTGAGCTAGTAGAACATTTCTTTTTAGTCAACCATCCAGATCACTATCTTACTCATAAGGTCTGGTCCTTTTTTCTACACATGCCTGATTAAGTCTCTTTTATTTTGGAGCTTATAATAAGGTTTTTGTGTAAACGTAACTATTCGGTGATGTATAAAAATAATTATATTCATTGAAACTGGTGTTAAGATGGATAGTTCTTGCCTAGTGTAAGGTTCACATCAATAGACCTTTCAAGGGAAGATAGATCTGGTAGTAATATTCAAGGTTGGCCGTGGTTATGTTGTCTAATGTTTATTATATAAGTTGTGATATATCTCATTGCTAAATAATTGTTGATAGCATGTTTGATAAGCTATGTCTCCTGTTCTTTCTTTTAAATTTAACTTCTTTGTCGTCTTTATCTCTGCAGCATGATCAAGTCCATTGTCTTGTTAAGACAGGTGTACCATGTTCAGTACACTGTTGAAATAGATTTTATTAGGACAGACCTTGTTCAATGGTATCTATCATTTTGAAAAAGAATACCATGCCGAATAGTTTATGAGATAATTTCAGTTTCCGTGGTTTTCAACAAAGCAAAAAATGTTGTTTTGGTTCTGTAGAATATGTAATTGTAGAATAGCTCAAACTAATATGACTGAACAAACTTACCCTTCATCACATAATAACCAATTTTGGAAACAAAGTGAAAACTTTGATGACAGATTGCAACTTTGATAGAGTTATCTCTTATTTTTTTTCATTGGTTATACTATAGCCATTTGATTTATTGTAGTTATGATACTTGAGATATCAGGTTTAACCTATTTTTTATCCTCCTATTATATTGCTTCAACTCTAGTAGGCTATTTTTTTTCCTGCCAAGTTTTTTCTTTCTTATTTCAGAGATATTTTTGCAGGTTGTTTATGATGCAAAGGAACTTTCTAGTCTAGTTGCTAAGAAGAAGAAAAATCAAAATTGGCTCGACTACTATCAACTTAAGTATTCTAGAAATAAATCCGTAAGGCCAACTAAAAAGGTACACCATTTTCACTAATCTGGTTCATATGAACTCCAAATTGTTTTCCTATTTGATTTTGGCTTTAGAATTAGCTTTCTCTCGCTTCTTTTCAAGGCTTTTCATTTCTCTATTTTCTCGCTCCATTTTATTCCAGAGCGTTAACATTGTACTTGCAGACTGGTTTTCTAGGTCTCTGTGGTAATAAAGTGGATGCAATGGATTTTTATACTACTGAAATCGAGAAACTATCGAAAGATGTAAGTATGGATAACTATTTTTTTAGCTTCCATGTTTTTAAAATTTCTCTAGTACTGGTTGTGCCTTCTTTATAAATTCATTGCATGTAACTTATATGTAAGTGGTGGACTACTCTAATGTTTTTGTCAATGCAGATCTTTAAAGTTTATGAAGTATGTACTGATAGTTACTTCATACATTGTAAATCATTTTGGAAGGATTAGATGCTATTTCTTGTAGAATGTTTCTGCCATGCTTTCATTAAAATCAGAATAACTAATTATCAAATTATTATATCTCCATCTAATTTATGCTATTTAAGACGATTGAATAATATATTTTAAATACAAGAAGGTTTATTTCCGTCTTTAAACATACTTCTCCGAATAGGCTTTCTTTTAAAAGTTTCTCTTGCATGATTTTTATGGACATGAACTCTTGAACTGTTTATTGATTTTAAAACATTAAATAAATTTGATGTTTCTTTAAACTAACTTTCAGATAGAATTGGAGAGAGAGAAGGTGACGAAGAATCCGAAATCTATAATGCCAGCAGCGTTTGTTTCATTCAGAACTCGTTGGGGTGCTGCAGTTTGTGCGCAAACTCAACAATCTAGAAATCCAACCATATGGTTGACCGAGTGGGCTCCAGAACCTCGCGATGTGTATTGGGATAATATGGCAATACCATATGTTTCACTCTCCATAAGGAGGCTTATAATTCTTGTTGCTTTCTTCTTTCTCACTTTCTTTTTCATGATCCCCATTGCATTTGTACAGTCACTAGCTAACATCGAAGGGATTGAACGTGCTGTCCCTTTCCTGAAGCCCTTTATTGAAATGTAAGCTTTTTTCTATGTCAATGCCTCCCTTTTGCATTTCTTGCATCATGGAAAGGTTTTGGTACTTTATTTATTGCAACAAAGGTTGATTGCAGCATATAATTTGTTGGCAGTTATGTCTTGCACTCAAAGAGTTTAATGTTAAAATGAATGTGGTCCATAGCAGAAGCTAATCTAGTGTGCCATTTCATTGCAGGAATTTCATAAAGTCACTGGTACAAGGTTTCCTACCTGGGATTGCTTTGAAATTATTCCTTATTTTCCTTCCAACAATATTGATGCTAATGTCCAAATTTGAAGGGTTTATAAGCCTGTCTGCTCTAGAAAGGAGATCAGCCTCTAGATATTATATCTTCCAGTTCATTAATGTATTTCTTGGGAGCATAATCACCGGGTCTGCGTTCGAACAATTAGATACATTTAGTCGCCTGCCTGCAAATGAGTAAGTCTTCCATGTATATGCACCAGCACCACTAATAAACTTCAATTATAAGAGATATTGCAAATCTTATATAATTGATTTTGCTTTGCCATTAAATCTTTATGTGTGTTAGCAATTAGATTAACAGATATTATAGCTTGAATACATTATGTTCACCAATTGTGGTCTCTGTCATTAGTTGCATAGAACTTATGTGTACTAAAAAGTTGTAAAACAATTACAGAAAATCTATTTTTCAGTTGAATAATGGAACTGACACACTATGCTTTCATTAGGTAGTAGTCACTTAAAATGTCCTATCATTATGATTTGCTGTGTGTTTCTGACTATATTGTAAGAACATGATTAGCATTCTCTTATACCAAGTGATTTACTTCAAACATTTTCCCTATAATATTACTGTTTGTTATGCATGCAGAATTCCAAAAATAGTTGGTGTCTCAATTCCAATGAAAGCAACTTTCTTCATAACTTACATAATGGTGGATGGATGGGCAGGATGTGCTGGAGAGATTCTAAGGTTGAAGCCATTGATATTTTTTCACTTGAAAAACTTCTTTTTGGTGAAGACAGAAAAGGACCGCGAAGAAGCAATGGATCCTGGTACAATTGGTTTCAATACAGGAGAACCTCAAATACAACTTTATTTCTTACTTGGCCTTGTTTATGCTGTGGTTACACCCTTTCTACTTCCATACATCATAGTGTTCTTTGGTTTTGCATATGTCGTCTACCGGCATCAGGTAAAGATTGTCTCTTCAAATCTCTTTTGTTTTAACCACTAGTTACATACATAGTTACCATTGGTACCAAGTTACTATATTAGTAATGCCCGAAATTGAATGGCAGATTATAAATGTGTACAACCAAGAATATGAGAGTGCTGCAGCATTTTGGCCTGATGTTCATGGACGTATAGTATTTGCACTAGTGATCTCACAGATTCTGTTAATGGGATTATTCAGTTCAAAAGAAGTTGCTAACTCAACTCCATTGCTCATTGTTCTCCCAATTTTAACCATATGGTTCCATATATTTTGCAAGGGACGATATGAACCCGCGTTTATTAGGCATCCATTACAGGTTATTTTTTTGATCATTTTTTGAGCAGTAAGTGAGTTCCTCCTAATCCTGGTTTTCAGTAACATCTTGTGGTGTGTGTAAACTTCAGGAAGCAATGGTCAAAGACACATTGGAGCTCACAAAAGAGCCAAACTTCAATTTGAAAGAGTTCCTCCAGAATGCATATATCCACCCGGTTTTCAAGGGTGATGAAGATGTTGACAGTGATGTAATGAGTGAAGGGTGGGAGCAGGAACCTGCCGTTGTCCAAACAAAACGCCAGTCAAGAAGAAATACGCCAGTGCCGAGCAAGCATAGTGGTTCACTATCACCCTCTCATTCCCTGCATTAGTCATGACACTGTTGATAACCAAGTGAGTGAGGTGAAGTTTAACGAAAAGCCGCATGATACTCGTACAAGATATCCCCTTGTAGTTAGTTATCTCAGAACAACTTTTATTTCATCTTTGCTCTAGCAGCTTAATGATTTTCAAATGCTCAATGACCTTTTGTGCATATACTACGAAAGGCAACATAAATCTGGGATGAGGAATGTAGGCCTGAAATTACCAGCTTATAGTTTATTTTATTTTTACAATCACAATTTTCATTTTTTTTTCTTTTGTTTTTGCTACATTGGAGGGTGCCTGGAAAGAATATAGTCTGATAAATGACAGGTTTTGAGCAAACAAATTAGTCTTGAGAGGAATTCGTCTGTAGGGAAGATTTTACTGTTATTATTTGACACTTTGATCAAACTACACTGAAAAGTGTCCTATACTTCAACTAAAACATGTATAAGCAATCAAGCTAGAGAGCATTTCCACAACCTAGTCACTGGTATGGGGTAAAAAAGTTGGTGATGGCTTTTTCACTACATACCAATACTATTAACTATTAAGTGGTTAGTTATAACAATAGAAATAGTCATTTTCAAATCTTTGAGAACTACTTATTCAATGGATTACTTGTTTTACAAAATAGAGTAAACTAAAATTTGGTGTCATGATCTAAAACTTATTTAATTAGAGCAACTGAAAAGTTTAAGTTTTGAAGGACTCTCTCTAAGGTCAAAGGTTTAAGCTTTGGATAAAACACTTATGGCTATAGACAACTTTAGTATCCTGAGCAATATTTCACAAAGGGTATAAGAATGATATAACAAACTATTACAAGATCTTACAGATATAATTTCAGATAGTTCTTAGATATCACAGAAATTTACAGCTCATAGCCTTCTAGAATAGCCAGAACCTCCACATTTCTTGCACAGTAACAATCCTATAAACGGGAAATTAAAGACTGAGATATGCACAGAAAAGAAAGAACTTAAAAACTGAGTATGCTATAATTGAAAGCCCTGGCAAATAAAGTTACTCAATTAAGTGGTAGTTCCATGACTGTAGTAAAAACATTCTAGTCTTCTATTCTCTGTAATTATATATAGTATATACACATACTAATCTACATGATATTCTTTTGTGATCGTCCTAATTGGAAACAATTCTTGCTGATTTTCACACACCAAAAGGAAACACAAACTCTTTAAGATGGAAAAAGGAAGCGCCCAAAAAGATTTGTTATTTGAAGAATGCAGAATAAGGCTTTCTCAAAGGTTAAAGTTTTTGTGTAGAATACATGATTAACACTAATCACAAGCTCTAGAAGCACCCCAGGGACCCCACTTTATCTCCTAACATGTGTATTAACTATTAAGTGTGATTCAGATTCTGAAAGTGGGTCTCATTTTATTGCTTGAATCTGCTCTATGGACATGCACTCTTTTTATTGCTCGCGTAGTTGTAGCAATCACAATTAGAAAAAAATGATGCATATGATAGCAGAAAGATACCTGAACCCTTGCATACTTTACAGTCGATTAACCCCATATCTTGCTTCATCTTGCCGTCGTTGCAAAAAACGCATTTGGTACCACCTGCTTGTCAAAAATGGTATTTCAAATTGTAACTTCTGTAAGTAATATGAAGCACCATCTCAATCAAAAAACCAAATTGTCTAAAGCTTATTATTCTACTTCATACATAATAGTGGATGAGAAATCATGTGCCAAATATCATCAAGCTGAAATTCAAACATAGTATGTTATCCACACACATTATACACAGGTGACATTGATTCATCATCTACTTATCCTAGGTTTTCTTCATGTAACTTCTTTGGTAAAAAAAGCACTAGCTACTCTCCTTTTGCTGTCATTTCACTTTTGATGATATCTTACTGGTTTGAAAATAAAGACAAAAAAGGGTGGTCCAACATAGTTGGATCTATAAAAGACAGATGTATGTAGTCTTACCCTCGCAAGCGAATAGGTTGTTTCCAGATGGCTTGAGAATAAAGATTTAGAAGGGAAATCAAAGGTTACATAAGATCCATAATACATAATAGTAGAGAGAAAACTCAGGAGGAGATAACAGAAACAGGGTGCAATGAAAGAATATGTCTCAGGTCCACAGAAGCAAAACAACATTTTCACACCATAATCAAGTATACAATGTGCACATGATAGTTCCTCTTGAAAGAAGTACGTACATAAAATCCACCACTCACAGCATAACCAAGCTGTTTTAAGGGTAGTTAGTTAACATTATAATTACAATGTCCTGAGTTAATATTGTATATTCATAAAATGTCAACACCCTTCATAGACAATTGTAAGTAAAAACCATCAATCTTAAGTGTCCAAATGCAGAAAGATAATTACCATTGCCACCACAACGCTCACAAGGCACTGGATCTCCCTGCGAATTCCATCGCTCATTAAGTATCAACATGGAACCACAATGTTACTAAAGGGAATCATAATAAACTTTTGGTTGTGGAAGCATATGCAGATGCATTATGCAATGCATGAGTCCTCTAATTCATTTCAGAATGAATTAAAGGGATGTATTCATACAAGGCTTCTATTAAAGCCAAGAAAATAATATTTTTCATGAATTAAAACTAACATAATCCAAAAATTGAAGCAACTGAAAGAGGCTATAAATAGATATCTCAAGATCAGGAAACATTATTAATTAAAGGATGTGGTCAAATTGAACCCACAATTTGATTAACTGCAACACCATAGTAAATAACTTATTTGGACTTATAAAGTTATCATATAAACAATTTTGCAAGTATTTGGAAGATCTTATAAAAAAGAATATCTTATGTATTACCTCTTTTAAGCTAATCTAAATTAAAAAATGCATGTGGGTCTTATAACAAAACAAAAAAAAACATTTTTTTTATTATCAAATTCAAAACCAACAAAAACCATAATTGAATTAAAGTAATTGAAGGAGAAAGAGTGAAATGGTTACCTTAAGGCCAAGGAAGAGAGAAAGAGCAATGGCAGCCAAAACACTAACAGTAACAAGAAGGGTTTGTGTGTCAAAGTAGAAAGAGGTACCAACTCCATTAAGCACCAAAATTGGGTGAATGATCATCAAGAACCTTGTTGGCTTCGTTGGTTTTGGTCTGCATTTGGTGTGAAATTCAAGCTTCAATGAAGAAGAAGAAGGTTGAGGAAGATAATGAGAAGATGAGAAAGAACAAGGACAGAGATGAAGTAAAGAAGAAGAAGAAGAAGATAGAGTAGGAGGAGGATAGTGAGGAGTGTAGTAAGAAAGAGTAGCCATTGATAAAAGAAGAGAAAACAAAAACTATATTATTTATTTATTATGTGTGTGGAGCTTAACCTCTTACTTTTTTATTCCTTTTTTCCTTTTCTTTTTTGCTCATTGCCCCACAAAACATCTTCATCAAAATCAACCATAGAAAATAATTTTAACTACTTTTTAGGGCAAGATCCTCTCTTCGTAGATAATTCCTATTTATATATGACAAAATTAATTTTTTTATAAAAAAATAGTTCATCATAATATTATTCAATTTTCTTGTTAAAGTTTGATATTTGTATCCAAACCATACTAACATATGTCTTTCAAAATATCCATGGTCAACTAATAAGGCGTTAATTTAGTAGTGTAACATCCTACTCAATCCCCTAAGATCGATGATTCGATTTCTGTGAGCGACACTTGTTGGAAGGGACAACCACGAATCATTCATATAGCAAAATATCAAAAAAATATCAAAGTTCATATAGCAAAATATCCTTAATAATATCAACAAAAAAATATATCCATGTTCATACTAATCATTCATATAGCAAAATATCAAAGTTCAAACCATGCAAAAGTAGCAATAAAATAAAACCAAATGTACCATGATAAAGCATTAAAGTAGGCATCAACCACTAAGGTCTAAGACCCAGTCTTGATGTTGATCACTAGGAGCAGGAGCAAAAGCAAGTCTGTTTTCCTCTTTATATTCATTTAGAAGATTCATGAGTGTTGGTTGTGAAGGTTCTTCATTCATAGCATCTTTGGAAACTAATAATGCATGCTAAAGGAAGAATCTAATCATGATTTATAAATACTTAATTATAAATCATTACTAGACTCAAATGTGTGCCAATTCTGAAAACCACTTTAAGAAAAATAAAATGGAATGGTTAAGGGGAAACCACATAAAGAGAATTGAATCATCATACTCACTTCATCCTTGGCAGCATAGTGACAATGAACTTTCAATGTTTTTAAAACTTGTAATTCTTGCAGAGACATGCCAAGTGCTTCATAATATAATATATCAGTGTCAATCCTGACTATGGTAGTGTAGAGTTTGGGGTTTATATTAATTTAATATAAGTCGGCAATCTTAGTGTAAATTTTCTTTTTTTTCTTAATGTAACCCGGCAATATCATTGTAGAGTTTAAAGAATTCTTAGCATTATAAAATAATTGTTTTTCATTTAAACTATTTCTTTTAGATTTTATAAATCTGACTCAAGTTTATTGCACAATGTTTTCAAAATATCATGTCATCTATCAATCCTTTTCATTTTTCATTTCAAATTCAAATAATTATTTATACTTTTATTTACTTATTTATCAGTATATGCAAATGGAATGATGCCACATAAAAGGACAAGTTCCTTGCTATTGAAATTCAAACAATCATTTACTTAAAATTGGAAATATCATTCTAATCATTTAAAAACTAGAGATTCACTTGTTTATCGTTATACATAACTAACTAATTACCCTGTTTTAGTGAATTATCATTTCATTGAAGGAATGAGATATAATTCAACTTCAGAATTTTAAGGATAAGAATATTCTTGAAGAGGGAAATTAGATAAAGATAAAAACTTTAACGATTTAATATATATACACTGACAATAAAAATGTTTTTTACACAGTCAGCGAATCATAACCTTCATATGTTAACTATCATTGACTTTCAAACAAAAGTAAGCTTATAGTGTAAAAAATTTACATTATTGATGCAAAGATTTTAAACTCGGACATAAGTTTGGATGGCTCCTCTTGAAGGATGACTTGAAATATTTTGGTGGAAATAACAGAGAAGGGTTTGATCAAATGATAACATGGTTTAAGTTATAATCATAATGGGAATATTCCAAAAATACAAACACCCACATGAAAAAGACCAAATGGTGCTGCATAATACTAAATTTTATGCTAAAGAGTTATGAGGAGAAGGCTCACAAGTCTCCTCTATACAACATTACATCAACTTTGCTACACCATTTTGCAGCACCCCTTCTTCTTTTTCTTCTTTTTCTTCTTCTAACTTAAGCAAAATCTGGAAGCAATCAAGAAAATGATAAATGAAGAGTCAGACAAACTATACCCTGTATACACTCACTAATCCAAAAATCTTATGTACTGATACAAGTGCAGTGATGATGATCAATGACTTCAACTTGAAGAAGAACTTCCATACAGAAACGGAAGTTAAAAAGCTCAAGGGACTGCGGTCGGCAGATACAAAGTGTTGAGAGCAGTTTTAGTCCATCTGACAGAATTAAATAGCACAATTCTAATACAAAACCTGCAGACACCATCACAATTGCTGATTTCACTAGTTGCCTATACAGAGTAACCTTCTGCTATTTTCCAAGTTTTTTACAAGCCCATAGATGTAGAAGAATGCCAAATTCATCCTTGCGGGAAGGGAGCTCATCAGTACTGCTTCACTAATTATAAATCTTTACTGGCTTCTCAAACGTGTGGCGGTTCTGAAAACAAAATAGGTAAGTTAATACCCTGGAACAAACCAAAGTTTTTTCAACCTCAATGCAGTGGACAAACACAAAACAAATCCAAACAAAACCAAAATGAGCTCCAAAAATCTGTTATTGCCATCAAAGTTACTAACCTGGTTAACAGCATATGCTTTTTTAGGAGCGTTGTCAATATGCTCCAAGCCAAGATACTGCTCCCAAGCACCATAAATATCTCTTCTCTATAACAAGAAACAACAAAAGGACAATATGAGCATAAACTCAAACATGAAAATGGTACTACTTCATAGCATCTGAATTGAAAAGAAAGATGAAAGAGATATTGAATGCACCTGAAAACGACTGGATACAATGTCAGAGTCCTGAAGGTACTCAGGACGTCCTAAGGAGAAAAAAGCAAACTTCCACTGGCCAAAGCAGAAAAATAATAAAAACTTAGGTAAATTAAATCAAAATTTACTAATTGGTTCATCACTCAACAAAACTACTCGAAAACGAGGAAGCTGGGTATAAACATAAAACACAGGAAGAGGAAATACCTTAGCAAACTCATCATCGGGAACTTGAAGTTTCTTCTGTATTCGCAGTTTAATTTCATCCAATGTTTCACCTTCATGTATGACCAAGAAAAAAGGTTCCCCAAAGTTCTGAATTTGCTGTACATATTACAAGGAAAAGAAAAGGTTTGGTAAACAATTAACATCGTACGAAGTATCAAAGGCATCAAAATATTATAACTGTACAAAGTAAAAAAGGAATAAACTAAAACTATTTACCATTTGGTTCTGAGCTGTGTCTTTAGTAAAATGATATACATGAATAAGACGATCATGAGGACCAAGATTTTTCTCCTCATCAGGAATCTGTAAGAAGCAAATCACAACCATTAAAGAGCCTCACTTATTAAGAGAAACAGCCAATATAAAAGCAATTATTATATTCATAAATTCCACTGCTTCCACCTCATACACAAACAATAAAGATAGAAAAAGTAGCGAGAGACTGCTACCTCCTCTGCACGTAATGTCCAGTATTGATCATTGATGCTTTCAATCTTTTCAGTGGGAGGGAAGACCTGGACAGACAATGGCAAAAAAGAATGAATTAAATGAATGTATTTTTCTAATAGCTACACCAGCATTTTTAGTAACACCTGCCTCTCCTGAGCAACAGAGGCAATGAGGTCCGGATGACAGGTGTTCACAGGGTTATTCTTATTAACATTAGAGTGAAATGCTTAAGCACCTGCATCTGCCTCTCCTGAGCAGCAGAGGCAGTTAGGTTCGGATGATAGCTGTTCACAGCAGATCAGTTATGATCAGCTGTTGTATATATAACCAGCTTCACTTGTAATAGTTGGTTACTGATTCATTCAGTACAATCGGAGTTTTCAGATTTAGTAACTCTTCTATCTATTCTATTGTATTCAATCAATAGTTAGTTATGACTTGACATATACGTAACCCCTGTACCTTGTATATCTTATGATAGAAGACTTCAAGCAACCTAAGCTCAGCATCAGGATGAGACATCTCCACCTACAGCAACAGAAAAGTGAGTATAAGATAAAATTAATTAACTGAAGAGAAAATTTATAATTGGAGTAAAAGTTCACAGTTTATTTTTGAACCAAAGCATATAAATCCACCTAAACAACCTTTGTTTTGAGATCATCAAGAACATCCCCCACACTGCTCTGTTTTGGGAGTCTGATGGTATGAATAACCACCTGAATGAAAATTACAAAAATAAAACAAAAAGCTTAAGAAATTTATATACATAAAAACCAAAAGAGAATCAGATCATCATACTTACTTCATCTTTGGTAGCATGGTGAAATGCCACTTTCAGTGTTTTCAAACCTTGTAATTCTGGCAGAGGGATGTCAAGTACTTCATAGTATAAAATATCCGAAGTCTGACACGGGAGAAAGAAATAAGATATTTTGTTTTTCAGGAAGAAAAATTATGAAGGATTGAACAATAACTACCTGGTTATAGTGAACCAGCATGTCTGACAAATGGTCCGCCCCACGGTACTTAATAGGTTGGGGTTTTGGTTGTTGAGAGTAGCAATTGTGTGGGGTAAGCCTAACTTTTGAAGGATCATCCAAACCAAGTTGTTGAGCTACTCTCTCAACAACATCATCATATGTATAGAGCCTTGACCTAGAAGGCAATGTAAATAAGAGTACATGATGAGGATGAAATTCTAAGCAAAGTAATAGATAAATACTTGCATGCTCTCTCAAGTTAAAAATTAGAATATTATAAACAGAATGATTTAGTACAATAAATTCCAAAATGCTTACATCTCCAGGCAGAAATCATCTTCCTTAGGTTTATCCAGAGAACGAAAGTGAACAACCTAAATACATGAATTGGAGATAAAAATATCAGCTGATAGAAGACAAAATAAACATACTGAACCATGCAAGGCTTATTGGTTTAAGATTCATATCCATGCATGCACATGGACAAGCCAAGTTTCATGTTTTGCATCACATCAAATCAAAATAAAATACCTGGCGATTGTGCACATATTCCAAGTATGAAGGTACATCAGGATAGCGGAAATGCTCCTCACTATCCATGGCAGGAGCTCTCTGAAAGCATATAATATCTCCATCTTCTAACTGCAACAGAACAGAAGCTCAACAGGCTACACAAAGATGCAGCAGCACAATGTACGCTATACCATGCATATAAATTACCTGGCTAGCTCGAAAAGTTAACTTCTTGTCAATAGGTTCACACATGACATTTGGTTCAAACTTAATTTCCTGCACAGCAATAGGCTCAGTCAATTCACTACTGCCAAATATTAAAGATGCTTATTAAGATCAGAACCTGAAAATTGCATCACCAACGGAAGTCCACTCCCTTCCAACAAGATTTATGCCAGAAAGATAATTTTTATGTATCAAGTATTTTAATTATTATCAATTGTAAAAGTTTAACCTAATCTAGAGAGAAAGGAGAAGAGAATTCTGATTTTATTTCATTGGTAGAAATGAATTCAATGAATTCTTACAATAGTTGAACCTCACTATATATATAGAGGTCTACAATAGGATGTAACCTAACTAACAGCGACAGTTGTAACTAACTTTTATTCTCTAATATCAATAATCAGTTACTAAACAAATGAAGGCATAACTGCTTGACCAACACTTAGCAGGTAAAGAAGCATATTGCTTGAAAACATAGGCTGGACATCATTCATAATTATTTTTTATGTTACAGCTGAGAAATGTTAAAGGGGACAACATATACCAACCTCATAAAGTCCAATCTCTTCGTCAGGATCATAACCAGCCATTTTATTTAACATTGTTAAGATTTCTGATGGCTTACCAGTACTCTTTACAAACCGTCTACCTAAATAACTGCCACCACAGGAAAAATACATGTTGTGTCAATCCAGTTCAGTGTTACATGGTAATCTGTTAAACAAAGAATTACTGAGTACCGTAGCTCCTCTTTTTCTGGTTCATATAACTTGAAGAAAAGTAATATATCATCCTTTGTCTTCTCAGGTGGTGCAATGGGACGTAAATCCTACATAACAATGTAGATTGTCAACAGGACTTGTGTTGGGATATTAATGCTTAATGCTATGAAAACATAACAAAACTTCCATGATATAAATGATACCAGTCCACGCTCCACTTCCAAAAACAACTTTAGTTCTGCGTTGTTGACCTTGTTTGATACCTCTCTCAATTGACCAACCTGCAATACAAAGCAAATTGAGAAAAAATGAACTTGCCACAAATTCACACAGTAGTAACTATAATCCAGGCCGAGAATAATAATCGTAAAAAAGGTAAGCAGTGATGACAATTATGAAATTAGCAAATCAAAATAAGATGGCATGAAGCATACAATAGATTTGACACAAAATATGTGGTGAAGGCAGCTCATTTTAAACAAAATCAACATCTCCAATAAAGTATAAAACACATCTTCAAGTTACTTTCTATTTCCAATTTCGTCCGGTAACTTCATTCTTTTTCATTTTGGTCCTAACCACTGACTTTTCCTCAAAACTCAATCCAAATTCGCTATTTTTGTGTCATTGAGTTCAGAATGAAAAGATCTGCAATATGGTTATATTACTTTTCTATGATGGTATCATCGAAAGATGGGTTTTAAGCTACAAAACTAATGGGAAAATAACATACAAGACCAATTTGAAAACAGAAAAATGACCTATGACGAATCTAGTTGTTTTGCCTTTTTTATGAGTGAATGTCTGTGTGGTAAGGCGAGCAAAATAATGAAGAAAATATAAAATACTAACAGATTGTGCTTCCTCAACATGTGTCAATGGTCGATTAGGACGAAAGGTATGGTTCTGACGCTTTGCCCATAGCCAATATCGCTGGAATTGGACTGGTACACCAAATTCTTTTGCAACCTCTTCCTGCAAATCACAAATTAACAATAAAATAAAAATTAATCGACCATCGCAAGTTTCTTGTGGTTATTATCAACGAACATCAGCATCACAAGTTTCATAGTTTAGTATTGACTTAAAAATAATTGTTTTGTAAGTGATTAGTAATAATACCTTGAAAAGGTTAAAAGACATCTGTTTTTGGACACGAAAACTCCTCACTTTGTCGTGGTCTACGAGATCAAAATATATATCCTTTCCAATCTGCTCTACAAGGTCCTCATCACGCGCCACCTAAAAAACATCATATGCTATCAGTAATATATAAATACACTTTACTTAGAAAATAATAGCATCTTTGAAAAGCCATAGACAACACTAAATTCTAGAAATGTAAGTCAGGAACTATGAACCTTTATAATAGTGTAAAGGTGAGCCTCTGCCTTCTCTTTCTTTTTGTGCTCTTTCTCTTCCTGCTCTTTCTTCAACCTCTCCTGCATTTATCCGTTGCACCAGCTCAGCACAAATTTTCCAAAATAAAACAACATAAATAGTACCAAATAATATAAAATAAAAGACATCAATAAACTATACTTGGCTTGGTTTTGGTTCCAGAAGCAAATAATTTTTTTAACTTGTAGGGTTTGTGAGAAAAACAAAACATAAAACAGGTTCAGTTGACAACAGTCATCAAATTGATTTCATTAGCTGATTATAGCATGCTTTCTAATATTTATCATAAAATAACAATGAATTTGTCTGTAGATGAGGCTCGCATGAAGAATTGCAGATGACAAACATGTTGCTATTTTACTTTCTGTACTCTGAGTCCTAAAGTACATAAGAATAGCAGCTTACCCTTAAATGTTCAGCAATGTCTTTCTCATCCACATTGCATATTATTTTGTCCTTGTCAGTTTCACGAATATACACCAGCATATAAGCATTTGAATATTTGGTGAATTTAAAAGGAGTGTTATTGAATCCAGGATTTGTCTGTGGTAACTGTTAAAGTACAGGTGGTTAAATTGTAAATAAGTAAATGCTCAAATGCTTAAAGGGATCAAATACCACAGCCAACAGCAATAAAACAATTACCTCCTCCTCGCCACCGTACTGCTCTTCTAATGCCCGTTTAATGTCTTCTTTTGTCACCCTCTCGTCATCAAATTTGTACCTGAGATCCAGTAAGATAATCAATCAAATCATGCAATGAAGGGCTGAGACAGTGCCAACGACAATCAAGCCTTAATCCCACTAAGTGGGGTCGGCTACATGGATCAAGCGACCCCATAATCTTCTATCATAATCATGTTCATTGACAAAGCATGCTAATTTGAATAATATATTACTAAATACAATCAAAAGTGTCAAGGGAAAGAATTTAGCTATTTAATCGTCTAACACTGCAACAAAGTCATATCAAATATCACTTGGCATATACTCTTGAAGCAACCATTCCACTGCTGTGAGTATATAAACAGTTGCTACAATTAAAGTCGTGTAAAAAAATTGTGAATCAGAAAACATTAATCAAGGATATAGAGGTGTTAGGTGTGGTGCTTGTATAAAATTAAGTGGAGTGATTATGAAGGTTCCATCATTGTAAGATTGTAACCAAATACTCTCCACTTCACCCATATTCAAAACAAGCAATAGAGGTCTGATGTAAATAACTCATCTCTATTGCATTGAAAATTGTGTAATGTAAAGAATTAAGAAAATATTTTGCTCACAGTTTGAAAATTGATTTCGCCACTTGCAAGGATTGTAAACAAAATACTTATATTTGAACTATGTTAGACTCAGAAATTCATGTAATGTCATTACAATTGTTTTAAAAAATGATGCTGGATCAGTAGAACTAGATGAACTATGTAACTTTCATGATAACCTTATGAAAAGTTAAACAGGTCTAAGTCCTGTATATGCCAAACTGATTGTTCATCACATCATCAATGTAATTTACTACTCACATCACTCCCACATAACACATCTCAGTACTTCCTCCATGTCACGTATATATTCTTGTTATCATGTCACATAATTTGTAATCTCAAAACAATGAAACATGTATTCACCAAGTGTATGTTATCTAGCTAGCTATGTATGGTCTCTAGAAACTCAGAGAACCACAAAAGAAATTGTTGAATGCAGCAATATCAGCATTTAAGCAGGTATCATAACATGCCCCCCACCCTCATGCATCCATGCATAAAAGCATTGTAGCTCAAAAGGCAATGTACAGTTGAAACATACAAACCCTATTATACATACCACTGCTCAGAGAGAGTTGGCCTTATAAAAGCATAATAATGTCCGCCATGTACACCACCACTGTGAACCAAAACACTGGGGAAAAATTTCAAATCTGTCAATACTGAACATCATAAATTAATCTAAGCATAAAAACTAATTGCGCAAGGACAAGCCAACATGAAGGAACAAATATAAATAGTTAAATACCATATTTCCGATGTTCACTATCCATTTTATAATGTTTCGTTAAAATTTGAGAAGGCATTCCCCTATTTGATTTGCAAGAATCAGAGTTGGCTCTCCCTAAGTTAAATTGTTTTTTTCCTATCCAGTTTCTATCCTCAAATCACGTTCTCCCTCTTATATTTTTGTCTCCTTTCTTCTTTCTATGCTTCCTCTAACATTTCCTTTTCTGATACTGCTGTAGAAAATACTCCGCCAGGATATTATAAAGTCAAGCTTCACATGTTCTTTAATCATAACTTTCAGTAACATGACATAATTACAGGAAATGTGATTAATCAACTACAATATACTCAACCATATGAGTAAAAAACACCTACATAAATGCTAATAACGGCTTCTAACACTTACACGGCTCAGCAAATGATATCATGCTTTAAATAAAACATATGCACCAAAAGACAAACCACCAGATAAAATATTACGAAACAAGTCAGAAAGGTCACAAGCAGACTAACACTGATGCAATAAAGCCATACAGTAAACTGCAACAAAAACTGATGACACTACCACTGTCCACTACAATACCTGTGAAGTGTGTAAAGATTGCGGACAGTCCTGTCAGCATCAGGTGATAAATATTTTCCATTCTCGCGATCAAGGTCAAGTTGCAAGGGAAACTCGTAACGGTCATTAATCTACATGTAGACCAAAAAAGAAAGGAAAAATCAAACTTCCACTCATAGAAAAATCTGTTGTCTCTATCCATCAAAAGTGACAAATCCATTGATAGAACAGTAGAATCTCAATATAATAGCTAATGCCCATGCTGCCTCTAGCACTCTAGCAGACAATCTCCCTTCACAAGTTAATTTTAAATATATGTAATGTACATATAAAAGATAAGCTCTTCCTGACGAAACAGTTAAAAGAATAAAAAGTTATCCACAAAAAAGAAGCAATCTCAGGAAGAAATCATGTGGCAATCGATAACACAAGGACCTACTGTCCTCTGTGAATGAATGCATACTATGATACTACAATGAACAAGTATATCACTATACATCGTTCAGCATAACTAATTATACGCATTTTATAGTAGATCTGATTAGCTGAAGCAGACTGTATGCATCTTACTCTGACAAAAAACTAAAGACCATTTGCAACACACTTTCACTGTACTAAGTAGTGGAACTCTAAATAATAAAATAACTACTAAAACCCTCATATGCCAGCAAATGAAGCACCAAGAGAAGGAAATATGTTACCAGTCTATTGGACTACCAACCTTTACCATAGTATCCCTCATAAAGTCATATTCAAATCTTTTCAGCTGAAGCTGCAGGACAGGTGGAAAATCAATGAATAGGACCCCCTTCTTAGCATCCTGAAAATATTATGGATCACCAAAAAAATAAGTTTACACATCAAACTAGATAGAATAAGCTGCTTATATGATTGTGATATGACTCTGTCATGGCACAGAATAAACTGCTTATATGATTGTGATAAGACTCAGCCATGGCACAGAATAAACTGCAACCAACCTGCAGGCCATATTGTTCAGCATGATATTTGTTGTCCCCCTCAAGACGTTCAACTTCGACATACTTGTCAAATGAAGCATAAACATCACGACAGCCTTTGACATCAAGCTGGAGGTCTGTCATGCATGTGGAAAAGTAAATTAGCATTAAGTGACAAGGTAAAACTAAATATATAATTAAATTCAGCATGCATATAAAAGTACCATAAAATGACTCCTTCCTAGTTGATTTGTAGTCCACATTGATGCACTCAATGTAGTTCATATGGTGCCCTTCAAATAACTTCTGTATAGTTCCCTCAACAACCGTTCCCTAGAGACAATAAAAATAATCCATAAAGCATTTGGGATTGTAGTTTCAGAAACATCCGAAGGCCTTTCTGTTACCTTCATTTTGTCTTCAAGTTTTTCACATAGGACTCTATTTAGTTCTTGAACGTCATGCTGCATGAAAGAATCATATGTATCCCATCCAAAAGACTTTGTCAGATCCTTTGTTGCAACACTGGTATCACTATACTGGAGCTTGTAGAATAAACTTTGAAGAGCCAAAGGGATGCTTCCGGAGGGCATATCATTCTCTGTAGTTGGCATGTGGTACACAGCCTGAAATGTGACATTCAGGACCCAGCTTCCTCATCATTTCAATCACACAACTGAACTTCAGGCAACAAGAAAGAAAAAGTAGAAATATTGCCTAACCTTTCGGAAATAAGGAATATGGTACAAAGTTTGGAGTAAAGAATTCATATAACAGGTAGCTCCCTGGTTCTTAAGGCCAACATAGCCAGTCTCCTTCTTTGAATCATAACTCCAGTAATCAACAATCCTACGAACAAGAACCTCGGCTTCAACTACAAGAGTATCATTTAAAAGATACCCTCTAGAAGGATCATATAATTCACCAAGTGGCATGAAGGACGTAAAACCCCAATCACTTTCTCGTGCATTGAATTGGTGCTGAGTGTCTACATAGTGTTAGTAAAATGAGTTATAGCAAGATCCATGGATATGCACCCAAAAAATCATCAGCACCCTTCTACATTTTCCTCTTTCATTTGTTTCACTAATAATACTAGCAAGTTTAGTTTTTAAAAAAAGCCAACACAGTGCAGGAGGCTCCCACTTAGCGGGGTCTGGGTATGACAGGTAAAATAAAAACTTCATGATTTGGATCCAACTTGAAAAGGAATATATGTAAAAGTGGCAGTTAAAAAAATAGTAAGGGGTTTAATGAAGAAAAATTGAATGGGAAGATGAAAGCAGAAGAAATAAACAAGTATGTCATCACCTTGTTTTGTTAAGCTTTCAAATTTTTATCAGGATATGCAAAAAATGCTTAATAATTTGATACCAATTGATAAGAACCTTGGAAGAGCCATACCACAAAAGCTAGCTCATATATGGGAAGGGATGCCCAAGGACAGAGCTATTATGAATGGCTCTTGACTCATATCATCATCTGATGTGGGACTATATTACTTTAGCAATTGTGACATACAGTGAAAATTCGAATTTATACCAAAAAATTACATTCTTCAAGTATCAGTTATCAGATGCTCTTCAATTAATTGCAGCAAACACCTTACATCATTCTTTATTTTTAATTTCAGCATGTAACAAATGTAAAGAACAGATTGAAGAGACTACCTTTTCTCACGGTGTACTTATTCTGGATTTGATTAACCACTGCCAAGCTAAACTGTGCATATCTACTCCAACCGTAGGGCAAACTAGTTGAGTCTGCAACATCCAAATACATGGATAAATAGTCCACATTGTTCCCTTTTGGGAAAATAAGTACACGCCTGTCAGTTCAAAACAAGAATCAGGAGAGGATATCACTGAATTTAAGTACAAGTAGGAACTAATATTTAAGAAAAATGAACATCAGAATCAACTAAGAGAATGTTTAAGCAAGATACCACTTATAACCACCAACAACAAATACTTCTGAATATAGCTTTTTTGTATTCATCCTAGAAAAATTGTCAATTCTCCATGTGAATCTCGATGATGGAGGATCCTCAACAGGCTGGCTCTCAACAGTGTTATTGGCAGTTTCGGGTTGAGCCACAACTAGTTATCACAAAAATAAATGAAAAAATAGCAATTAAGTGTGGTGTGTTAAATGAAATGAAAAAAATTAAAGTGACCATAACTGAACTACACTCCCTAATCGTTGGCCAGGAAAAACATGAGAACGTATATAGAATTACAATATCAATTAAATGTTGCAAAAAAACAAAAGTTAATTTCCAGAATGCAAAACTAATAAATAAATAAAAATTGGTACAACAGAAAACCAAGAATTCTGAAACCAACTTATCATTGGTTCTTCTCTATCTATCTATTTTTTCAAGAAACCAAACGGTGCACAAACTGGTTCTGAACTCTTGTAATTTGATTAGATCAAATATAGGGCACCCTCAAATAAAAGGCAATAAATGAAGTTACAAAAAAAAAGAGGTTTCTTCTCTACAGATCAAATACCTTCCATGGGTTGGTGATTATTCTCAGTCGAATTCGTATGCGGGACGAGCATCTCCTCATCTTCCTGCTGCTGCAAAAAGCAAAATCAAAACAAAAAATCATCATCCTAGTTCGGATCCACCGAAGACCAAACCCAGTTGAATCAATCCACACATAAAAACCCTGAAATTCAAAATATGAAATACAATACAAGCATATTAATTAAAGCAAATTCAACTACCACAGATCAAAAACCACAACCCCTAAAGGAAACCCCCCAAAAATAAAAAAATTCAAATTGATACCAACCAAACACACGATTCAGCTTAAAAAATCATGAAAAGATAAATACGTAATTAGAAACACATAATCAATTGAAAAGTGAAAAAAAGATAGAAAAAGCGAGTGCATAAAGAGTAAGAGTAGACGTACATCAATGGGAGCTGGGGTCATAACAGTCATGTCGAATTAGGGAAATTGAGTTAACCTAAGAGTTGCTTCAATTGAAACAATGGAGGAGAGAGAAAAGAGTTAGAGAGAGAGAGAACGAGATCAGAAGATGCAAGAAGAAGCTTATGTTGAAGAGACAAGAGAGAAAGGTCTTTGCACTTATTTGGGGTTAGGGGTAATTTAGGTATTTCATAACTTGACGCATGTCCAAATTCTTAATAATACAATTAAAAACTTAATTTATTATATTTGCACGGTCTTTTTTTATAACATCATTTATTACTTATATATAATGCTTTTACTAAACTATTAAGTGTATTGCTATATTGATTCTAATCAACTATTAATATTTGAATGATGAAAATTATGTTGACACTGATATTATCATTGTGAATACCTTTTTCATAAAATGTATTTTTTTATTGGTGAATTGTTTTTTTGGATTGAGTTCCACTAAGGTGAATTTTTATATTATTTTTTCAACTAAATGTGGAAGTAAGGTATTTTTTATAGTAAAAATATCAGAAAATATTCACTTTTCTATTATTTAGCAAATTGAAGATGATAGTTATGAAAGAAAAAGTGATATTTTGTTATTATTTAGTGAATCTTATATTAGATCATATTCACTTATACCACTTTTATACTTTGGATATCTTATCTTTTAAGCATTTTTCTATTGTCACTTGAAATACAAATTTCCATAAGCTACTTTATTAATTTAAGTATATGAGTGTTTGCCCATACCCTAAATACCATTTATGAACTTCACATTTTGGAAATTTATTTATACTCTAACTTACTTATATTTTCTCAATCTCATTATTGAACATAACACTTCGTTATAGTGTCACACCTCCTTAATCTCTAGCCACATATGTTGTTTTTATATGAAGATTAAAGTTGATTCGATAGATAGGTGGTTGTGAAAGATAGTATATCCGTTGCCCCAATTTTTATATTATTTTATGTATTATCACCTCTGATTGGTTAAAAAAATTTATCTAAGTTAAAATTATAATTATTAAATATTTTTCTGGCAATCATATTTAAGTACGTTTAGTTTATTTGAAATTGGTTGTATTAAAGTTTGTTCCATTTTACCTTATGTAGTTACAACTTAGATGTTGAAAAATCCATTCTCACATCATATCATAGCTATGCATGCTTGAATGCCCCATAACACAACTATCAATGGTGGAATAGCATCCACTCATTAAGGTCTAGCTTGGTCGGAGTGGAAACATAAAACTCAAAATTTGGGTTAAGCAAATAAAATTGCACCTAAAGTGACAAGTAGTATCAAATCATGGTCACAAGATCAATTCCCATATAAGACATGGCAAGTGCTATAAGTGATATTACATGTAACATTTTGTATATTATTGTGTAGGATTTGTCTCTATGTTAATTGAGAGAATTCTTATTCCATGAATATAGCTCGGGTGGGGTTGGAGTACGATTAAAACTCAACTCTACTTGTTGACCTTAAAGAAATAATTTTGTCTCTTAACTAATATCTATATGTTTCGGTCTTGTGATAGACACTTAATCTTTTGAGAACATAATAGTGAAATCTCACTAATTTTTTTATTGGTTGGTTAAAAACTAGTATGGTAATACATTTTTAAATAAATTTTTACATATACATGTTTGAACTTTTCAATACATGTGTAAATGTGATTTTTTAAATCAATTTGGAGAAGGATGTTTGTGAATATAAATTTGTTTAAATACATTCTAATATATATATCTACCTCAATATGTGTTTTCTTAAAATACATTCTTCATGTAGATGTGTGAACATACATATATTTAAGTAGTACATGCCAATATGTCTACAAACAATGGAGGAAGTTACCAACAATGTATTTGATTATTGGGAGCAACACTTGTTAGGAGATTAGTTTCTTACGAGAAAAGGTGAGGGATACTCGAGAATACCTTGGCAGTAAAAAAACAATGGAAGAAGTTTAAATTACAAGAGGGGAAGAAAGGAGCCTTATGCATAAGAGAGTTGTTGGGTTAAAAACTAGCTGGTTTGAGTCCTTTGGTTAAAAGCTACTCCAACCAATATGTTCCAATCAACATTAAAAATGCCAATGACTGGCCACTGAGGTTGAATTTCAGCCAGCCAGGGTCAAGGCTAGAAATTTTGATCCAAGCATTTCTTTATGAAACCATTTCAAAAGGCTTTCACATTTTCACAATTAACTCTTCCATTCCTTAATAGTAGAGGAAATGCAATAAGCCAAACCAAACTTTGTCCAAATATATCAGCATGCTAAATAAATCAAACTATCTACAATTTAAATCCTAAAATTAAGTCAAAAATATATGTTAATAAACATTTAGCTCAGGCCACATTTAGCTCAGGCCACCTAAAATTAAGTCAAAAATTAACTTTTTTTTCCTTTTTATACAAAAAAAAATACATTTTTACCTTTTTTCCTTCTTATACAAAACACATTTCCACCTTTTTCCTTATCATTAAATATGGCCCCTCCTTTGTGAAAAAAGACTTATATGAAGACGAAATCATATAGAAATAATCAATAAGATTTTGACAACATATTAATATTTTAATTATAATTAAATTTAATCTTAAGTAATAACACCAAAAATCAGTACTTGTATTTAAATGTGACATGTTACATGCATCTCCATACAAATTTTTCTCTTAATTTTGAGGATGGAAACACTTTATTTTCCCATACATAATCCAATTCCCCACGATTAAAATCACTAGAATTCTGAACAGATTCAATTCAAGGACCATTGTTATTGTCATCTCAGAAACAAAGGTAAGCAAAAACTATCACCATAATGTCTCATTACATTAGGTAGCACCACTCTCACATCACAATAAAACACACTAAATTCACATACCCTTTTTTTCTTTGTATTTTTGTCATTCTATTCCTCTTTTCACTTCTGCCATGGACATGGTACCATAATTTTTCACACCCATAAAAAACTCTTATATGTCCAAAATAGCCCACACAACAAATTTCAAAAAAACAACATGCCCACACAGAAAAAATCAATCTTTTTTACTTCATCTGTTATGCACTCAAGTTTCCTTCCTTCCCCCAATAGATTCTTCCCTACTGAGCTTTTGATTCTCCACCAAATACCAAAACCCTAGATTTTTTTTTTCAATTCAATTATTCATTGTCTGAGTTCTTTACCCAAAACAGAACATACTCAAAGTTCCCCCTTCTTTTGTATCTATCACATTCCTACCTCAATTCTCCGACCCTTTGATTTCTTCAACACTTTACCCTGTTAAATCTCCATTTTCTTCAAGTGGGTTTTCGAGAAATTGACAACCCTTGCTTTCTGTTCATGAATGGGTATGGTTTAGTTTCTGCTCAGAGACTTGTTTTCTTACCAAAAGAATGATTTTTAGTGAGTAAATTCAAAAGGGTCTGATTTATTTTTGGTTTGCTATGTGATTTGATGCGCATTTTCTTTATCTGTGAACAGTTCTGAAGTTGCAGCAGCAATGTCGGATGACATGCTGATGCAATTCTCTTCAAACTCTTCGAACCAATCGGATCAGTCTCTGCCTACAAAGATTGCAAAGCTGGAAGCTCGAATGGTGGGTCGGGGTTCCTCCAATGCTTCTCAGCAATCAACTCGGTCCCCTGCTCCTTCTCCGGCTTCGAAATTTGCAGGAGTTGCTGAGAATGTGGTTGAACCATCCACTTCAAGTGATTCTGATGACGATGTGAGTTTGGTGATTTAGAAGCTTCTTTTTGTATTTATTTACTTTGGTGATTGACTTGTTTATTTCTAATCTATATCTATATCTATGGTTTTGGATTATTGGATGTGATAGACGAATGTGGTATATTCAAGCGGGTGAATAAAATAATGGATGTGATAGAAAGAAAGTGTCACTCAAGTGAAAATTTTAACACACCTATAAGACTCCAAGCTGCAATGTTATATGGAGTGAATGTTGGACGGTAAAATGTCAAGAAAATAATAAATTCAATGTAGCTTAGATGAGATGTTGTTGGATGAGTGAACACAATACATAATATATGATTAGGAATGAATGCATTGAGAAAAAAGTTAGTGTAACTCCTCTTATAGAAAAGATGGTATAATCACGCCTTAAGTGGTTTGAGTATGTGAAAAGGAGTCTGGTAGAAGCCAAGATAAGGATGGTAGATCAAATGGAGGTTCACCCAATTTCTAGAAGCAAACCAAGAAGAATCTTAGGCGAAACCATTAGGAAATATTTAGAGACCAATGTTGTGTCAATAGACATGATTTATGGTAGAGCATTATGGTATCATTTGATTCATGTAGCCAACTGCCGACCCACCTAGTAGGGCCAAGGCTTGATTGTTGTTGTTTATTTTTTGGACAAGAAGGCCGTCAACTTATCTGTTTATTAATGATCTAGAAAATCAGCTGATGCATGGATATGCCTTTTGTTGAACTGAATTGATTAGATTGTCTGTCTTCATATTTTGTATTCTAGAATGGTGGGGAATTCTTAATACAAGCCAACACACAGAAGCGTCAAAGACATGAAGAACATGCCAGCTCCAATGTTTTTGAGCGTGCTGAGGTTTGTTTTCATCGAATGACTCAAACTTGGTATACTCTTTGATTTTGTGTTAGAATAGCTGCATCTCATGTTGAAAGTACAGAAGCTCACTGGAAAAATTGCTTCCTTTTTGGATTATTTTTAAATGTTTTGATGCTGTCATCTTATTGTACTAATATTTTGAGGACACTAAGCATTTGTTATAAGTGATACTCTTTGTCTCATTAATTGTTCATCTGGTTGATTCTAACTGAGATGATTTATATATCAGGTTGTTACTGATGGAAGACAAACTAGTTTGGAGGCTGCAGAGACAAAAACTAATGTTGATGTGAATAAAAAGAAACCTGGCCGTGGAAGAGGCGGCTCTGGTTCAAGTAGAGGCCGTGGTTCCAGAGTTAATGATCAGACCAGAACACCGATTCCTCATTCATCTGTTTTGGCTTTAAATGGTCAGATTGATAATGTATGCTCCTTTCCCCGTGACATATGGTTATTGTAATTATCATTTGTCAGTATCAGTTTTAAACTGTTCTCTACTATTGTCAGTACATTTATAGTTCATAACATGATTGCATGCATATTTGTTACTGTTATGTCTTTAACTGATTATATTGGAGACCTGAAGTTGAAGCCTCTTAGGTGAGGTACAGGGAGTTGATTGTATTTTCTGTAATCTGTAGCATAAAGAAAAGTTGATTGCATTAGTCTTGAGTACCTTCTTATTTTTTTGATTTCTTAAGTGGTTACTCAAAGACAATGCAATGTTTTATAAATTATTAACTCTATTCTCATTTCAGCAAGCTTTGTTTGGTAAAAGGGTCTATGTGCAACTTCTAGGTCTAAGGGTTAAGCAAGTCGGAGTTGTTTATGATTCGTATGAATGAACGATTCACAATTTTAGGAATGACATATTGCTTAAGCAATGAATTTTGCATATTGATAATTATATTGTACTCCTTGATTGTTCCCTATAAAGCTCATGCTTGGTTGCAGGATGGAAGACTCAAAGATCAGTTTCTTAATGATAACTATGCTTCATTAGAGGTATGACTTCAGCTAAACTTTTGAGTTCCACATGCAAATTTTATGGTTGGTAAAGAATGTATGGATTTATATCATAATAAATAGAAGTTTGATATGATTTTTTCATTTCTCCATCTCCCACCAGATCTCAGCAATTTATTTGATATACCTCACTGATACATTGAAACTTCAACATCATTCTATTGTTTTGTTGGTGTATTATTAGCTCTTTTTTCTTTCCAATTTTTTCCTTATTGTATTTTATGATTATCTTAAATTAGGAAGTGGTTGCATCTTTACGTGCAAAAGTTGTTGCAATGGAGGAGGACTTGCGTAAATCAAAACAAGATACCTCTGACTATCAGAATCTTTGTCGGCAGTTAGAAAAGGTATATGGATAGTTAAAAAATCGCAATAAGAATGCGAACCAGATGTCTGTTTTCTGATCTTTTGATAGTGTCAACTTTTTAGATAATGTTTTAAATATGTAGGTAGTTTGAAAAAATGTATGGAAGTTTATACCTATAAAATGAAACAAAATACTTACATTGAAGTTTTTAACCCAAATGTAACAATGTTAGTATCAAATATGGCACTTAATTGATGGATAACTAAGTTCCTTGAGCATGATGTGGTTCGACTCTGCCGTGTGTATGGAAATAACTGTTGGTAGAGATAAAACCCACTCCGATGATCTCTATGCCTCGAAAGGGATTAGTCTCTTGTTGTCAGCCAGGGGACACCCTTGTTGCACAAAAAATACACAGCACTTAATTTTTCATTACATTAACAAATCGTATATTGTACGTGTTACGTGTAGCATGTATCTAATTCAAAGTTAATTAAATACCAAAAAGTGATAAACTAATTTACACAAAACGTTTTTAGTGAGAGATTAAATTGTGAAGTTGTTATCATGGTACTTGACTCTTTTTTATGCAACGAAGGTCCTATTTCACATGCCCAATAGCATTATTCACTGCAGGAATTTCCCATTATACGTTCTGTTTCATGCTCTTTGAGAAAAATGCTTTTAGATAAGAAAGAGTAGGGATATGCAGATCGGAACTGATCTGTTGCACTGACTGAAATATACTCAATTTTCATATAAAGTTACATTTTGTAATTTTATCAAAAAAGTTATGATATTGCTTTGTGCATCAAATTTTTTAAGTAGAAAGTGTAAATCTTGAAGACTTCCTGTCTTTTACCATTCAGACCACACAGATGTGAAATACGTTTGTTGTGAAATGATGAAAATTGCTCTTGAATTGGATTGAGTTTTGCCTTTCAAATGATGAGTTGCATCATTTGATTACATTGGTTAAATGAACAAGTTCTCACCATTTTGGGGACAAAATAACATGAATATAAAGTCAATGGTAATGTGTGTATATATATATTTATGTATATATATGTATAAGGTAATGGAATTACTAGTCATTGAAATTGATATGAAGATGATTTGCCATTTTAACGCTTGATTTTGGCATGCGCAGGAACTGAAAGATGTAACAGATCATGAACAACAAATGAAGCCTAAGGTGTGATTATTTTCAACATTTGATTGCATAACAGTTGGATGTTAAACAACAAATCTTGCTTGTATTTAACTTGTATATACAATTATTTTGGTAGAAAGTGCATTGTGTACCGAGTCTGAGTATATCCTGAAAATACCCAATCACCGTAAACAAACGCATTATCATATGGTTTAGGGCACATGACTATACCTGTAACCCAGGGTTGAATGCTTAATTGCAGAGTATTTTTGTTTGAAATTTGATGTTTCATCCCCTTGTGTGAGTTTTGAATGGTGAGAAAATCATATTGATGCATGAGTAATAGAAAAGAAAAGAACTCCTAGGTTGTATGCAGTTAGACAACCCCTTGAGCAAGGAGGCAGGCAGGTTAATGAACATTCTTTGTAGCATGCATCAATTATGCCGGTATATTTACTTCCATTCCTTCTATTTTGCAGAGAACAAAGATAATATCTGATTTGCTGATATCAGTTTCGAAGGCTGAGAGACAAGAAGCAAGGCTGAAAGTACGACAAGATTCTTTGAGACTTGGAAATATTGGTGTAATCAGGTCGGTATACATGAAGCATTGTCAGAAATTATTTTTCATATTATATTTTCATTTTTATTGGTTTGACTATGAACTGTAGAGCTGGAACAGTCATATCTGAGACCTGGGAAGATGGTCAAGCATTGAAGGATCTGAATGCCCAACTTGTATGTCTCATTTTCTTTCTCCCTTTGTGTTTTTTAATTCTAATTTTTGTATGATGTTGCTATCTAATTATTTATTGATTTAACTTGTATTAACTATTAAGGTATGTGCTGCTAATTATACTTATGTGGCAGAAGTTGTATTGTATAAAGAGGCTGTTTGTTTTTTTGCTAAAGTAATCTACTGTGGGTGTAATCTTCTGTATATTTTACAACACCTTAGTAATCTTCTGTGTGAGTATTTTGGGTATTTCATGCAAAGTAATATGCAAATCTGGGTGGACAAAAAGGGGGTTCTTTATTATGACCTTATCTGTTAAGAGTTTTTACCAAGGATATAAGTTTTGGCCCTGATTTACCCCTTAGTAATAGCCTGTCTCAGAAAGTATTTCATACAAATTTTCGATCAATATAACATTTATACGTTACATGGAGGGTAAATTTGGTGCACCTTAACCTCATTTTTGCTTAGCTGCTTAGGTATTGGACGCGCTTGCTAGATTCATTGAACTTGACTTTCTTAGGGGAGAAGATTGAACACGACTACTTTGGAGAGAAGATTAAACATGACTTCTCTAATGCGTAGTCATACTCTTGATAATTGATTTTGGTCATACAGATTTGGGAAAGTGCATACAGATAAGAGGCAGAATTTCAAAGCTTCTAGAATGCTTTTTATATAGATCTTATCATACTGCATCAGTAATCTTATGCATAATATGAAGTCAAACATCAAAGTTAATTGTTTCTGATGGAACATCTAACTTCATTGTTCAATTTAACTGTCAATCTATGAAGATATTCGGGCAATTCTATCAAAACCCAAAGTCATTGCTCATACCCACATGGATGCACCATCCGTCACTGTAAATAATTGTAAATAGCCAGACGGATACACCATCCGTCTGGGTGTGAATAGTGGGTTTTTGTGTGTTGATAGAATTGCCCAAGTCCCCTTGTTGCACTTTTAACCCCACCTAGTGGGATAAAGTTTTTGGTTGTTGTTGTATTTGTGAACTTTTGAACTGTATACCTTTCATCTACTGTCTTAGATTATAAATATCATCAAACTCGGACCTTTTTGCTTCAGTTGGATAGTTTGCGGGATACTTCTTAAGGATTGTGTTTTTGTTGTTTCTAGTGTTTACCATTTGTAATATATGACCATAGCACAGGGCATGTTATGTCAATGTTACTATAACTTCTGTCTGGTAGTTTGTTTTGCAATTGAAAGCATTTCATTAGTAATAGCATGACTTCAGTTATTGTTTGATTTTTTGCAGAGACAACTAATAGAAACAAAAGAAGCAATTGAACGGCAGCGCAAGTTATTTAAGAAAAGACAACCTGGTACAATCATTTTCCTTTTTACTTTGAGCACTTGTCCTCCTAAAGTTGTGGACTAAGGGTTGAATGGACCAAATTTGGGCTTGTCCCTTTCCCCTCGCCTTCCTCCTTAGTTTCAATACCAGTTGACAGTTGTTAGTATGAGCGTACCATTGATCTTTGTAAACCTTGACATTTAGTACTTTTACGTATTCACTTTTAATAGCCTTCATATTTATTTGTTTCCAGATACTATGCAAATCATGACTGACCATATGCTCCTAAACATGGCCCTATGGACCTCATACTATCTTGTAATATTATTTTTCTGGTAACTGTGTTAATAGTTATTCATTATCAATTGCGTTTGTTTTTCTGGCTGAAGATAAGGGAGATGGTACAGATGCAGAGGCTGGATTACCGGAAGATGTTCTCATTCACGATGAAATCTACAAGTCTCGACTAGCTAGTATTAAACGAGTAAGTTGCTACTTTTGCTTGTTTGATTATTATTTTTCCTTTTAATGTTTCTAATAACAGGAAAAAAGCAGGAAGAAGAACTTATTCTGCGGGAGAGGGATCGCTACGAAATAGAGAAGGGGAAATTGATAAGGGAAATGAAACGCATACGGGATGAAGATGGTTCACGGTTTAACAACTTTCAGATTCTTAATCATCGTTATGCCCTTCTAAATCTTCTTGGAAAGGGAGGATTCAGTGAGGTTTACAAGGTCAGAGCTTTAATAAAGAATAATAGTAATCACTTGATTATATTGATATCATTTTAGCAAATATTGTATAAGGTTTTGAGCTACCGAAACTAGAATCTAGGCATGGCAATTGTAAAAACATACCTTTTGCAGTGATTTGAAGTAAGAAATTTCCCGCAGGCTTTTGACTTGGTGGAGCATAGATATGTTGCCTGCAAGCTTCATGGTTTAAATGCTCAATGGAGTGAAGAGAAGAAGCAAAGTTACATACGACATGCAATTCGAGAATACAATATTCACAAGACCCTTGTGCATCATCACATTGTTCGTTTATGGGACATCTTTGAGATTGATCACAATACATTCTGCACTGTTCTGGAGTACTGCAGTGGTATATATACACCTAACCGTTTCATGGAGCTTATTATTTTCTTCGTTTTTGTGAAGTAAACTCTAAATATTTGAAGTTTTGAACCTGAATGACTTTTTGATTTTTGTCATTACTTGTTTTCTCTACTTATCTCTTCTTCATGCTTCCTCTTTTCTTCCAGGGAAGGATCTTGATGGTGTCCTTAAAGCAACACCTATATTACCTGAGAGGGAAGCTAGGGTCATTCTAGTTCAGGTTTTTCAAGGTCTTCTTTACATGAATAAAAGGACACAGAAGATTATCCACTATGATTTAAAGCCTGGAAACGTTCTGTTTGATGAGTTTGGCGTTGCCAAAGTTACTGATTTTGGTCTTAGCAAGATAGTGGAGGATGATGTCGGATCCCAGGGTATGGAACTTACATCTCAGGGCGCTGGAACATATTGGTAAGTGGTGAAGATCATTGTTTTTTTTAATGATGGTGAAGAGCATTGTTAATGATATTCATAAAATTAGTGGTCCAAATTTGTAGATTTCAAGCTGCATTAATATAGTAATTTAGTTATTGTTTGGAGCTATGCATGTGGTAAGACTTCCTTAGAGTCTAGCTTTTGGGAAAGGGGAAGTGGCTTGCCTTTATACTTTTAATATACTAGTTATACTTGATTTGGAGCAAAGTTGTTGACACCATTACTACTGAACGAGTTTTGGTTTTTTGCCCGGTATGATATGGTAAAACAATGCACTAATCCCCTGGTTAATATCTGATAGTTAACTGCATTGGGTTAGACCAGAGGAGCGTATGTGGACATGCTTAGATGGCATTTAAATTTTGTCTGACTCAAAATGTTACTGTTATGTCACTTCTGTGTACCAATCAATATGGCTTCGACGCTCCTTTCAATGTTACCATGAGAGCTTTGTGAAAAACTCTTGATGCCTTCTTGTTTTCTTTTTGAATTTTCAGGTATTTGCCCCCGGAATGCTTTGAGCTCAACAAGACTCCTCTTATCTCATCAAAGGTGAATAGCTTAATATGTTGTGAAAACTTGAATTTTTATGGTTATGTTTTGGTCATGAATTCTTAGTCATTGTGGTCGAAGTAATATTTCACTTTAACAAGTGTCATGATGGTTAGGATTGTGCATAGAACTATGTCTACTCAGATGATCACATTATTATGTATTATTTTGGTTTGACACTTATCTTTTCTGACTTGTGTTCTTCAAAAATAGGTTGATGTCTGGTCTGCTGGTATTTTGTTTTATCAAATGCTCTTCGGAAGACGACCCTTTGGGCATGACCAAACACAAGAGAGAATACTTCGCGAAGACACTATCATCAAGGCACGCAGAGTCGAATTTCCTTCTAGGCCTACTGTTTCTAATGAGGCAAAGGTGACTCATTTAATCTATTTTTCTTCCTCCAATATTCAGCAATGAACATAATATATATGCTTCTTGTAGGTATATAACCCTCTAATTATGTCAGTGCCACAACCACAAGTAACTCTTAGTCTTGAGTATGGAACTAAAGTTGTAACTGAATTCCCCTTTTTAACTTTGAAATGAAAACCTGTTAGGCATAGCAACCCTTATATTTGGTTTTACATTTTCATTCATGCAGTTTCTTTTCAATGTTCTAGTATCAAACATGACATTTATGTGTGTACTGTTTATCTATGATGTTTTGCCAGGATTTGATTAGACGGTGCCTAACATATAATCAAGCTGAGAGACCAGATGTGTTAACCATTGCTCAAGATCCATATCTCACTTACTCAAAGAAGTAATGGTTTCATTGATACAGCTTTTGTTACCAAGCATCCATAGACCAAGAATGAATAATATCATTTTCTAAGTTCTAACTGAAGTCATCATTGATGTATTCTCAGATTTTGTATAGGTTGTAACATTTTTTTGATCTTTTCATAGAGGTCCTTTCTCTACTGGAATTCCATTGTGTCCATGCATTTATAACATTTTCGTTCGGTCCAGGTAGCTGAGCCGATTCCAGACTTGATTGTTTGTTGTTGTTTAAAATATGGTTCACAATTCATGCATTTATCTTTTTTGGTTCAAATATGGTTCACAATTTATGTTGTTCAAAACTTATTTTTACACCATATGACTTTTAACTTTTAAGGTAATTATTTTAAGAATGTGTGGAACTAAAATACACATGTGGTACATCACCAGAAAATCATTACTATTAATGGAATCTATAATTACAATGTAAATTAAGAATTTAATATCTATGAATCAGTATTATTAATGTATCATCCACCATTCAATTTAAAAGTTTAACAATGATGATGGCATAACTTATACAAGATCACTTATATATAAATATGCATATTTTTCACTATAAAGAAAGTATATGGATTTGTATACACTTCATAATTTTTTGTTATTGGATATAAATTTCATGTTTATTTGCACATTCAGGAATAGTACAAAAGCAAGTCACTGAAGTGCTAATGTTAGCATTGAGATGCACAGAGAGGGATCCAAAGAGCAGACCAACAATGCAATAGGTTCGAGTTTCGTTCAACACAAATACTAACATTTGTCCGATAAAAAAATGATGAAAAAGTACTTATTTTTCTTGAAAATATTACATTAACATTTGGTATACTTGATATAAAAAATTGACTCGTTTATGAATCCCCTTATACATGAGGATCTCACTGATAAGTGAATAATATATAAATACCTCTACATATGGTCATACAGCCATAAAAACTCTCTACCTAATTCAAAATAAAAATAGATAGAGAGATAAAATTAATAATCACATTCATAAAGCTTACCAATAAAACAATTAAAGTAAAAAATAATCAATATGTTGGCTTTTTTATTAAAACGTTAAAAGTTGTGAATCAGTAAGCAAATTAATCATTTTCATAGAATAATTTTTATATCACATAAATTTTTACTTAAATAATAAAATAGATCATATTTTAACTTATTTTATATGTATGAAATATGAACAATAATAATATACAATAGAGAGCATCCTCCACATTTATAAACATTAGATGTCCATAAAATTGATGGTTAAGATAGAAAATAAGTTTAGTAAGTGAATCCTCACTCGTATAAAATTGTCGGGCAACATAAAAATTCTGTTTGTATTTTTTTTTATAAACAAAAAAACCTTATTGGCTAAAGGAGCATCCTCCATAGAACACTGCTTTGCGCCGTTTGCTTTGGTGATTCTGACTCAACTTCTGCTTTTTATTCTCCAAATCTACACTTACTTCCTCTCTCATCCTATTTCTCTTCTTCATTTGATTTTGCAGGTATGTTCTTTTTTTATTGTTTCATTGGATTCTGAATTTGTAACCGAACCTATTTCCCATTTCACACTCCTTTCATTCATTATGCGATGATGTTGTTTAGGTTTATTAGTACTGAGTACCATGTATTGACTAGCTAATGATATGTTACGTTATGTGTTTGATAAAATGCCTGACTTAGGTTTTTGCTGGGATGTGTTTGTGTTAGTTTGTTAGGGTGTGATTTATGGACCTAACCATTCACTTTTCTGTTATCCATTTGGTTTAAAGCTAGAATCTTGTGCATATGGGTCGTTGAGTTTAGCAATGTCATATTTGTGTGCATTCTGAGAGCATTATACTCCATCCATTAAAAAATATAACAGTTGAATTGTGAAATAATTTTAGAAGTATTGAACCTGAACCTTGAAAAAATTGGGGGGTTTCATATTGATAAAATTTTCACCTTTAATTTGGGAATTTGGATCTTTGCTTTTTTGTTTTGTTTGTGAATGATGAAAATGTGATTGCAGAGAACCAATCCGTAGTTGATAGTCAAGGTCGTGTAATTAATACCTGGGCTGATATTATTAACCGAGCTAACCAGCAGAGTATAAAGAACTAGAAAAGAAAATGAATAAGGATAAAATCTTCAAGCTAGCAAAGGGCTTCAGGGGGAGAGCTAAGAACTGCATAAGGATAGCAAGGGAGAGGGTGGAGAAGGCCTTGCAATATTCCTACAGAGACCGTCGTACCAAAAAGCGTGATATGCGATCCCTTTGGATACAACGGATCAATGCTGGAACCCGCCTTCATGGTGTATGTCTTCTATTCCAGTTGTTCTCTTTCCAATTAATAATATGGGGATGACTTATTGTGTAGAATTCAATACTTGAACAGGGAATGCGATATTACTTCTAATATTTTCATCAAACTTTACTTTTTTATTGAAATCTTGGTGGTAGAGTTCTTATATTTTGAACCTTTTTGTAATGCTTATTGTATATATACATGTATTTTTATATTCATATTTTATGTTATGATACCTTGAAAAATCTCAAAATGTTTGTTCTAGTCCATGTTAAATAATGATTGGTCCTTTAAATAGGGTATTGTAGTACTCACTCTCACATGCCAAAAGGCCATAATGAGTGGTTTAATTCATGTCTCTGCATTAAATAATGACGACAAATGACTTACTCCAATAGTTAGTAGTCATTATTGGGAGGGGATCCACTTAGTCCAAGAGTAAGTTTAAAAAACTTACTCCACATCTTAGCCATCATTCTAAGGAAATCCAATGGTTTGAATTAGTTAGTAGATCTAAACCATTAGATTTCCCTAAAATTGATGGCTAAGATGTCGAGTAAGTTTTTTTAAACTTACTCTTGGAGTAAGTGGATTCCCTCCCAATAATGACTACTAACTATTAAAGGTTACATTTTGTGATTTGTGGTTTATGATGGTGTAATTTTCTGTTACTTGCACAAGCATCTTCCATCCAAGGAGATGGAAATAGTGATGACGGAATACAAGGTTTTGTGAGTGATACATTTTTAACCTTAAATTGACTGAATATTCAGTGAACCTGCCTCTGGAGTCTGTAGATATTCCTCTTCATTGCATTTTGCATTAATTCTCTCATGCATCAGCTCTTTTTGCTCCTGTTATTTTAGTTTTATGTGAAATGTAGACATGCTTTCTGCCTGCACTCTTTGGTAGTTAATCACCTGACTTGGTTTTATTTGCCAGGTAAATTATGGAAACTTCATGCATGGGCTGATAAAAGAGAATATCCAACTTAACAGAAAGGTTCTCTCAGAATTATCCATGCATGAACCATATAGCTTCAAGGCGCTGGTGGATATATCACAGAAGGCATTTCCAGGAAACAAGAATGTGGTGATTCCTCCAAGAAAGGTGAATTTGTAGAGCATTTGGCACTTAAACAAACTATTAGATTAGAGCTAAGTTTCTATCAGAATCAGTAAGGACCTTTGAGGATTTTGGATTTGGCACCCTACAATTTATTGTCAATTTGCATGTCTTTGATTCTTGTGACCCTGTTGAGTACTGTTGTGCTCTTTATGCTACTCCTCCAGCCTCTCTTTTACTTGCTTCAGTATCAATAATTGATCAAATTGCTGCCATTATTTGACTCTATCAAAAGCTGAAATTTCACATTACTTGATTGTTCTGCATTTACAAATTTCAACATGCTTCTGAAATTTTATTACAGTATCAATAATTTTATTACATGTATGGCTTAAGCCCTTGACCATTAGTAATCCCCTTATTTTACCACTAGGGCTGTAAAGTGTAAATATCCCCATCTAATGTAACAAACAAAACAATAATTGGTTTATTTTATATTACCATAATATTAATATCAACAAACAAATCCAGCTTCCTCATATTTCTCATTCTGGTTTTTCCTAAAACTAGCACATCCCAAGGACCAGGAAAAACATCAACCTTGAGTTTCAAATACAAATCACAAGGATGAGTACAAGGTTGAACCAGATGTGTAAAACTTGTGTGACTAAACTAAAAATCATGAAAATATCTGAGAAATAGTAACTATTCATTTCAGTCCCTCAAATTTTTTTTGTCTTACTAGTTTAGTCTCTTAAATATTGAAAAATCTAAAATCGTCCCCAAAAGTTTTAAATAATTTGACCCTAAAAATGACTAATTTGACTAATTTAAAAATTTTGGGAACTAAACTATTAAGTTCAAAAAAATGATATTTACTGAGAACAAAATACAGGGAAGATGGGATAAATTTTTTTGGCAAATCAAATATATTGCCTAGTACCAGAATATTGGAGTTCTACCAAAATTTAACTTTTTTCAAAATTCCTAGAAGAGAAATGGATTACTTGGGTGGTAATGGTATCAATAAAATCATGGACAATAAATGGGATACCTCACTTTTGTAGTATATTTAGTGATAGAAATCCTCTTCAAACACAGTCTCTAGATCTAATGAAAATTCGCGAGGTTCATTATGTACAGAAAAAAATTCTCCAATATTTAAAAAAAAAACATAAAAGTAAAAAAGCAAACCAAATATTAGAGAAACTTTCAAGCATAAATGACATAAATGCAAAACAGTATAAATATGTATAAAGAATATCTTAAGCTTCAAATTTGTTGGGAAAAGAATATCTTTTATCTTCTTGTTCAGACAATATAAAGAAGAATAACTGCAAAACCCTAACCAAGGAACAGTTGTAGCCCTTATCATTGACTATCACTAAAGAATTTGATTATATAATATATATATATATATATATATGAGGAAAGATAAATTTACACAAAAATTAAGTTATACTACTTAGACTCAATCACGGTTATTCATTTTCTTAGATCCAACGGATCAAATAAGTGGAATTTAAAAGTTATTTAAGATTTTTTTTTCTTTCTCATCACTTATTGCACTCACTCATTTGGTCCATTATATATAAGAAGAGGAATGACTGAAATTAAGAGTAAGTAGTGTAACTTAACTTAGGTGTAAAGGTATCTTCATATATGTATATATATATATAATCAAATATACGCATGTGTTTTATGAGAGGCTTCATGATTGACGAGACACATAAAATTAAAGAACCACATTGCCTAGCAAACAAGTAAAGCAATTCTTTGTTAGAGAAACAAAGTGTTAGAAGCGATCAGAAATTGGAATAACTAAAATTCGAAGGAAACGCTGTGATGCATATTACGATGTGTATAAAAGTAACATAGCCAATGCAAAGATTTCATTGTCAAAGAGAAGAGGCAAAGATACATAGTACTTAGAAGTTTAGAACACAAAAACCAAAGAGACATAAAATGTCGTTGAATCAACAAAAGGTACAACCAGCAGAACGTGTGTTTGAAGATTTTGAACCACCCACTGAATGGGTTCATGATGAATCAAGTGACACCCTTATTCTTATGCTTCCAGGTTCACTTCATTTTTCTTATGCCATTTTCATGCAATATAGTTATAAAATTAAGAGTAAATACTCATTTTAGTTTTTTTTTACCTTACTAGTTTAGTCCTTAAAAAAGACCTGAAATTGTCTCAAAAATTTCAAATGGAGTTAAATTAGTCCATAGCAAGTGTTGTAAAACATGCTAAAAAATACTAATTTAATCCACATTTAAAAAATTTGGGAACCATTTTAGATCTTTTCTTCTTTGAAGGACTAAACTGCTAAAATCAAAAAATATGATGGACTAAAATAGATATTCACTCTAAAATTAATTAGACTACCATTTATTATATATATCTCATTTATCACCAACATAAATAATATAAAAGTCGTAGAAATTGATTTAAAGAAACATTAATTAGTTTAAGATGTACTTAATTTTAAGAGTTTTTTATACTTTTGATATATGATATATTTTTCATATTTAATCATTGTTGATTTTCGTATATAAAACTTTACTATAATAATGGATAGTTATTACACTCGATTTATATAAGTAGTTATCTACTTGTACTTTATACTTGACAGGGTTTAAAAAGGAGCAATTGAAGGTTCAAATAGCCTCAACTCGTGTCCTAAGGTTGAGTGGTGAAAGACAAATAAGTGACAACAAATGGAGACAGTTTAGGAAAGAATTTCCAGTTCCTAATGAATCTGACACAAGTGGGGTTAGTGCAAAGTTTGAAAATGGAATGTTATATATCAAACTTCCCAAATACATTACTCCCATCAAAACTCAACCACCAATAATACAACAAGCTCCAAAGAATCCTCAACAACCATCAACACCTAATGCTAATAATCAGCAGAAGCCAATGGACAAAGCTTCTTTTGAACCCAAGACTGAAAAGACTACTAACCCCCCACCACCAACTCCAATTGCACCACGCCAGGTACATGTATATAGCTACTCAAGTGACAACAATTCTCATATAAAAATAATTATGATAACAATAAATTTGAGTCTTACAACCAATCATAGATGATTAAGATTAAAAGTCAATTATTGGTCACGTGATAGTCACGTGCATGTATCTTTTAATCTCAACCATTCAATTAAGATCTAATGGTACTACTCACATGAGAATAATGCGTTATTGTGAGAAACGAGAACATTACATATGGACTACTAGATCTTGATTAAATGGTTAAGATTAAAAGATACATGCATATGATTATCATGTGACCAATAACTAACTTTTAATCATAACCGTTCATGATTATTTGTAATACTCACATCTATTGTTCTCACAATTTTTATATGAGAACTGTTCTCAAACTAACTCCCTATATATATTATAATCAAGTTTCTCAATCTTATACATGTCTACTCTTGTTTTTCTCATCTCTGACATGTATGTTTTCATTCAGAAGGAACCAAAGGTAGATGAAGAATCTCAAAAGAAGCAAAAACCAGTGGAGAAAACTGCAGAACCCTATAAGGCTGAAAAGACTAAAGCAGCAGCACCAACAACTCCAGTGGCACCACTTAAGGAACCCAAAAAGGAAGTTGATGATTCTGTAAAGAAGACACAAAAGGAGAAGGGAAAATCAGAAGCTTCAACCTCTAGAGTTGAGGGAGTTTCTGAAGTGAATAATGTAACAAAAAGGTCACAGACCCTGGAACTGCTTTCACGCCAAAGTCAAGAGTATATGAATGCAGTTTCTGGTTTGGTGGAAGAGGTTAAGAAGCAGAAGAAATTGGTCAACTTGATTATGCTCATATTTCTTGTGTTGGTGTTTGGTTTCTATGTTAAGAATGCAATCAAATCATCTTTTGGAGGACCCAAAATTGAAGAGTTGTAATTGATTTACTCATGATATTGTCTCAATATTGCATGCAATTATCTTTAATGTATTCCTTCATAATAATTCTATAAGTTCAATAATGTCATTTCATGGAATTAATCATTAATGTACTTTAATTTCATCCTTGTTCTTTTTTAGTTATGCTGTTATCATATTAATAATTGTTTTTATAATAAGAGATAATATTGATATTTTATATTATTAAGGACAACTAAGACCCTAATGAACAATTGAATACTCCTATTGAAACAATGAATGGTAACTCGGCATGATTATATTTGTATGGCGTGCCATAAATTTGTAAAAATCAATAAAAACACAAATAACACTTTTTTGTAAACTACATTATCAAAAAATTGTAATTATTAACACCAATCAAAGAACTTTTATAGTAAACTCTATTCAATTTACCAACAAAAGCATTAATCTGGTGTAACCATATAAGGTATTATTAGATTACCAAAATGTTAATGGTTCGATTTATATGATACTCATTAGGATGAGCAATCACACACTCTAAAAAAAATTAGTTTCTTACTTGCTAAATAGATATTCATATTATATCAAATTAATAAAAAGTCAAATGGTTTTAGAGGCTATATCATACAATTTTGCTATATATATATATATATATAAGAAAGAAAAAGAGAGCACTAAATTTTATATACATTTTAATGTGGGTAATTAACTTGTTGGTTTTACCAATAGACTTTTATTTGTTTAAAAATAAAGATGTAGCTTAATTTTATTGAATTCAAATATTGTTAATATTAATATTTATAAAGGAAAAATATTACCATTTTCCATTTATGTTATTTTTGTTCTTCCTGCAATTTTCTTCTTCTAGAAAGTTGGTTTTTGATAAATATGAATAAAATTATGTTTTTAATAGAGAAAAATTATTGTGTATTGATAAAAATTATGTAACCGAAAAATCATTAACAAAATGATTGATGATTTGACAACATAAATATCTTAAATTACTATTCTTTTTCACTGATATAAATATGCTAAGTAACTCTAGTCCTCTAGGATATTATTGAATCTTCATATTGTATAAAATTTATTTTGAGATAAAACATAAAGGTACAATAGGTCAGGTGCAATCACAGTTAACCTCTCTAAAAATTTTGCAATCCTTAAAATTACCCACAAGAAGCTTAACAATACAATTGCTTTTTATTTAACAATAGTTCTCATTACTCTTTTTTTGCTAACAATGTTATCTTCAATTCAACATTCCTCAAATCATTATACATATTTATGAAACATGATATGAAATGAAAATGGGACTTCATGAAGAAAATAGAATTACAAGAGTGAGGATCATAAGAGAACCATCCATTGTTCTTAAGGTTGTTTTTAACTGAATAAAGACATTCTTATTCTATTTTTCACTGCGTTATTCTTATTTCCTAATTTTTGTTCTCAAATAAGAACAATTCTTGATTGTTCTTAACTAAATGAAAATGAAGAGAGGTAGATAATGTGGAAAAATGCAGATGTTGTGGGACTCAGATAAGAACAAGAATGATGTTTGTCATTCCAAGAAAAAAGTAAATTCCGTCTTATTTTATGAGAAGTTGTAATAAATTATAAAATAATAATGAAAATGTCGTACTATAAGGAAATGCTCTTTGTCGGTAAAAGTTTTGCATGCAAAATCTATACCTTAGGCTTTAGCATTACCAAGATACGAGGTTACCTCCTACGTGTTATTAAATTAAGCATATTATTATCCTTGCATGATGCATCAAATAGGTTATATGTTTGCACGTAAAGAAAGTAATAAAGCAAATCAAATACAGCAATGCAAAGTGCACAATAATCTACCACCCATGATTATAAAACAAACACAATATCCTTCATTCTATAAGAGAATAAGAGGTAAATATATTTAGAACACAAAATCAAAACAGAAACTAATCAAGCACAAAATGGATACAAAATCACAAGTAGCAGCTGAACGTGTGTATGAAGATTTTACACCATATTATGAATGGGCAAAAGATGAAGGAAGTATCATTACCCTGCTACCAGGTAATTTTGGCTTTTCATCTCTTTATAGATTATTCAACATTTAATATTATTTTTAATAAATTATTGCTTTTGAAATAAATTTATTTAGTCTCCATAAAAATAAATATTTTGAACATTCTGCCATTTCTAAGGCCAATTTTGATCTATTTTATCAAAACTAGACTATGTCTTATATTTTTTATCCAAAAAAAAACTAAGAGCCTTCCATTTTCCTTTTATTTGAGATGTTTAATACCATTTTCCTTTACTTGAAAACAAAAAAGATAAAGGAAAGTTTGATAAATATTTCATAACATCGATCATTACTAACAAATTAACTTAAAATCCTAGCCAAAATAATATTAATAGATTCTTATACAGCTTAATTGTAACAAATTAATATAATAAATATTAATCCTTACACCCTTTCAATTTATTATTATTATTATTATAAAATAAAAGAATAACACGTTGTCGGGTTCGTGAAGACCCGAGAATCATGAAATACACTCATAAGATGATTTTGAATCCTTCTTTTTCTCTTCTTTCCCTTCCAAAATTCAAATAGCAAAAAGACCCCTAAAAACATGTGGCTAAGTTTTGACAGAAATAAACTCACCTTATAAAAGTTCCTTTTTTCAAGCTTCAATACCATAGTCTTTTTCCTTGTTTGTAATCAATAAGAAAGTGAGTGTTAAAAAACAGCATAAAAATGTTAAATTTTGATGTACTACATGCAGGATATAGAAGGGACCAATTGAAAGTTCAAGTGACCTCAAAGCCTGTCCTAAAGATTATGGGTGAAAGACAAATCACTGAGAACAGATGGGGTCGTTTCAATATAGAATTTCCTCTTCCTTCTGATTATGACACAGAAAATGTGACTGCTAAATTTGAGGGTGGCAAGCTATATATCAAATTTGCCAAACTAGATAAGACAAAGGAAACAACAAATCCTCCTGAACAAGTTCCAAAGCCTAAGGAAACATCACAAAAGGTTGATAAGCAAAATGCTAACAATGAAGTCTCTGGTCAAGAGAAGGAGACAACCTATGAAAAGGAAAAGAGCAAGACAGAAACAGAAGCTGCTAGCATGGACAAAATGGCTAAGAAAGTTAGTGCTAATGGCTTAACTGAGACAAAAGAAGTAGAAACCTTAAAAGCTCCTCAAAACAAAGTTGCCAAGCCTGTCTCAAGATCCAAAACTAGGCTTTTAGATTTCACACTCAGTTTAGGACAATCTAATCAGGCTGATATTGATGATGAAGCCCTTGAAGATTTGGATTCAAGGCTTAACAAGAGGAAGAAATTGGTGAAAGGGGTTGTGTTCATATTATTGGCTGTGGGGCTAGGGCTGTATGCTAGAAATGCATTCAGATCATCTCATGGAGGATCAAAATTCCAAGAGCTGTAATTTCCTTCCTGAGTATATTTATATGTAAACACAACACTGTTTATATGCATGTAAAAGCATAAATGCAATAAATTATAAAACTATTAAAAATTAAACTTCTGACATCCATATTTCCACTCAATTATACCATAGCCGTATTTCTATATTTGATTTACAGTCATCCCCATTTTAATAGACAGTTAAAATCTGCCATACCACTTTCCGTGTCTTGACTTAAAATATCGGGAGCACATCTTCTGTCCCAAAAGGTGTCACTTTCTTTTATTGGTCAAAAAATTACGTTATCATTAAATTTTAAACTTAAATATATGTTTTCCAACCAATCAGATGAAGTGACACACTCTTTTGGTAAAACAGATGTTGATCCTAAAATATCCGTGTGAGGAGTAAGGAAAGGGAACCAAATGAGAAAATATAGTAACTTTAATTGCCACAGGAACAAGAGAGTTCAGAGCCATCACCAGTGGCTGACCTATAACTCTGTTCCCACACGTCTGCAGGAGCTGCTTCAGCATGAGGAACGTGCCGAGGATGTTTTTCTCTCTTGTCTCCCCGGAGCTGCTTTAACCCATGCTTAAGTGCGGGCAATAAAGCTTCCATACACTCAGCAACAGCATTTGGGTTTCCCGGCATGTTAATGATCTGAACATCAACAAACCAAGGATCATAACTTAACAAGTAAATGCAAGTACTTTACATAGCATCTGAGATGCTTAATTGAAAATCACATGGGAGATATGGGTTTTAGAGGGAGGGGGAGGAGAGGAAGGGAGGGGGATTGACGTATTTGCATTCTTACATGAAATTACCAAGAAATACTATATTTTTCTGTGAAGAAATTACGAAAATGCTTAGAGAGCTATAGTCAGAAAGCTATACCAAATATACCATTATAATGAGGGGAGAAAACTATGGTGAGATAATGCAAAAGCTTCAGAGATTAATTTTTCCATACAGTATATTTTTAAAAGCAATGTGAATATAATTGGCATTTTGCCTTACCAAGGTTGATCCTCTGATTCCAGCTGCAGAGCGTGAAAGCATGGCAAATGGGGTTACCTATTTATGCAGAGAAACCAATATTAAAGATATCCTTGAGAATTTCGTTTGGAAACAGTTTAAGTGAGAATCAACAACAACTAAGCCTTAACCTCACTAGGTGGGGTCGGCTACATGGATCGAACAATGTCATAACACTCTATCATATATCATGTTCATTGACAAAGCAATGATCTCTAAACATTTCCTAATTGTTTTGCCTATGGTTTTCTTGGCCTCCCTCTTCCTCCAGGAATTGGACTAACCGCCATTTGATCTACTCTCCATTCGATATGTCTGAATGGTTAAGGAGACAGAGTCGAAATCTGTTGGGCTTTGCCTGCGCAGGTTTGAATCCTGCTATCAATGGTTTTTACTTCTAAACTTGCCTATGTGTACTTGATGTTATATATAGTCAGTCCTAAACCTAGATAAAAGTTGTATTAGGCAGTCAACATCGAACGTAAAACTTTGTCGAATCTCTATGATATAGATTAGGTGACAAAATAATTATACATTTTAAAAATCAACAAACAATAGTCCCAAACTTTCCTGAGAAGCAGACTCAAGAATGCATATGGTCTCAACATGATTGAACTTGTTCAAAATTGCATCATTTACAGAGACACGAGAGGGAATTAAAAAATAAATAGGACTAATGCAACTTCCACAAAGTTTAATACACAAGCTCCTCACAAACTCTTTTGTCTATTTACCAACTGACTTCATTAGTTTGTTATCAAATGAATGTGTTTCAATTAATACATCCCCACCAACAAGTAATGTTGCAAAGAGCTTGTAAATAAAAGTTTACAGAAGTAGCATTACTCTAAATATATTGGCTTCTGTTTATGATGTAAGAAGTCACATAGCCATAATGGCAAAGGCTGGCCAACACAGCCAATCAGTCTGGTAGGGTCTTTTGAACAGTAATATGGAGAAGGGAATTGACACTTCCATCCAGGTTAAAACCCAGAACATCCCGAATACCCACTTTATTTAAGTTTGGATGCTTACTAATTATTTCAGTTTAACATCAAATTGTTTCACTATTTAATAAAAAGTGGGCTACTATCCCAGTTCCCGGGTATATAACGCGGGATGTGTAGCAGCACTCATGGAAAATTAACAAGTATAGAAAGAATGTGAAGAAGATAAGACAATAAGAAACCGAAAAATACAAGTCATTACTGGAACTACACATATGACCAACATAAGTGTAGCTGTCCGTACCTTTAAACTCTCTTGTATCATTATATGCAGAAGACCAGGTGTTTCTTTCTCAATCACCTGTTTTGTAGCTTCTGGTGTTACATCTCGTGGGGTAAAGCCAGTACCACCTGGGTTGGCAAATGATAATAACACCAATGTCAACTTGACAAAACTACAATATTTGCAACTGTTTAGCTGATAAGTTGGATAGAAATGTACCAAGCGTAATTATAAGATCCATATGTTCAATATCACACCATCTTCTTAGAATGTCCTGAATTATTGGCACATCATCTGGAACCACAGCAGTTGTTGCAACTCTTGCTCCTCCAAGCTTTTCTGAAGAAGAATTAATAACGGAAACTGCCCTGGGACCACTGTTTACATGTAAAGAAGTCAGCATACCTTGATGCTTACATACATAAATGACATAATTTATTTCACTTTAAAACTCATGATTTCCCATTAAAACAGAGTGTTTTAATCAAAACTTCAAAATCATTTCGTACAAAGGGAAAATTACTAACACTAAACTTAAAGCCATTTTTGATAATGTATGGACATATATCCATTCTAACCCACTTATATTGGCATGAGTAAATTTCTAGGACACAGTTCACAAGTTAAGACCACATACCACTCTAACAGTTGATTTGTAAAAAAAATTATGGAATCAAGTTGAAACCAGGAGTTCCAGCTCAAAGGGCTACTACTTTGAATTCTAGTAGAGTAAAATGCAAGTATAGAACAATCAAAGGGGAACACCTGACCATTTGTAAGGCCTCAGAAGACCTCAACCAAATTGTAAGGCAGACAACAAACAGCCGGGTTGAGAAAGGGATGATGAAGAATAAACGAGCAAAAGAAAATTACAATCCACCACATGCATAAAAAAATGGATAAATCTCAAGTGCTGAATACATAGAATGTGTGAAAGATCAATAATCTGAAGCCGTGGCTTGATACCATGCAAATAAAGGCAGAGTCTATAATCAATAGAAATGTTCTACAATAAAACAGATCAATGAATAAAATAGAATATGCAAAGCATAAGTTCACATCTTCAAGAATAATGTAAGTATAGACATGGGGTTCAAAGAGGTATGGGGCAGCATATCCACCATTAAAAACAAAATTTAAAATTACAAATATGAGCATATTATGAAATTCAATGGTAGAATGCTGCCATATATAGGGCTCACGTTGAATCTGAGTATATACTAACGCTACTCTATCTTCAAACAATTCAACCTTGAGACTGTTGCAGAACAATCAATACCACCAATGCCCCTCTTGGCATTGACTAATATCAAGTCTGCTCTTTAGTTTGGCATCAACTTTGTGACCTCTTCCAAACAATGATTCAAAGAGATGTATCTAGATGCAGTCTGCTCCAAAGAACATGGTTTAACATTTGTATGACTCTTTCAACATCTTAAAAATGCTGTTGCAGATGAGATACAATGTCCAGACAGAAACATTAATGAGAACAAACACCACATTGCTCAATTGCTCTATGGAAACTTTTTCTTCGGTTTGAAAGAATACATTAGATGAACTCAAAAACAAAACAAAAACTTTATTAAAACTTTGCAGGTCAATAACAAATATGTTGAATATGGCAAATATCTCATCAGCCTTCTTACAATCTTATAATGCAGCAGTGTCGTTTCATAAATAAATAATTTAAAAAAACCGTGCTGTGAAATTTCTGAATCTGCACAATTTCATTAGAAGCTGCAACATTTGCAAAACTATTGTTCTAGTCTTAAAAACTCCTTATAACATTGGACATATACTACGAAAATCAATTGAAGTGCTCTGCTTCTAAAATTTACAATTAAAACAACAACCAAAAATAGAAGTATATTCATTCAACAACAACAGTGCCAATGTGCCACATATAGGGTTCATGGAAAATCTGAGTATATACTAAGTTACTAACATTACTCTATCTTCAAACACTTCAACTTTGAAACTGTTGCAGAATAATCAGTATATGAATGCAATGCCCCTCTTGGCATTGACTAATATCAAGTCTGCTGTTTAGAAAGTTTAGTTTGGCATCAACTTTGTGACCTCTTTCAAACAATGATTCAAAGAGGTGTATCTAGATGCAGCCTTATCCAAAGAGGATTTAGCAATTATGACAGCATAGGCTTATATGACTCTTTCAACAGATTACAATTGTCGTTGCAGAGAAGATAACATATTCAGATCTAGCTTTAGACAAACACCACATCGCTCAATCACTCTACATAATCTTTTTCTTTGGTTTGAAAGAGTACATTATATGCACTCGGTTAAAAATACTATTAGTTTGCAGGTCTATAATAAATATGTCGGATATGGCCTAAAATCTCCTGATTTAGCAATGCAGTTTCATAAAATAAATATAAAAAACAAAACAAAGATTAAAAAATTTAAAAATATATGTGCTGTTGTGCTGTGAAATTTCTACATTTACACAACATTAGAAACATCTAAAAGCTGCTTCATCTAGAAAGTGTAAAGTACTTTTCTAGCGTTAAACAAATTGGGAAAATACCACAAAAATCAATTAAAGTTGCTTTGTGTATGTCTCATTGTTTGCATTCACGCAAATTAAATATAAAGTATAAGATGAAGGTCAATACCTCCGATCTGGGCCAGCCCCCAGAGCAACTGTATCACTTACTGTAAGAATGGCCACTCTGAATTCAGTATCCCCTGAAGAATCTGTAGCCATTTTATGCAATTTAATTCCCGACAACGCTGATTCTGACGGCGCCTGATTCTCACCAAAAGCCCTGGGTCCTAGGTCAGAAATTATGATAGCTGTCACGGGAGTCCCTGCAGAAACTACACTGCCTGTTGCCGGAAATTCTAACAAAGCATTGGCTGATTTCATGCTAAGTAGTCGACTGCTCATCTGATGACCAGTGCTCTCAGCAACAAAACTGAAATTCATGAGAAGGAACATAAGTTCATTCATTAGAGAACAATGAAACAATTCCACAGCAATGAAATCTGTATATAGGACTGCTAGACAACAATGAAACAATTCCACAGCAACTTACCCAGGATTGCCTGTTCCATCGTCATTGTTCCATATAACAGTGGCACGATGATACTCTGGTCTAAATGGATCCGTCCTTATGGGCTGATGAAGTCGAACTTGTACTCTGCACGGCAAAGAAATAAAATGAATAAAAGTGTAAGCAATGAGATCATCTTAAAAAAATATTATTTTAGAAGTTTATGTAACCTCAGATGATGAGGATTTGTCCACCCCGAAAGGTGGCGTATCGCAGGGACCACAAAGAGATTGAAACAAACTAAAGAGCTGACAGGATTTCCAGGTAGCCCAAAAGCTAGTATTTTACTTTTGGTTGATTGAGAGTCGATCTCTGCAAATGTCATTGGCTTTCCTGGTTTAAGGCTCACCTGAAAGATAGATAAAAGCTAAATTAAGCTAATGTGATACCAAAGCATTAAACTTAAAAACATTTTGAAATTTCGACAACTACAACATACACATTTCATCCATGGGCCAAACTGCACGACATCAGAATCTTTCTATTAACTAATAAAATCAAATAAAAGCATAACATAACCTTTTCGAAATGTACTTTTCCTCGCTTTCCAAGCAAAGGCTTGATAAAGTCTTTGTCTCCCATTGAAACACCTCCTGAAGTTAGAAGAATATCAATTCCAGAAGCAAAAGCATTATCCAAGATCCTTCCTTGACCTTCTTCATCATCCTTAGCAATGCCGAGGTCCACAACTTTGCACTGATGCTGTATTGCAGCTGCCAGCAGCATGGCACGATTAGAGTCCCTAATCTGCATAGGATCTAATTAGCATACATTCATTTTAATTACATTTACAAAGCAACTCTTCTAATAAAATATATTACAAATCCAAACAGATAGGCCACAAATGGTTATTTGAGTAATGGGATAAAACAAGTGTCATGCCATTCAACTAGTGCAAGCAGCTCAATTAATGTCTGTAATATCTCTAGGTTGATTCAGACAGTGATTGGTGGTGTAATAAGTAATCATGCTTAAATATAAGGGGTGGGGAAGGCAATATGTATACCAAACACGCATCAACAGGTCAATGACCAACTAAATAATATCTCCAAAGTGAAACTCTTTGTCAATTAATTTTAAGTCACTGTGCTCTTATAAATGAAAATATATTGTGACAAATTCAATTTACAGTTAATATGTAGTATAATACAATAACAATGATATAAAATAGTTATTAACAACAATCATTTAATAAAACATCCTAGAGCTGACATGAAATTTAGTCGTGTCTAACCAGCATCTATCCCATAGTTCTAATAACATCATTTTTCCCACTAAGCATCTTCACAAAATTATCATGAACAATCTTATAAATCCTAGCCCTCCACACCTGACCACGGTTCAGATGCCCAGTAGTTGGCTCTACGAGCTCGTCTCCCGTGGAAAGCACAGCCACCGTAGGAGTAGGATACACCTGCAGCAAATCATTATTCTCATTATTATGTATATCAACATAGAACTGTAAATATTAAAGGACGTATCAAACTGCGCACAAGCAAGGAATGAAATAAAATCTATGAGCCATTATGGGGAGAAGTTTGCTTCTGGGATCAGATTCCAGGAACTCTTTTTAAAAAAATACCTTAACCATTGTTACACCAACTGTAGCAAGCAAGCCAATCTCTGAAGCACCTAATCTTTCTCCACATGTTAAGACTGTTGCATCTTTCTTGATGTCAAATCCCTGTCAATGAATTCTTTTAGATGAACAAAACCATAGATCATCAAATACAACAACGCAATGAGCAAACAACAAAATTTCAACAGTATAATACATGTAAAAGATAAGTTAAAAGTAGTGAACAAAGAACTAGTGCCAAGTTTTTGCATGATCAGAAGTCCAGTTACTTTAACTCTATCTCTAACTCCTTCCCCTTTTAAATGTTACAACTCTTTTCACACTATTATAAACTTCACAATTGCTAGAGAGAAAAGGCATAAGGTGGTGGAGTAAACCCAAAAATGGAAAAATGAAGCAGACAAGGTGATGTAAGAGGAAGGCACATCCCAAAACCATGTGTGGTGTAACAGTAATCCAATTATTTGACTGTATGAAAAAAGAGGGAATGATGCCCAATTACAGAAACCTATTGTCAATATTTACTCCCCCATCCTGCTTGCGCACGTGGACTGATCCAGTGCCTCCTTTCCTACCCAACCTCACATATACACCATAGTGCCAAGGGATCGAACATAGTGGTACAACAATCATTAATCAACTCAATATAACTCTAGAGGAGTCATAAGAAAATACCACTGGGCGAATATCTCTGCCTTTGGTGGTTTTTGCCAATATTTTCACCCGCTTTGGCTCATCTGGAGCAGTGTTAACTTGCTCAGTATTCTCAACCTGAATAACTGCATCAGCGCCATCAGGTATGGGTCCTGAGCAATGAAAAAGGAAATCAAAAACATGAACTATCAATAAAAAAATATATCAAAAGCGAACTAGTGGGATTAAGACTTGATTGTTGTTGTTGTTGCTGTATAATTGTATTAGATAACCTCACAATTATGTCACCTATTAAATTTTAAATCATATGAACCGATAACCAAGCAAGCAAACACTTCAATAGTTTAAATATTTTCCATTCCAATATACTTAATAAAAACACAAACATAATAAGCATGGTATGCAGAAATGGAGGATATGATCAATAAATCATGCATGATGAAATTGTTTGCATTGATAACCCCATAAGTGCATAAATCGATAAACAAAATATTTCAGAGAGAAATAGAGAAACCTCCAGTGGTGACATAAGCAACGGTTCTTGAAACAAGAGTAACACCAAGAGCATCATCACCAGCTCTTGATTCAGCTATTACAGGATATTCACCAGGACCATCTGAAGCAATCACAGCATACCCATCCTGCAAAAATCATGAACACGAAAAACCCATCAACAAAATTTATGAATGTTACATATATTGAAGAAACCAATAAAAAAGATGAATAATACCTTGACAGAAGCAGGGTAAGGAGGTAAAGGGTCAGGGGCGAGAATGTCCTGAGCAAGGACCTTGTTAAGGGCATCATGGAGAGAAACAGTGATTGGAGGAAGACGTTCACAAATATTTAGGACTGTCTTAAGAGCATCGTTTACAGAGAACATCCTTTGTATTAAGACGCCGACGATTACTTAAGATGATGTTACTCCTGTGAAATCAAAGATAGCGATACTGTTCCTTTTATAATTTTATTCTAAAGAGTGAAAACTCACCCACTTTTCGTGCTAATAATGCTTAAACAATAAACATAATCAGAGAATTTATACTGTTAGTATATTATTTATTATTAGTTTGTAGTATTTTTATTTGAAAATCGATGGTAGTTAAGATATTAATAGCAAAGATTTGATGATGGTATGAAAACACTTACACTATAAATATTAAATCCTGTTACTATTAATCAAAATTGTAATAATTTTAATTATGGATTTAATATGCATATATTGACTGTGTAATGTTTTTACACTGTTAACCAGCTATTATCGAGTTGTTAACCATCCTTGATTCTCAACTAAAAGTAACACAACTTAATGATAAATGATTTGTTTTGTTGACAGAATAAATTTTTTTACACTACTAGTGCATAGATTTCAAACTCTGAACCTATCCCTAATGTTTTTTGGAATCATTTTTGCATTTTAATTTTTTAGTAGTCAAGTTGATATAGGTAAAGAAAATTAAAAACCAAAATAGATCCTTGCTCATTATTTTAATTTTGGAGCTTTTTTATTTTAATTGTTTCTCTTATAATTTGACATCACCAACACTCATATATCCTCTCAATTATATTTAGTTAATTATTCTATCAATCCTTATTATGTTATTAATGAAAAAAATGACATCTATTGATATTGACCTTCCAAATTTTATTTATGTAACTCAATTATCAAAGTATTTAAATCTTTAATTTATTTTTCTCTTTCACCTAACATGTCCATGTCCAACTATATAAACCAAAAACCATAATTATATCACTGATAATGTCAATGTTATCCCAAAAATAAACATTTTCAACACCTCATCATATTCATATGAGAATAAAGCAAATTGTTAGAAATTAAATGACAATTCAAGCTTTGTATACTCTACCATTTTAACTAAAATTATGTTAGGTTGATTTGTCTATTGTTATCCATTTCTAGAATCTAAACAAAAAATGATATAGTTTCAAAATTAACCTCTATTTTACCGGGGGGAAATATTAAACCCCTTTTTTCTAAAATATTTATCTTTTAGTAAAAGCATGAATGGATTTAAATTTATTCAATATGAGTAATTTGAAAAAGTTATTAGTGAAATTTGTTTGGACCTAAATTTACTTGTTGTATATGTCTAAATTACTAACTTAGTGAGAAACAAATGGAACATTAGTTGTAATAATTAAAGGTTAATTGAGATTAATTAAAATTTTATAGTGCCCATTTGAAGTGTTCAAAAAGTTTAAGTGGTAATTATAATCAATGTTATAATATCATATTGTACCGGCTGATTCATCATATAAGTTTGTTTCACATCGGAAAAATATGGTAATTATATTAGACATATAATTAAATCGGTCAAAATTAAAAAATATTGATCAACATTATTCAAATGGAATTGTATCATGCTAGTCAAGACTTGATTGCCTATGAAAACCATTGAAATATTTTAGTGGTTAAGTTATATGTTGTAAATAATAATATTTATCATTATAAATTTATTGTATTTGTTATAAAATATATATAGCTTAACATGTAAGCAACTTAATTAGTGAAGGACTATACAATTATATTAGTCTTCTGAACAATTTGATACAATATTAATAATATTTGTTTTAATAACTCACCGGATAACAATTATGATTTCTTATTAATAATAAAATAACACCAACATGTATTATTTTATTCGACCTAGTTCTCATAACACTGAAATAGATTGATACTTATTATAGTGCAACAGATGTACACTATTAGTAGTGTACCCCTAAATTCCAAAATAATTAGAATATTAATAGTTTAATTATTATTTCTTGAAAGAACCATTCACATGCCCAAAAATGATAAATTATTTACCAATTAGATTTTGATATTACAAAAGAAAGTAACAATACCAAATAAAGTGGAAATACTATTCTCCTCCACTCCACTTTTTCAATATAAAACCAGGGGTAAGCCTGATATTTCACCCCCGATGTTGGTCCAAGTCTTCTTTCCAAACCAACCACGTCTTAGTTCTCTCTTATTATCCATAAAATAAAAGAAAAAAGAAAAAAACAATTTCCCTTTTTAGATTCCAAATTCTCCAGATTCCCAATTCAATTCCCGCCAGATATAAAACAGTGCACCGCCATGGCCGCAACCGTCACGCCGGAGAATCCTCGAACATCGCCGACGATCTCACGTTCCGTGACGCACACTGTTAACGGTTCACACAAGTTCGTGATCCAAGGTTACTCGTTGGCGAAGGGAATGGGAGTGGGGAAGCACATTGCCAGCGATTTGTTCGCCGTCGGAGGGTACCATTGGGCGATTTACTTCTATCCTGATGGAAAGAATCCCGAGGATAACTCCACCTATGTCTCCGTCTTCATCGCTCTCGCCAACGACGGTAGCGATGTTAGAGCGTTGTTTGAGCTCACTCTTGTTGATCAGAGTGGTCATGGGAAGCATAAGGTTCATAGCCATTTTGATCGATCGCTCGAGAGTGGTCCTTATACTCTCAAGTACAAGGGTAGCATGTGGTAGGGTTTTCAAATTCCATTTCCATGCATTCTATTTTATTTCGTTTTATTCCAATATTTTCATTATTTTTTTATGTCATGGTTTGATCGTTCATTGTTTCAGTCTAGAAGTTAATTTTGATGAGCTTTCAATGTAATGTCCTTTGCATATTGTCCAATTATATAGTAATTAACACATCGTTGGAAATATGTGACTCTCAAGCAACTACTCAAAATTTAAGCTGTATTTTGTAATTGATTTTTTTTTTGTATAAGCAAGTGTATCCCCTCATCTTATGGCTAAGTAACTAATCCATTTTGGGTCAGGGTACGTGCTGGCCTCCTAAGAAGTGTCGCTCTCATGAATCGAATTATCAACATTTTGGTCTAATTGAGGATTTAGTAGAGCCTTATACCACGAGACCAACACCTTGTTAGTTAGTGATAATTGATTGGTGTGACACATAATTGGTTCTAGTTGATAGTGTAAAGACTTCACTTGCAAGAAATTTGAACTTCAAAGTTTCTATCCTAAAGCATTGTTTAATTAATGACTAGAGAATTTGGGATTTTTCTAGCTTGTTTTTCATGTGATTTTTCCTTTATACATATATGATGGACTGTAACCCTGTCATCTAAAATCAATTCGTTTTTATCATCTTAGACACCATAGTTCATCTTTCATCTATTTTCTGTAGAAAAATTGTAATTATGCTTAATCACGTGGACAAGCCCTTATAATGAGCTCACCAAAAGCATTCTATAGGTCAGTTAGCAGGCTTGTCCTTAGATTATGTTGTACATATAGTTGTGCTCATCTACCCCACTAAGTCGGAGTTTCGTACACTAGGTCACCTTTTTCTTATATAAGGATAATTATTGTTATTATTACCACATCTATGATGCATTAAGGCACCAAAGGCAAAACGGCTCCTTCTCTTGCTTTATTATTTTACCGTGTTCAGCGCATCCGCATATTCAATTTCTATCGCTCCTTATCTCTTTTAGGCTCCTAGATTCTCCTTGTATGGAATGTAGATGTTAAATTACTATGGAAGTATTATGCTGTGTTAACATCTGTTATCGATCTTGTTTATCTGTTCCTATAGGGGGTACAAACGGTTTTTCAGACGGTCTTTGCTTGAAAGCTCTGATTTCCTCAAGAATGATTGCTTGAAAATCAACTGTACGGTTGGAGTTGTGGTTTCAGCAATTGAGAATCTACAACTTCACTCTATTAATGTCACAGAATCTGACATTGGATCACACTTTGGTGCATTATTGGATAATATGGAAGGTTCAGATGTTACTTTCAATGTAGCGGGGGAAAAGTTCCCTGCTCATAAGTTGGTGTTGGCTGCTAGATCCCCAGAATTCCGATCTAAGTTTTTTGATGGTTTAGATGTCGAACAGCAAGAGATTATTGTTACAGATTTAGACACTAAGGTTTTCAAGGTAAAAACTATTCTTATTTTCCTCCCCTTTCCTTATTTTCTTTCCCTGTTATCCTTAAGGTTCAGATTTACTCTCTGCCAGTGCTTTTTACTTGATAGAAAATAAGATTTTAGAGCCGTTTAAGAAGCGAAGTACAGCTAGGGAGGATAAGATGTTCTGATTCTCCTCTTACTTTGACAGGCCTTGCTGCACTTTATCTACAGGGATACCCTTACGGAAGAGGTGGACGAGGTTTCATCAACCACATCTAGTGATTTTCTCATTTCTGAGACATTGACAGCAAAGTTATTAGCTGCAGCAGATAAGTATGGCTTGGAGAGGCTTAGAATGATGTGTGAGTCTCGTCTTTGCAAAGATATATGTGTCAACTCTGTATCCATCATTTTGACCTTGGCTGACAGTTGCCATGCCACAGAGTTAAAATCTGTTTGCCTGAAGTTTGCTGCTGAAAATCTAGCAGGTATTTAGTACAACTTCTTCCGTATGCGTGGTTAGCAATCATGCAAACATCAAAACTGATGTTTTCCTTCAATTTTTATTAGTAATGAGTGGTTAAAAAACAGGAGAAAATAAAAATGAGTTCAGATACTGTGCATTCTCTGCTGAAAAGAAATGATCATGCAATTTATCCTGGATGCATGTGGCAGTGTTCTGCATTTACATCTGACATTTATCTGCTGCCAAGCCTCTTCGTAGTACAAAAAAAGAGAGGCTGGGTAGGGGTTTGTATTCTTGGCTTTCTTTTTCTTTTAGTTGAAACTTTAGAAAATTGTGTTGGCCAACTTATGTCCCCATGTAACCCCGGTCTAATTCCAGTTGTGTTGAACATTAGAACTTTCAGGATCCTAGTTCTCATAACACTGAAATAGATTGATACTTATTATAGTGCAACAGATGTACACTATTAGTAGTGTACCCCTAAATTCCAAAATAATTAGAATATTAATAGTTTAATTATTATTTCTTGAAAGAACCATTCACATGCCCAAAAATGATAAATTATTTACCAATTAGATTTTGATATTACAAAAGAAAGTAACAATACCAAATAAAGTGGAAATACTATTCTCCTCCACTCCACTTTTTCAATATAAAACCAGGGGTAAGCCTGATATTTCACCCCCGATGTTGGTCCAAGTCTTCTTTCCAAACCAACCACGTCTTAGTTCTCTCTTATTATCCATAAAATAAAAGAAAAAAGAAAAAAACAATTTCCCTTTTTAGATTCCAAATTCTCCAGATTCCCAATTCAATTCCCGCCAGATATAAAACAGTGCACCGCCATGGCCGCAACCGTCACGCCGGAGAATCCTCGAACATCGCCGACGATCTCACGTTCCGTGACGCACACTGTTAACGGTTCACACAAGTTCGTGATCCAAGGTTACTCGTTGGCGAAGGGAATGGGAGTGGGGAAGCACATTGCCAGCGATTTGTTCGCCGTCGGAGGGTACCATTGGGCGATTTACTTCTATCCTGATGGAAAGAATCCCGAGGATAACTCCACCTATGTCTCCGTCTTCATCGCTCTCGCCAACGACGGTAGCGATGTTAGAGCGTTGTTTGAGCTCACTCTTGTTGATCAGAGTGGTCATGGGAAGCATAAGGTTCATAGCCATTTTGATCGATCGCTCGAGAGTGGTCCTTATACTCTCAAGTACAAGGGTAGCATGTGGTAGGGTTTTCAAATTCCATTTCCATGCATTCTATTTTATTTCGTTTTATTCCAATATTTTCATTATTTTTTTATGTCATGGTTTGATCGTTCATTGTTTCAGTCTAGAAGTTAATTTTGATGAGCTTTCAATGTAATGTCCTTTGCATATTGTCCAATTATATAGTAATTAACACATCGTTGGAAATATGTGACTCTCAAGCAACTACTCAAAATTTAAGCTGTATTTTGTAATTGATTTTTTTTTTGTATAAGCAAGTGTATCCCCTCATCTTATGGCTAAGTAACTAATCCATTTTGGGTCAGGGTACGTGCTGGCCTCCTAAGAAGTGTCGCTCTCATGAATCGAATTATCAACATTTTGGTCTAATTGAGGATTTAGTAGAGCCTTATACCACGAGACCAACACCTTGTTAGTTAGTGATAATTGATTGGTGTGACACATAATTGGTTCTAGTTGATAGTGTAAAGACTTCACTTGCAAGAAATTTGAACTTCAAAGTTTCTATCCTAAAGCATTGTTTAATTAATGACTAGAGAATTTGGGATTTTTCTAGCTTGTTTTTCATGTGATTTTTCCTTTATACATATATGATGGACTGTAACCCTGTCATCTAAAATCAATTCGTTTTTATCATCTTAGACACCATAGTTCATCTTTCATCTATTTTCTGTAGAAAAATTGTAATTATGCTTAATCACGTGGACAAGCCCTTATAATGAGCTCACCAAAAGCATTCTATAGGTCAGTTAGCAGGCTTGTCCTTAGATTATGTTGTACATATAGTTGTGCTCATCTACCCCACTAAGTCGGAGTTTCGTACACTAGGTCACCTTTTTCTTATATAAGGATAATTATTGTTATTATTACCACATCTATGATGCATTAAGGCACCAAAGGCAAAACGGCTCCTTCTCTTGCTTTATTATTTTACCGTGTTCAGCGCATCCGCATATTCAATTTCTATCGCTCCTTATCTCTTTTAGGCTCCTAGATTCTCCTTGTATGGAATGTAGATGTTAAATTACTATGGAAGTATTATGCTGTGTTAACATCTGTTATCGATCTTGTTTATCTGTTCCTATAGGGGGTACAAACGGTTTTTCAGACGGTCTTTGCTTGAAAGCTCTGATTTCCTCAAGAATGATTGCTTGAAAATCAACTGTACGGTTGGAGTTGTGGTTTCAGCAATTGAGAATCTACAACTTCACTCTATTAATGTCACAGAATCTGACATTGGATCACACTTTGGTGCATTATTGGATAATATGGAAGGTTCAGATGTTACTTTCAATGTAGCGGGGGAAAAGTTCCCTGCTCATAAGTTGGTGTTGGCTGCTAGATCCCCAGAATTCCGATCTAAGTTTTTTGATGGTTTAGATGTCGAACAGCAAGAGATTATTGTTACAGATTTAGACACTAAGGTTTTCAAGGTAAAAACTATTCTTATTTTCCTCCCCTTTCCTTATTTTCTTTCCCTGTTATCCTTAAGGTTCAGATTTACTCTCTGCCAGTGCTTTTTACTTGATAGAAAATAAGATTTTAGAGCCGTTTAAGAAGCGAAGTACAGCTAGGGAGGATAAGATGTTCTGATTCTCCTCTTACTTTGACAGGCCTTGCTGCACTTTATCTACAGGGATACCCTTACGGAAGAGGTGGACGAGGTTTCATCAACCACATCTAGTGATTTTCTCATTTCTGAGACATTGACAGCAAAGTTATTAGCTGCAGCAGATAAGTATGGCTTGGAGAGGCTTAGAATGATGTGTGAGTCTCGTCTTTGCAAAGATATATGTGTCAACTCTGTATCCATCATTTTGACCTTGGCTGACAGTTGCCATGCCACAGAGTTAAAATCTGTTTGCCTGAAGTTTGCTGCTGAAAATCTAGCAGGTATTTAGTACAACTTCTTCCGTATGCGTGGTTAGCAATCATGCAAACATCAAAACTGATGTTTTCCTTCAATTTTTATTAGTAATGAGTGGTTAAAAAACAGGAGAAAATAAAAATGAGTTCAGATACTGTGCATTCTCTGCTGAAAAGAAATGATCATGCAATTTATCCTGGATGCATGTGGCAGTGTTCTGCATTTACATCTGACATTTATCTGCTGCCAAGCCTCTTCGTAGTACAAAAAAAGAGAGGCTGGGTAGGGGTTTGTATTCTTGGCTTTCTTTTTCTTTTAGTTGAAACTTTAGAAAATTGTGTTGGCCAACTTATGTCCCCATGTAACCCCGGTCTAATTCCAGTTGTGTTGAACATTAGAACTTTCAGGATACAACAAAAAAGGTAGTGAGAGTAAACTTTACCTACGGCTTGGTCGTGGCATTTAAATGACAGAGGCCTGGTACCGTGGGATTGGTATTCAATCTATTTAAATTTCATAACATTGACATAGGCGACCACATATACAATAATCTAGGTTGTGGTGATAGTAATGTTCTATTTAATTATTTTGTTTAAATATAAGTAAATGGTTCCTTATTCACTAAAAGAAATGAATGGTGCCTTGTTGTGTATATTCTGTTTTGTCCAAATACAAAGCATTTCATGAGGATATAATTAGTTTTGTATCTCAAAATGCACAAGATGTTGATTACCTTCATATACTTAATGTTATGAAACACGGTAGGCAATTGTCTAGTGTAGATACTTGTAGACTTGTAGTTGTAGATAGTTAAAGAGTAAAATGGAAATCTTGATCTCTTGGGTGTAGAAAATTATAGTCTTCCTTTACCTTTGATTATTCAGATTCATAATGTCATAATTTGCAGAATCAGATTGGTTTGGCCAGTTGGAACAGAAAAACTGAGAACTGGCCCCCCAACCAGCCCATTATGCCCATTAAAACTGGATTTTCGAAAATTGGATAAGAATTGCAAAAACATGTCCTTAACTGGTCAACCTACTGGTTCACACAGGTTCACTGTTTTTTGGAACTTTTAATTATACTAATTATTCGGCTTCCAGTTTTATAACCAAAATGTGCATTGTTTTCTTAATTAATTATATTGTGAAATCAAATTATTTATGTTGGAAATGCATTTAAATGTTTTTCATTGGTTTTACTTACATATTCGACATTGTACTGTATTTTTTCTTATATTTTTGGACGTACCTCTCCCTTTACTGTTTCAATAACGGGTTCAATTCTGAAAACTCTGCTTAATGTGATGCTTCTTTTATACCTGGACTTGTTGCAGCTGTCATGATGTCCGAGGGATTTGAGTCAATGAAAGAAAATTGCCCAAGGCTACAATCAGAGATCTTGATGACGATTGCTGGATGTGAAGTTGATAGTTGCAGTGCAGGGGAAAAATCTCAGAGCGTGTGGGCTCAACTTTCAGATGGTGGTGACGTTAATAGCAGGAGGGTCAAGCAAAGAATATGATATCTAGTCATACACTGTGGCAGTGGTTTCTCTCTGATTCTTTTGTAAATGTAGGTGATGATGCTGAATAGAAAGAAAAAGTCAGAATAGAGGGTAAATCCTCTTCTGTCCAACTTTTTCATGCTTGAATAGAAAGTTATGTAGAAAAAAACAGGTAGAGTAGATATTATGTAGCTTTTTCATGTAAAATGTGACCAGCAATGTATATGTTGTTTGTCCTTAGTAGTCAATCAAAATGAACTCATTTGGAGTAGATTTTTAACCAACTACACTTTCAATGTGGATATTTGAGTTGCTGAAACCTCAAGGTTTGTTGTAGGTTCATCAGGGTGGTTGTTGTACCATGTACAATTTGTAGTATGTCAGATGCTGAATGATAGCTTTTTACAACACTTATTTTTTCCTCTATCATGCAAGTTGATCCCAAGATGGAATAAGAGACACAAACTCCAACATGTGTATGTTCTAAATTAACATATAAGCTAGTGGCTACACTAGTTCCCCCCTTTATCTAGATTACTCATTTTATATGAATAATTTCAAAAATAATAATAAATTAGTGTTGTAGAAGAAATTTTCTTATAATGATGCTTTCTGAGAAAATATTCTAACAAAGAATACGGACAAACAATTACTGAACTTAAAAAAGATTGAAGTTCTATTTTGATCTCTTAAAATTTATACCCTGTCGACTTGGTACCTAAAAAAATAAAAAACTTAAAGTGATTCAAAAACATTAAATGTGTGTCAAATAGTCTTTTTTAAACCTATTTGATGACCCTGTAAAAACTATTTTACCCTATATTAGTTATTTTTATATATGAGTTTGTAATTTTATTATCTTGGGGATCAAACACGCTTGAAAGTTTATAAGAATTAAGAGTAACCATAATTATTGTTTTTAAAGTTTTTCTTAACATAATAAGAACATTTTGGTCTTATTTCTTGACTTTTGTTCTTAAATAAAAACAATTCTTGGTTGTTCTTAACCATGAGGTGAATGTTGTAAAAAAAGGCAGATGTTGTGAGACTTGAATAAAAACAAGAATGATATTTGCCATTGTGGTGGAAAAAAATAGATGTTGTTCTTATTTCACGGTGAGTTATAATAAATCATAAAATATTATGTGAGACCCAAATAACATTAAAAATATTGTTTTCAATTGGAGATGCTCTAAGATCGGTATTCAATAGATAGTATGTTAATGGTGTTGTGACTATAGAAGATGAGAATAATTTATGGGCTCAAATGAAATAATTTATGGGCCCAATAACCGAATAACAAAATAAAAAGCAGCGTTGGCTTAACTGAACCCTAAGTGAAGCAAACAGTGTTTTGAAGAAGAGAAAGATGAGAATGGAGGATGAAACTGACGCTAATGGAGTTACCATAACCAAAGAAGAAAACGCACCGAAGGAGAAGCGAAAGGGAAAACACGACAAGCCAAAGCCATGGGACGATGATCCAAACATAGATCACTGGAAGGTAGACAAATTCGATCCTTCATGGAACGAAGGAGGCATGCTCGAAGTGAGTTCCTTCTCCACTCTTTTCCCTCAGTATCGGGAAAAGTATTTACAACAAGCTTGGCCTCTCGTCAAATCTTCTCTCAAAGAATTCGGTGTTTCGTGTGAACTCAATTTGGTTGAAGGCTCAATGACGGTTACAACTACTAGAAAGACGAGGGATCCTTATATCATTGTCAAAGCTAGGGATCTTATTAAGCTTCTTTCTAGAAGTGTTCCTGCTCCTCAGGTTCATTCTCTATTTATTTATTTATTTATTTATTTGTATGTGTTGATTCATTTCAGTGTTCATGTAGTTTTTGTTTTGTTTTTATGATGTTCAGGCGATTAAAATACTAGACGATGAAGTGCAATGTGATATTATTAAAATCAGTGGCATGGTTCGCAATAAGGTAATTTCCTTGCCTACTTTTGTTTCATTTTATAGGTTAATTGTGATATTTACAGTGCTTTGATACTGAAGTTGTAGGGTTTGATAAATGTATGCACAGAATGTGCGAGTTCTGTTTTATTTTGGTGTAACTTGTGGATATAATCTAGGATGACATAAGTTTAATTGAGCTTTTTTTTGAATAAGCTAGTAATAGTTTTTTACTTCATCATATTCTCCGGTAATGTTTCTGAAATAAAGCCGAAAGGATCTTATTAGAAGGGTGTAGGTTATTCTCACAAGGTTTTCCTGCAAGCTCAAATAAGCTCTATATCTTGCTGTTCTGAACGCCCCCTGAAAAATAGAACATTTTAGTTCACGAAAGGGGGTTGAACCAAAGAGAACTCCATCCAAAACACTGCCTTATATCCCCTTCTCTCCTTCACCATTACTTTTGTTGAGTAAATTCTCTTAATAAAAAGTTTTGTCTGTCTTGTTGTTGGGTGTATTTGACCTAGGAGTTAAAAAAAAAATCCAATAATTCATCATCTTAACAGCATTTAGTCATTGAATTGTCCTGAAATCTGGGTTTTATCAATTTTCTTTTGCTTCTCATTCTTTTTGGCATATACATGTGTACAGGATGTACATATGAAGTTCCAGTATTTACTCTTGTCAAAAGACAAAATTAAAAGAAATGATCTATGCCTTCAATCTGAAATGGTTCTCACTTTTCTGTGAATGTGGCATATCTATATGCAGAGGACATAGATGCAAATTTAAACCACTAATACCCACACAATGATAAAAAATTAAATAGGTTTTGAAGAATTTAGAACCTACAATTACATGTCCAAGCTGTAATGTTTTCCTTTCAAAAGTGGAATCATTAGACATGTGTTTCTATTTTTTCCTTATCATTTCTGCTAGCAGCTCTTTGAATTCTCTATTCTTCAAAAGATCCTTATGTGTATACATATGGTCATATGCTCATATAATAATTGTAATTTTTGCATATTAACTATATCTTGCAAAGTGCTTTTCGGAGAATTTAGTCTGATGTTGGAATCTCCATTAATTTTCTGACTGCAGGAGCGATTTGTTAAAAGAAGACAGCATCTAGTTGGTCCTAATTCTTCCACCTTGAAGGTATTTTTGTGAAACTCACATTTTTAGTATCAAGGATGGGGATGGACCCTTAGTTATAGCTTTCTTGCTTTGGTGTTGCATAATTGACTGTTTAAACCAACTCTGTTAGTCACTTTTCTCCGAATATATCTTTGATGTGCAGGCACTTGAAATACTCACTGGCTGTTACATCCTAGTTCAGGTAATTTTAATTATTGCCTCAGATTATGAAGGATGGATATTTCTCTGCACTAAGATTTGGGAGGACTCTAGAATGGGCTAACTTGTTTCAAATTCTGCTTGCAATTCCACAGGGAAACACAGTTGCTGCTATGGGTTCATTTAAAGGCTTGAAGCAAGTCAGAAGGATTGTTGAGGAATGTATGCTGAATAAAATGCATCCTGTATACAACATTAAGGTTGACAAACTTGTACTTCTCTTGCTTTTATATTGTAGATTTCAGGTTTAGAAAATATTTAAGTTCTCCTTTTCACTTTATCAGATTCTTATGATGAGGAAGGAACTTGAAAAGGATCCAGCACTTGCGCAAGAGAACTGGGATAGGTTTCTTCCAAAATTCAAAAAGTACTATTTATATCTCAAGTTGTGTATACAAAGTAAACTCTGTCTGCTTCCATTTTACTGACACTCTAACATATCTTTTGTAGGAAAAATGTTAAGCAAAAGAAGGTTAACACTAAACAGAAGAAGCCCTACACTCCTTTCCCTCCACCTCAACCGCCCAGTAAGGTGAGACAATTATTAATATCTCCCGCTTAGTTGGATTCCTTCCATTCTTTAATGTACAGAGTCCCCTCTTCCCATGTGGTCAAACCCTGCCCCAGCAAGAAAATAAAAGAATTAGAAAAAAGTGGGGCTGGGTGGTCAAGAAGACAGGGAGCATACATATTTATATGTTGAAAATTTACTTAATGATTCTCAAAAGCAAAAGTATGTTTCAACGGTTCTTCAGTATTCTATTTTAACTTGTTCTGTTTTCCTTGAAATTATGTTTGCAAAAGTTTGTCTGTTTATACCAGTCTTCATTTGTGTTGTTTTCCTCTTAATTTTGATATCCTATGCAAAAGTTTGGTGATTTGTGAAATAATGTTAAGGTGTTGGTGGTAATTTTTTGTGGTATTTCAGGTTGATATACAATTGGAAACTGGAGAATACTTTTTAAGCGACAGAAAGAAATCGCAAAAGAAATGGCAAGAGAAGCAGGAAAAGCAGGCAGAAAAAACTGCTGAAAACAAGAGGAAAAGAGATGAGGCTTTCATCCCACCCAAGGTTTATTATGTCAAGATTTCTCTTGTGATTTTTACTCTTGTTTTGTAATTTCCTCCATGGCATTTACTGATATTTTTTATTTCACTGTTCAGGAACCTGCAAAACTTGCTGATAAATCTGAGGATGCTAATAACAATGTAGCTGACATGGCAATATCCTTAAAGGTATTGTACGAGGATTTTCATTTGCTTTTAAACTTAAGCCATTGAGAGACCTTTTCCCAAGTTTTCTTGCTTGACTTGTTAAACCATTTGTTTCTCTTCCACAAATTGTTAACTCACTTGAATCCAAATGGTTAATCCACAGAAAAAGGCCAAGAAGTTTGTTGAGCGGAAATCCGAAGAAAATTTAAATGCAGAGACGTATATGATTGGATCATCTGAACAAGTATCGCGAAAGAAATCTAAGAAGCAAAGGTCTTAGCATGGATCAATAATGTGAAATGGATGGATCCAGAAGTCTTTGCATCCAATGTCTCTTCACTAATATTTTTGACAATAGTACACAAAGCTTTGTGTGTCATTGTTTATTTGACTGTTTGACAATTAAACTAATAGCATTTGTATTATGCCTCTTCACTAAGTTTTAGACACAAACATTTCAGTGAGTGATGGATCAAGGCGTGGAAGTCTTGGAAGATGTAATCTCATTTCAATTGTTGAATATTAAACTAAAAGAAAAACCAAATTTTCTGATACACAAAAATATAAAACTGGGCCTCTGATCCCTTGTATGGATCCATCCATGATTTAGAAATATAAAAAGTGGTGTAAGAAAAAAATTGTTAAAATATAATTAAGCAAATATTTTTCCACTTTGAAATATAAAATTACACTGCTCAAAGTATTACATCCATATTCATTAGTAAATGATAAAAAAATGTATCTATTGTGTATGTTTTATATATCGACACTGATGTCATTAAAAGATTTGTGGTGGAAGTAAAAACTGTAATGAAAATGTGAAATACAGATTTTTCAAAATGTTTTCCTGATGAGACTAAACACTAGCAAGGATAGCCTAATGAGATTTAATCATCATCCACACTTTAAAAAAGTAATATATAAATAAATGGTAGATAATGTATTGTTTGTTTATAAAATTTTATATGACAATGTATAGATATTATACTCTTATAAAAATTGAATTGAGTTAATATCTATGCAATAATATTATAAAGATATATACATAATTAATACATAATTTATCATTCATTTGTATTACTTTTATACTTTTACTCTTAATGCATTTATCTTTTTCCTTAATCTAATTAGTGCAAATAAAACAATGTTATATTCTCGTAATATATTTTTTCTCCTCAATCATTAATGTTGTATATCATTTTTTATAGTAAGTAGAAGGATTATTAGGAGTATATATGTTTTTCCTCCTAAACAATATCTTGAAACACTAAAAATGGGTGACAAATGCATCTGTTGTATTCATTCCTTATCAGCCACCCATTGTCCTAACTCCTAATGCTTCTCATCCACTCTTTCTCTTTTAGGTGTCCCACTCAAAATGTTACTTTTTTCTGTTTCAAGTCTCAACAACAGTTAGATCGATCTAACACTCAATAACTTTATTACAGAGAAGAGAAGTGGTTAAAAAATAAGAACAATACATGTGGGGTGGTGTGCCAACATAACATCCTCGCCATTCAATCTTCGCTGGCACAGTCACTAATACTATTTTATTATTATTATTATTATTATTATTATTATTATTATATTATTACCTTTCTTTCTTTCCTTTCATTTCATTTCATTCCCTTTTTCTCTTCCTTTTCCGTCTCTCCATTTTCTCTCTCCATTCTCCACCTCTTTCATGGACCTTCACCGCCGTCCTCACGACGGCGATGCCGCTGTCCCTCTCCGCCGTCACAAATCCCCTCCTTCCTCCCCTAAAGCCTCCGACGCCCTCCCTCTCCCTCTCTACCTCACCAACGCCGTCTTCTTCACCCTCTTCTTCTCCGTCGCTTACTTCCTCCTCCACCGCTGGCGTGACAAGATCCGCTCCTCCACCCCTCTCCACGTCGTCACCTTCTCCGAACTCGCCGCCATCCTTTCCCTCATCGCCTCCTTCATCTACCTTCTCGGCTTCTTCGGCATTGATTTCGTTCAATCCTTCATTTCTCGTTCTTCTAACGACGCCGTTTGGGAAGATCACATCAACCACGCCGTTTGTCAACAAATTCCCGTACTACCCCCGCCTGAGCCCTTGATTTCTTCCATTTCAACCGAGGAGGATGAGGAGATTGTGAAATCTGTCGTTGAAGGTAAAACGCCGTCGTATTCGCTCGAGTCACGCCTCGGCGATTGTCGCCGTGCGGCTGCAATTCGCCGGGAGGCGCTGCAGAGGGTGACGGGGAGGTCGCTGCAGAGTTTACCGTTGGAAGGGTTCGATTACGAGTCGATTTTAGGGCAGTGTTGTGAAATGCCGGTAGGGTATGTGCAGATTCCGGTGGGAGTGGCGGGGCCGTTGTTGCTGGATGGGTTTGAGTACACGGTGCCAATGGCTACGACGGAAGGGTGTCTCGTGGCGAGTACGAATCGAGGTTGCAAGGCGATCTATGCGTCTGGAGGAGCAAGCAGTGTGATTTTGAAGGATGGGATGTCTAGAGCTCCTGTTGTTAGGTTTTCAACTGCTAAAAGAGCTGCTCAATTGAAGTTTTTCTTGGAGGATCCACTCAATTTTGATACCTTGGCTGTTGTTTTCAATAGGTTTACCATTTTCTTCAATTATTTGTTTAATTATTTATTGTCATTTTTGGTTTGTTTGTTGTGTTTTTTGTACTGATTTTAATGTTTGATGTTGATGGATATTTATTTTTTGTGTTGGTTGATGTTAGGATTTAGTCTCTTTCATGGTGCTGAGTTTGCATGTTTGATGATGTTGATTGATTTTTGTTTTGTTTTGTTTCGTGGGATTTGATGATGTAGTTTTTCATTATTAACTCCCTTTGTTTCTGAAATTTATAAAACTAAAAAGGAAGAAAATATGGAATGAATGACTTCAAAATGGTTTTTTAGAAGATAATTATGACTGCAGTTATTCCTTTGAAAATTTGAATTTGATTATGAAAATTAATGGAGGACTTGAACTTGGATATGGTTTATGGGAGAAATTTTCTGTTGATGCTGAGTTTGGTGTTTGTTTCTGTTGGGTTTCAGGTCAAGTAGGTTTGCAACACTTCAACGTATTCAGTGTACTATGGCTGGGAAAAACTTGTATATGAGGTTTACCTGCAGCACGGGTGATGCTATGGGGATGAACATGGTCTCCAAAGGGGTGCAAAATGTTCTTGATTTTCTGCAGAATGATTTCCCTGACATGGATATCATTGGCATCTCTGGTAATGTCCAGGCCCTTTCCTATTTTAATGGATGGGAGTTTCTGGATTGTTTTTTATTAAAGATGCTTTATGTCACAAACACTGTTTAATAAAGATTAGTTAACTTGGTTATGCTATCATACGTCATCCGTTTGGCCTATGCAGCTACAGGCTGGTTTCTTCAGTGAATGTGGTCCATTCATGTTGTCTTGTTTCTTTCTGTATCCTTTTCAAATTGTATAGTATTTTAAATATGAACTGTTATTAGCATTATCTGATTGGTGCCGTACCATGGCATTTTGTAGAAAGGTTTGTTTATGCTTGTTGAAATTTTAAATTTGGATTCTCATTTGAGGCGTTTTGCTTTATTTGTTTATTCTGTCTGTTTTTGAAATCTGACCAACCACCATAGACTTTAAAAGGCTGATTTTCAATTAAAAACAAATACAGGTTAATTTGGTAATATGTGCGTAATTTAATCATTGTTCCCCGACTTTAGGAAATTACCATTTTTGTCATTGTTCTATTGGATTCCTCATGTGTACAGTATTCATTCCTTTTGTCGTTTCTAATTTTGTTTGGTAGTTAGTTTCCTAGTTCAGTTGCATCTTTTGAACATGTCATTATATTACTGTCTATTTGGCTATTTGAAGCCTATAATCCGGCATGCTGAAACCATTTTAATGGGTAGCTAAATGTGATGGTTGTGTACTGGCTCTATTCTTTAGGAAATTTTTGTTCGGACAAGAAACCAGCTGCCGTAAATTGGATTGAGGGACGAGGGAAATCAGTTGTTTGTGAAGCAATTATCAAAGAAGAAGTGGTGGAGAAGGTATTGAAGACCAATGTGGCTGCGCTCGTGGAGCTTAACGTGCTCAAGAACCTTGTTGGTTCTGCTGTTGCTGGCGCTCTTGGAGGGTATAATGCTCATGCTAGTAACATTGTTTCTGCCATATTCATAGCCACTGGTCAAGATCCAGCTCAAAATGTTGAGAGTTCCCATTGCATAACAATGATGGAAGCCATCAATGATGGGAGAGACCTTCATATCTCAGTGACTATGCCTTCCATTGAGGTGATTTGGCATCCCATCTATTCACAGATTTTTCTTGAGTTGGTTAATTTTCCAATATAATAACCAAGTTATATATGATTTATTGTCCTCTCAGGTGGGTACCGTTGGGGGTGGTACTCAACTTGCATCTCAATCTGCATGCTTGAATTTGCTTGGGGTGAAGGGTTCGAGCAAAGACTCACCAGGGTCGAACTCAAGACTCTTGGCCACCATTGTTGCTGGATCTGTTTTAGCAGGAGAGCTGTCTCTGATGTCTGCTATTGCGGCAGGGCAGTTAGTGAAGAGCCACATGAAATACAACAGATCAAGCAAAAATGTATGCCAAATGTAATCTTGACGGTGGGAATGTGGTTGAAGTCACTATTTGTGTGGAGTCTGAAATAAAAACAAAAGGGCCTTTGAATGCAAAAAATGGAGTTTGGAGAGAAAATGGAAGACGTTAGATTATATATTGTTGGCATCCACATTTGGCTGTGTAATGCTATCTGTTAATGTTTTATACCTTTTTGGTGTCAACTCTAGATCCTTCTTTCGCTGTACTCATTTGATAGCACATCCTGCTTACCCATTGAATGAGTGTGAACATTCCTTAAAACAATACAATTCGTGTGTTGTGTATTATAATTCATTCTTTTTCTGATATAATATGCTTAATATATGTACTATATAATGTATTATTGGTGTCTCAATATATCTCTTATGTGTGTGTAGGGTCAGATAGTTGAGTTCTTTGATGAATTTTGCCTTGTTGCATTGGAGCATGCCCTTTGTAGATTCTCATTTATTGTGTGGATTTTACCAAAGATTTGCTGTTTCAACTTTGTAAGGATGTTTGTCATTAATAGTTGACGTATTTAATTGGCTCATAGCTTCTTCTTTGTTTAACCATAATAATCATAACTTCATCATTTGGCATTGTCTTAGTCTGTTAGGATCATTGTGAATTGCGTATTACTCTCTTGAAATCTCAACTCAAAATGGGTGGGGCTGTTTTGCTCTTAATTTGTGGCTTCCCATGTTATACAATAACCTCACCAACTTACTTTCTGCATTATACAATCACTGCACCATTTTACCGGCTTTAGGGTGAAGATTACCATGTTAAGTTAGGGAGCATATCTACTGTCAACGTTTTTTGTACCACTCAATGTATCATCAACCCTTGACATTTTTTATATAAAGAAAAAGTTGGGACACAATAAAATATCCATTACGGTAATCGACCATTGATATCTAAAAACATTTATGCATTTGGAAAGAGTTGTTTTACGTAGTTTATTCAAAACAAGATATATAAAAGTCATATATTAATTTAACAACTACTAATTTTATAAAATATTTTCAGAAATATATAAATCCTCACACAATTTAATTATTTTACAAAAACATTAAAAAAATATGTGAATAGAAAAACTAGTTCTCACAGGTACATAATAACGGGGTATGGGCCTTAGGCCCAAATGAGAACAAAACTAAGTTTTGATTCAACATAGTGCAAGAAGAAAAACATCACTCACCACTTTCACAGTGAAAAACAGAAAGAGAGAAACTGCTTCGTTTCACTTCACTCTTATTTTCAAACCTAAACCCTAGTTCCCTTTCTCTCTCTCTCTCTCAACAATGTCATCGATGATGGTATGCTTAACTTTCTCTCTCTATATTTGAAGTCCTTATGTCTCTGATCTAACCCTATTTTGTTTTGTTTTTTGAATTTGTGCTGCGAAACTATAGCAACCACAGATCATACTATTGAAGGAAGGTACTGATACTTCTCAAGGGAAGGCTCAATTGGTTAGCAATATCAACGCCTGCACTGCTGTCGCCGATGTCGTTCGAACCACGCTTGGACCTCGCGGCATGGACAAGCTCATCCATGATGATAAAGGCTCCGTCACTATCTCCAATGACGGCGCCACCATCATGAAGCTACTTGATATCGTCCATCCTGCTGCCAAGATCCTTGTTGATATTGCTAAATCTCAGGATTCTGAGGTTAACTCATATTTTCAAGATCCATTTTACGAAATATGACCGTGTTTGAATTCTATGTGTTGTTGATAATTGTACTTGCTTGAAAGTTGTGAAGTTGATTTGTTTGTAAATATACTTGTGTTTTGTTAATGTAAAGGTTGGAGATGGAACCACTACTGTGGTGTTGCTTGCAGCCGAGTTTTTGAGAGAGGCGAAGCCTTTCATTGAAGATGGCGTTCACTCTCAAAATTTGATAAAAAGCTATAGGGCTGCATCCACCTTGGTAAATAGTTTTTCCTGAGAAATGAAATACTGTAAGTATTGATTTATTTTACTTATGTATATTTGATGTATGTATACTTTGATGCAGGCAATTGAGAAGATTAAGGATCTTGCTACCAGCATTGAAGGAAAAAGTCTAGAAGAAAAGAAAAGCTTGCTCGCCAAGTGTGCTGCCACCACACTTTCTTCAAAACTCATTGGCGGAGAGAAAGAGTTCTTCGCGTCAATGGTCGTGGATGCTGTGATTGCAATTGGGTATGATGACAGGTTGAACATGATTGGAATTAAAAAGGTACATGCTTCAATTCTTTTAAAACCTAGTGTCCATACATAATGGCAGAATTGTGTGGACGTTGGCATTGGATTTTCATTGTGCGTATTGTTCGAAGTGTTGACAAAATCATGGAGAACTATTGAATGCACTTCCTGAAGCTATTTTCCTTACTATATTTGTCATTTCCCATTACCATCAAACTAAAATTTTCTTGTCATTTAAAAAGGATTTCTTCTTCACTATAAAATAGCATTGCTGGCCTTTCTTTTATATAATCTCAGTTACAATCTTGTCGTCAGTCGTCTTGAATAAAGCTTTCCTAGTTTTCATATTGTTGTGATGTGATGTATTAAGCTTCCACTTTCAATTTGCATAATAGTGTTCTTGGAACTATCTAAAAACAATATTTGATGAATGAATTAAAAGGATGTGATAAGAAGTAGGAACAATCAACTAACCAAAGTGATTAGTGGTTACATATGAAGATCAAGGAGTGGTACTATTGTATAGATTTTTTGTCTTTTTGTTTAATGTTTAATTATGTGGAATCAATTGCGTTTTAGAAAGTTATTTTTGAAATCAATGTGATTGAGATTTGGGTTTTCTACAGGTTCCTGGTGGTACCATGCGGGACTCATTTCTAGTAAATGGTGTTGCCTTTAAAAAGACATTTTCATATGCTGGGTTTGAGCAACAGCCCAAGAAGTTTCTCAATCCAAAAATACTATTACTAAACATTGAGTTGGAGCTAAAATCTGAGAAAGAAAATGCTGAAATAAGGTTTGAATGCTTCAAATTTTTTCCTTTATTTTTCTCATTGGTACTGTGATCTTATTAATGGATTTCTGACTTTACTGGGCTTCCTTCTGTTTCTCTTGATCCTTACAGATTATCAGATCCATCTCAATATCAGTCAATTGTTGATGCAGAATGGAATATTATTTATGACAAGTTGGATAAATGTGTCAACAGTGGTGCCAAAGTTGTTCTTTCACGACTGGCTATTGGAGATCTAGCTACTCAGGTTTTATTTTCTTTCTCTATCACACTGAATGTTCTTTCATATCCTTGGGTCCCCCTTCAGTTATCATACTGAATTTTCTTTCATATCCTTGGCTATGTGTGTCATTCCCTCCTAGAACGGGTTCCTGGTGCATTATATGCATTTCCTGCTCATATATACGGTTGTCAAACTCGCAAATTGACCTGAACTTGTGGAACCTGCATAAACTCGACTCATAAACTCAATACTACGTATAATACAATAACATGTCCACGATTAACATTAAACATTGAAACTCAATTATAAAGCAAAGCAAAGTCGAGCGGATGGCCAATTCCCATAAGATGGTCATTAAGATTGGCACTATAAAAAACACCTTTGTCAAGTGAGGAGATACCTTTTTTTAATTGATTTTAATCATCATACAGGATATAGAAGTCAATTAGTGATTTACATTCAATTACACTTCATTTGTGGAAACAAAGCACGTTTTATATTTGTCTAAAGACCAGACAACGAGTAGTAAGCTTTACCATCATCCATCACTTAATGTCAAGTGAGAATTCAAATGGTAGCATTTCAGATCATATGTATTTCATGGTATTACTAGTCTTTCATCTCACAATGTCCCACATATTGATATGTGGTGGCAGAGCTTATTCAAAAAATTGGATGCGATGGACTCAGAACAGAGAGAACAAATCAGCTATAATTTCAATGCCAAAATCAGATTACAATAAAAAACAATAAACTTCAGAATGTAATGGAGTCAGCTATTTGGGGCACCAAATCTGGGCATGATTTAGTGTTGGAAGTCATTTGCAGTGATTTGGGCATGAACAAGATGATTGGCCGGGCCAAATTTGAGAGATGAGGAGTTGAGCACAAGTGGACGAGGTCTGAGAGGCTCAGAGCTGAATCCGTTTTTTGAGGTTAAACACTGTTGCTGTGGTAGTTTGGGGACCAAATTCTTTGATGAGTGTACTTAATAACCTGCCACTAGTCATCTCGAGTTCACGTATGTCCTAGTTATTGACCAAGTTCGAGCACTAGAATTTAACAACCCTGTTCATATGTGATACCTAGTGTATTGCGTGGATGTGTTTTGGATTCTTACATTCTTTCTATTTGCATTTGCCATACTACAGTTGTCGAAAACTTTCATGGATATCATATTTTTTTTGATTAACTTGGTCTTTTAACAGTATTTTGCAGACAGAGACATTTTCTGTGCTGGTCGTGTAACCGAAGAAGATTTAAAAAGGGTTGCTGCTGCAACAGGTGGAACTGTACAAACATCTGTCAATAATGTTATTGATGAGGTTGCGCACTGTTTGTAGGACTCTGACATGGATTAATTATTTTCCAATGTGATATGCTACATCTGAAATTCTTGTTATTTGTTTGATTTAAGGTCCTTGGAACTTGTGAGGTTTTTGAGGAAAAGCAAGTTGGAAATGAGAGATTTAATTTATTCAGTGGATGTCCATCTGGCCAAACAGCCACCATAGTTCTTCGTGGTGGAGCTGATCAGGTCTGTTAGAGGTTTCACAATGACTGTTTAGTGTTTGTGATTTGTAATTTATAACTCATTCAGTAGATGTTGTTTTCTTGGCCTTATATTTTCAATTTTAATCTTTGGTACTTTCTTATAGTTCATCGAGGAAGCTGAGCGAAGTTTGCATGATGCAATCATGATTGTTAGAAGGGCTTTGAAGAATTCAACTGTTGTTGCCGGTGGAGGTGCTATAGATGTATGTGTCCAAAATTTGTTGGATTTTTTTTTAAAATTGTTAGTGAAAATTGTGGACATTAATTTGTGGTTCTTGTTGGCAGATGGAGATAAGCCGTTATCTAAGGCAGCATGCACGTACAATAGCGGGAAAGTCTCAGCTTTTTATTAACTCTTATGCAAAAGCGCTTGAGGTATGTAAAAGCTTTTTATTAACTCTTATGCATCACTTAGCATCTAAGTCTAACATTCATATCAAATAAGATGGCTTGAGATCACGTTCTTCTATTCAAATAGGGTAGTTACTTGATTTTATTTGATGCCAAGAGTTATATAATTTTATTGCAGGTTATTCCTCGGCAATTATGTGATAATGCTGGATTTGATGCCACTGATGTGCTGAACAAACTAAGGCAGAAACATGCACTTCCTTCTGGTTGGTTGACCTTCCTTCCTTCTATATGCATGTTGCCTACATACATGTATCATGCAAATTAAATGGAGAATGACTGAGCCAGAAGCCCAGAATGCTTCACAATTGTTTAGGAGTCACTGCAAGTTAAAACTATATTAACACCCATGTTACACACGGTTAAAAAAAGAATTAGAAATCCAATTTTTAAATTGTTATGAGAATACATAAGTGAACTTTATACAAATAAATAATAATGAATTCTATAAAAGTAAGATGTTAATGAAGATTCAAGATTGGTTTATTTTGTTTTAAGCTAGTATTACAAAAATGAATTAAAATCCAATTTTTATGGTTTTGTGAGAATACCTAATTGAAATTTATAAAAATAAATACTACTGAACTCTATAACAAATAGTAAGATGTTAATGATAATTCAAAATTGATTTATTTTTTTATTTTATTGTACACGATACATGACACAGCAAAGTTGTGAGATTTGGAGTCTCTAATTTTGCATTTGGTGACTTTAAGCCTTTTTAGAAATACTTTTTTCTCTTCCATCATTTTATGTTTGTTTTAATTAAATAAATAAAAGAATTATTTCCAAAAAAAGATCAAAATCATAAAATGCTGTCACAAGCCAGTAATATGGTACTTATTCCTCCTCATAAGGAGGAGTAATATTATAGACTTTCTGAATATATAACTACAAGTAACATTAGAGCAACTGTGTATTGGCCTGATTAACTACTATTTAGTATCCTTTTTATTGGCAAATTAATGCTATATATAATCCACAGCACTTGGGAAGCTTATAGCATAAATGTCAATATTTGTGTCAATGGTTGATTCTTGATACTTGAACTTATGTGTACATATTGGAGCATACTTGCTATTTTACGTATAAATGCTACTGATATATTTCATCAAGCAAAGTTCTTTGATAGCTTTGAAGCAAAAAGTCTTATTATTCCCTGCTTGTTACAGGTGAAGGGGCACCATATGGGGTGGACATAGCTACTGGTGGAATTGCTGACTCGTTTGCTAACTTTGTTTGGGAGCCTGCAGTTGTGAAGGTACCTGCCTGCAATTATGTGCATGATTTTTATTCTGATTCTAATGTTGTATGTCAACGATGTTGAAGTTAATTAATAAATTTGCAGATCAATGCTATAAATGCTGCTACAGAAGCAGCTTGCCTTATCCTAAGCGTGGATGAGACAGTTAAAAATCCCAAGGTAAGATTCCGACTACATTGATAATATCTTATTTACGTCACCATCCAAATCTGTTGATAGTAATCATTTTTATTCACTCAAATAATTTAATTGGAAAGCTTCTTTGATGATTGCAATTATAAATACTTCAAGGTCCATTCAGTAGTCATTAATTATGCATGTAATAGTACTAATGAAGTATCTATACCTACCTAAAGAGTTGACTAATTTAAGGATATAGATACATATATATCTTGCAATCGGTCTTGATTGATATTCCTTCTAATCCAATGATTGGGTTTAATCTTGTGACTTGAATTTTTCATTGGTTAGCAGAAATATGGTCTGAATGTCTCGGAAGTGTGACATTGATATTGGCTTTTATTTCCCTCTGTTTAACTTATATTTGTTTACATTACTTTATTCTAGTTTGTCTATGTTTGTTATGAATAGTGCTTATGTGATGTCATATATCAAGAAAAGAGAAACTTATGTGATGCAGCTAGACTTATTGTTTATCTGTTTTAACATATGTAGTCTGAAAGTGCACAAGGAGATGCTGCTGCCAGTGCCATGGGCGGCAGAGGCCGAGGCGGTTTCCGTGGCCGTGGTCGAGGAATGCGAAGATGATGAAATTTCATTACGATGGATTAGCATTTGTTCAGTGCAGTGGTGTATTTATGAATACATGCAAGGCCAATCAATGCATGCATTATTCTGCTAGTGGGTGTTGCTAGAAGCATGCCATATTTTGGATATACAAAAGATGGTGTTATGAAATTGTAATGGGGATTCTGGGAAAATCAGAAGGATTTGATAATGTTATCTTTCAAGCATGTATTTCTGACCTTTGGGTTATTTATACTACGCCTGAGGGGTTGAAACTGTTGGGTATTACTTATTATGGTGGCTATAATGTGTGAATTTTTGCATTTCCCTGTTTTACTTCTCAAACTGTAAAAACAGGCATGGGATTTCTGTTTCGCCTTCCCATAAATTTTGTATCACTTTTTGACCATTTCGTATTTGACGAGTATGTGATTATTTTGCTTAAAACAATATGTTGGTACTAGAGAAAGAGAAGTCATGTGTGAAGGGTACTTCAGAGAACATGGGATTGAAGGGAGGTAGTTACCATTTAAGGTTAAGCCACACAACCAATCTTTAATTCACCATTTACCATTTTTTTACTTGGTATTGCCTTTATCTAATCTGTCATATCATGTTGACAGTTATTGTGCCTGTCAATCCGCTTTCCTATCGTTTGTGTAACATATAGTTTGTATGTTATAAATGATAAATATAGTATTTTGTGTTAAATATTTGCAGTTTAATTTATTTGATTGGTATAATGTTCAATTTTTTAAATATAAAGAAGATAATGAAGCTAAAATAAGAAAAAATTATATTGTTTTTTGTATAAATAAGAAGATAATGAGACAAAATAGGGAATCACAACTTACACACTATAATGTGGTGGTTATTTTGTGTTTTCCGTAATACCATTATTTTTGGCTACTATCAACAAAGCAACATTGATTAACACCTCTTCCAATTGGTTTAGATTTTTCTTAGCCTCTGTGTTAATGCATCTTATATTATTTTAGGATATTATTATTACATAAAAAAAACTTATGTATTTATAGTGTAAAAGTTTTATATATTGTTAGTTCATCATCTTACATCTATTTTCATTAATTCTTCAAAAAAATCAGAATGAATGATGGATATATAAATCTTTATATACATAAATATTACGCTCTATTATTATTATTATTATTATTATTATTATTATTATTATTATAATAAGTTGTGACTAAAGTTATTTGAGATCAATATGGTGAATGACAGTCCACGAGAGTAAAAGTACTTGAAAACGTTTCTATGATTTTAAGAAAATTAATATTACAGGAGGCTAGATATAATGCTGTATGATTGGGTAACATGTGTTCTTTACTGCAACATTAATACAGAGAAAATTATTGTGAGCTAAGTCGATAAAAGTTAAACTTCACTTTCTGAATCTGAATTGATAATTAATGAAATACTGGCCCCACCAACATCAAATATGATAAACACAATCATTCCCATATTGATCTCAAATAACATACTAAACCAACTTCATAGTCTAAAGCTTCAAATAAATTGAAAGACATTCATATCTGATATGAAATAATCACTAAACTTTAACATCAAGCTACATTTCTAAATCTCAGAATCCTGTGAACTAGAAGTGGTTGACCTCATCAGTGGCTATGACTTCTACAGGAATGGAGGCAATATTATAAATCGACGGGGATACCTCGGTCGACCTTCCTTTCCATCAAATAACTGCAAGTGAATCAACCAAAAGATGCAAGATTGGTTATTAAAAGAATACAAACAGAGGAGAAGACTGATAATGTTGGTTTATTTTTATGTTATTTGATAAAATGCTTCACCCTTCACATATGAAAAAACTATCCAAACAGCAAAAGAACCAAATGCACTTGATCTGGCATAGACAAGCAACTAAAATCATATTGTTATAAGGATCAGTATTTTTCAATCACATGTTTAATTTAAAAGTGAAAGGAAGTAACATCATATGAATTAAACAATCAAGGAAAACATACCTTTCTGAATGGCTAAAAATCTATAAAAAATTGACAGTTTAGCCAAAAGCACACTTAGAACTATTCATCCAATTTGTGGTAGGTTTTATAGATCCTTTTATAAGAAAGTTGTGAATTTTGCTAATTCAGTTTCTGATCGAGAAGGTCGTACGTTTTGATAGTTGCAGACTCGCAGTTACATTTTATAGAATAAGTATTAAAGTGAATTAGAAAAAATGCAAAATAGAAGGTAATAAAAACAAACCTTCTTCAAGCGCCTGTGCTTTGCAATAGCCCAATTGGACATGATAAAAGTAGCAACCGCGAGAAAAACATAACCTGCAACAGTTTGCGTTGCAATGTTGAACCCCAACCACTGGTAAATCTCTGTTGTATAATTTGCGCAGGTCACGATATTGAAGAGAAAGCCACGTGGGATTTGATATCCACCACTCCCCTCAGGATTGCGAAGATTCCTCAGTATAATATGGCAATAGAAATTCGAAACCTGACAGAGTATCCCAAACCCAAATCCAATCTTTATTTGGAGGTCGCTTACAGGGGTATATAATGGGTGGTTCACATAGTAAGCAATATATGAACCAAAGGTCCAGTAATAAGCGCAGTTGCGAAACACATTGGAAAGGGGTGAGGTAGCATGGCTGAAGCGATGCACGAAAAATGTTTCCAGGATTCGTTTACCATAATGGAAACACCAATAGTACATGGCATATGTCTGCACAGGGTGGATGACACGTTCACCTTTGTAGCCAAGATACTCATAGATGACAGGGAAATAATAGAAGACTGGATAGAGAAGCAAAGGTCCCAAATACTCGCAGAAAAAGAGCGTGCGATAAGAAACTTGTGGGCCCAAGTCCTTGAATACTACAGTTAAGGTTTCTGATTTTCCATCTGTATATTCTTTCAGACTCTTGTTGTAATTAAGCACTACAGGCCTTTCTTTCGATCCTGGTTGAACAGGAAGTGTTAAGCGCTGCCTCGAGGGATACTTCTTAGCTGTTGAAGTGAAACAAATAATAATGTTAATGATCTATGAAATCCAGTGCCGCCTACAGACCAAGATGCACTTACGAACAAGCATGTTTTTCCCTTTTCTTCCATTATAATAGATGTACTAAAACGGAAAAAGCAAAGCCATACAAATGTGGCATGAATTGGATGCAATGCATTGATCTAGTGTTGTCACCAATAATTCTTTAGTTCACCTACAAAATAACTTTCATAAGCCCAAAGGTAAGTTTCCATTCTAATATATCATGTTTAATAACCTTGATTAGGTTTGTTTGGTTGATACCAACATCCTAACCTGAATTGATTCTATACAACTACCATTAGAATATATCAAGTTTAACAACCTAGAGTAGGTTTAAATAGGAAGCAATTAAAAAGGATTCACAGATCCTTTAAAACAAGAAACATCTTACTGGATACTAAATGGTAAGAATAGAAAAACCTATGAGGATGTCATAATGGAGAGGATTATCAATTATCAGCACAAAATATACGAAAAACTAAAATCTATCACACATTTCCATAAGATAGTAGAGAAAAACCAAAAGTTCACTTACTTCGCCTATGAATTTCGGTCTGCAGATCTGCTACGATAGCCTGAGGCAAAGAAACAATGGGATAAACCATAATTCATTTACTATTGAACACAAGGACCTCATATCTCAAAATAAAATCCAACTAGGAAATGAAAAAAATATACTCTTTTTGTGACAACAAAGGTAAAAAATGAGGGAAAGAAGACATACAGAATCACCGAGCTGAATGCCACCCTTAACGATTTCTCTTCCACTCCTAGAAACCAAAGTGACCTTCATCCTCAAAAACCCAGAGAAACTCACTTCTCCTAACAATAGCATAGGCAAGATCAAATAGAAAATAAGCTAAAACTCAAGGAAACAAAACAGAGAATCACATTAGACCCCACATACAATATACATCATAAGTCAAAACCCATAAATATAATTGTTAGAACTATGATAGTTATCTTATTTCATTTAAATTTTATCATGATTTGACTATGTTTTATTGTGCACTGAATTACACATCAATATCACATTGCAATTTAGGCTTCTCCCAAATAGAGATTATATATTTCCTATCTAACAATAATAATACAGCACTATTGATGTGAAGTTATCAAATTTGCAATTATATTATTATATAGCAGAAACCCCACGTTGAGGAAATAATCAAATCTTGGAAGCATGAAATGGTGAAATTTTGAAGGTGGTTATTGAGGAAATAATAGTTGGGGGAGAAGGAAATAGCGAAAAGAGAGAAACTTTGAGGAAGAGAATAACAAAGAAGGAAGATTAGAGAGGAAGGAGAGAGTTACCTGAACTATGGTAGTCCTCTTAGTAACACAACCACATCAACGTAAAAATGGTTTCAGATTTTGAATAGAACTAAGACAAGGGAATGAATATATATATATATATATATATAACTATTGAGAACACTGCGTTAGTATGAGAAATGAGAATACTTATTATGAATCACTAGATATTGATTGAATGATTAAAATTAAAAGATATATGCACGTGACTATGTATTATATGATCAATTAATAATTTTTATACATGCCCTAGATCTACTTGATTAGCTTCCTATAAAATATACTCAAGTGAGAATCGTTCTAGTATAAAAATTGTGAGAACAATAAATCTAAGTTTTACAAATAATTATGAATGGTTAAAGATTAAAAGTTAGGTATTATATATAGATAAATAATGATGATAAAATATAGAAATATTGGTAAGGGGACATGTATAATATAAATATTAATGGGATACGGTTGGGAGTGGGACAGCTAACAATTTGTGCAGATCAACTGCCACCAAATGGATAGTTAATGTTTTTTATTATGAATGACCTCACATTTGGGATGTTTTACTTAATCATCATGTGAAAGTTTTGCTAGAGAATAAGAAATCATAATTTTCATAGAATCTTAAAAGAATTAACTCATTCTTTTATCAAAATATGTTATTTGTTTGACCACTTGGAAAAAAATGAAGAGAATTATGAGAGCTAGTCTCATTCCACATATCCCTTGTAGGTTGAGAAACAAGTTGGATATAATGAATGAATGGTAATTAATGCATTTAGAAACCAACCACTACCATCCTCACTTTCTTCTTACCATCTTAGGATAGGAGGTGGTCTTCATTATGGCCAATGGGACCCATGTCTCTTTGGGTTATACCTTCCTGAATTATGTGGAGAGAAGTTGGGCTCGAGTTTTGGATTTCCTTGACCTGACCTAGGCCCAACTTCTCTCCCCAGTTCGAAGACATATATATTATATAATTCTCTCATTTAGTATTGTATACACCATAGCTCGTACCATAAAATGTAAAAAGTGATGATGTTATCCACCTTGGTACCACCAAACAGAGGGAACACAGAGAATATAAGCTTCACCACTTTTGGTGCTTTATGGAACTTTGGCTTACATTTCAATTTGGTTCAATCTTCCACACAGGAAAACAGACTCTGATGCTTGGTCAAGATTATGCATTCCACAGATTGAACTTTCTATAAAGTCTAGTGGGTGGATTTGCTAACAGGAGAGTAGGCATATAATGCAATATATTGAGGCATCAATAGAGAAGGATCAAGAAAAGGATTCTTCAGTGAGATCAATGGATTTTATTAATTTGACCGGAATTTTTATTGCCTTAGAGCGGTAGTTTCTTACTTATTTATAGTGTCAATCAATTACCACCTTGTATTCTATACTTAAATATCACTTACTCCATTTTATAACAACCACAACAAAATGATGGTTACCCATAATTATGTTTCTATTAACCCAAAGCTTAAAACATTAATAAAACATCAATGAAAATCATACCTATCTTAGTTTTTTTAATAATGATGATTATAGGGTAATTGTCAACAAAATGGGATATAATTCCTAAATCTGACACGACACAATAATCATCTTTTTTCAGGGGGCCAAATTCAGAACCCTGAAACCCAATTCTAGTTTTCTACTAATTTTGCATTTTGGACTTTGGATAAAGCTCTTCCTCCTTCCGAGTGGAGAGAGCATTCCAACTGCTTCCTATAAAACAAATCTGCCTACAATATGATACAATTACAAATTGATGCTTCACTTCCTATGCTTCTTCAGAATTGGTTCTGACTGCACATCACCAACACCCTGCCAAATTTCAACACATAAATGAACATTAATATCCGCATCGAAAACACAGCATTGTTTAGTCTCCAGATTGAAAACTAATTAGCTATCTTGATAGATGGCTGGTTAATACCTCACTAAGAAAATAAAAAACAAAAATAACTTACAACAGAAGAAAGTTGCTCGCGAATTACAGCACTAGAAAGTTGCTCCCGAATATAGGCCATTGACCGTAGCATAGCGCCCAATGTGTCCCTGGACACCTGAAACTTAACTTCAGACTGACCAGAAGTTGTCTCCGCATCTTGGAGCTGAAAAGGTTAACAAAATTAAATTAACACTATAAAATCACCCACCATCAAAATAAAATGAAGCATAGTACGAACTGTGAAGAATTGTTCTTTGAGGAACTTTTATCATGAAACAGCAAACAAAAATAGATATCTGCCTTTATAGTGTTGGAATAATAAAGCAATAGTGCTTACAGACAAGAACTATTTGAGATAAATAAAGCCTGAATAACAAAAAATCACACAATACCTTGAGATTTATTACAGCAACCTTATTAGCTGGTGTTGAAAGCTGTTCGCTGATGTAAGCCATAGACTTCAACATTGGTTCCAAAGAAACTCTTGAGAGCTGAAACTTAACCTCAGATTCTGTTGATGGATTCTTGCAATAATCATGCAACTGCAATTGAATTATTTTAAAGGGCTTAATCTCCTCACTAATTATTATGTGTTGCAAGAGAATAAAAGTGTTTACTGCCGCAATTAAATGTTGGAGAAGATATTTATAGCCAAAAAGGGTTTAGGTCAATTGAGCCCCAGAAACTTGTCATGCTAAAGACAGGTATCTCAAACAACTTTAAACTAAATGAAGAATACTACCACCAGTTTTTTATTACTGACACTACTATGTGCATACCTTCATACTGATAACAGCTACTCTATTCCCTGGAGTTGAGTTTTTGTTCTCCATCACCCATGTCATTGATTTCAGACATGGAATAACCACCTATTTGAAAGAACCCAAAAAAGAGTTCAATGCCTTGCAGATCCTATTCCAATCTCAAGCACCGATTAAATAAAAAAAACATAATTAAAGAAGTTCTTCATATACCATATTTTCAGTGGGGCTATCATCTCGCTGGAAAGACACTGGGGCCATCCGTGGTAAATTTAGATCAGTGACAGATTGAACAGGAGCACCAATATCGTTAAGATTAAACCTCCTTGTTATTTCATCTTGCCGTGGCCATAAAAGAGGGGTTGTATTTGATGCTGAAGCGGGGGTTTTCTTGTCATCATAAGCAGTTCCACCGGCTAGATAACTAGACGGTGCAACCTTGGCAACACTTCTCTTCACCACAGAAACCTTCTTTCCACCTTCTCTGAGAGCATTCATTGCAGCTTTGTAAGTTTCCACAGATATTGCGCCTTCCTCAGCATATCTGATGGCTTCCCGACATAGATTGCTATAACGTGATGCCACAGATTCCTGTCCATGTGATTCTGCACCACATTCTTCTAATCCAACACTGTTTTTTGCATTCCTTGTCCACCGCTTTAGGATGTAATGGGATGGTAATGTAAGTACATTAGTCACAGTGAAAACAGTTAGAACATGCCTACAAAGAATGCCTGAATACTCAAACATTTGGCAACTACAGCTAGCTCTCAACTCAGAATGGTTTATTGTGACCATATATGCTTTTTGGTCATCCTCAAATTTTGCAACCCTGAATTTGATGTTTGGCCCATCTTCGTCAATTCTGTTGGCAGTATAAACAAAAGTTTCAACTAGTTCTTCTTGAAATTTTGAAAATATTTTCCGTGTATAAAGATCAGCAGCCTGTTTCTCCATTGGTGAAGGTGTCTTCAAAACTGGTGTGGTGCAAATTGTCTCAGCATCTGATTCTATTTCCTTTTCAAGACAGCTCTCCAAAGCTAGTTCATACTGCCTAAAGAACATTGGTAATGTTGTCTGTTGATTGACAAAACCATCAAAAAAAGAACCATCCAATCCTTGATTAGGAGATATTGCAGCAAAAAATGAATCACGGAAATACGCAGGAACCCATTGAGCACGAGCATTGTACAATGACTGAAGCCAATCGTTTCTTCCGAGTTCATATTTATCGATGATAGAATTCCAAGATGAATCAAATTCCTCAATTGTTTCTGTCAGGTTAATACAATTATAAAGTTCAGCCTGAAATTTTGGATGCATATGACATACATGGGCCAATTTTTCCTGGCCTTCTCGCAACACGTGCCACTTGCTTATACAGTGGCGGGTGTGAGGCAAAACTTGTGAAACAGCTATCTTTATGGCTCTGTCTTGATCAGTTGTTATAGAGACAGGATGGCGGTCATTCATTGCTGTCAGAAATGTCTTAATGAGCCACAGAAGAGAAGCCTCAGAATCATCCAAAAGGAGTGCACAACCAAACAAAATCCTCTGGCCATGATGATTTATCCCAGTGAATGGAGCAAACGGCACTCTGTATTGATATACTCTGTATGTTGTGTCCAGATTAACCATATCGCCAAAATGACTGTAAGCTGTCCTTGATCTTGCATCTGCCCAAAACACGTTAGTCATATGATTATCTTCATCAAGTTGTATTGCATAAAAGAAACCAGGGTTCGCAGCTTGCATTTTCTTAAAATACTCCAGCAGATTCTGAGCATCCCTCCCTAACGTCCTCTTTCGAACATGTGGCCTAACAGTACAATTCATCAATGTGGAATTTTTAACATGGTGACTTGTTTCAACAGCAGCAGCTGCTGCAGAAATGTTCTTAATCCCATGAAGACTCTCATTGGAATTGCGATTCGTGTCCGTAGATACATAAATGGCACCAGTGGGATTTTTAACAGGATGACCTGTTTCAACAAGAGCAGCTGCTGCGGGAATGTTCCTAATCCCATGAAGATTCTCATTTGAATTGCGATTTCCATCCATAGAATACATTACACCACTTGGAACAAGCCCCAGTCCTTGGTAGGTTTCGGGCATCGTTCTTCCAACACTAGAAAAGTGCTTACGTGGCCGATTATTATGAACCTTAGTGGAACCTGACATGGAATGACTATGCTCCTTCAGAAATTTTGTAACAAACCACTTACTTTGACCCTTTTGCTCTATCCTAATCATTGCATCACAACTTTCTGTAAGCCTTTTTTTCAAACCTTCCCCGCCACACACAAATTCCCGATACATATTTGCTCCATCAGCTTTAGAACGACCATGCGGGCCAGCTTTGGAGACGAAACCCACACGTCTTGCATATTCATTGCAGAAAGTCTTTGCAGCATCTTCCGAATCAAATGACATACCCAAGTATGGCTCAGAAATCCCAACCTCAACATGAGATCCAGAGTTTTCAGCATTGTTAATTTCACCTTCCCTAGGTTCAGCATCCCCATCACCTATCATAGCTTGACGGCCACTTCCTTCTCCCAAGTTTATCACTTGAACATCCATTTGAAATAATTTATACTGCTAACTCATTAAGCACCCATCTCTTGGGTGATATACTCAGCGAGAACTGCAAGCTTTAATCATGTCATGTAGAAAGTTGCCTATGCTCCAATTTAATCTAAAAAACCAGACATGAAAATTCAATATTGATGAAGATTATGGAATGATCTTCACACAGTGCCCATAACTTATTCAGCAAAATGCTACTATCACTTCCTCTTAAAGTTTTAAATCAATTCCCTTTACCAAACACCCTTTAGACATAAAATAATTACGTCTGATCAAAATCCAGTCTTATTTGTAGTGATATCAGAAACCTTATATATCAAAACTACGGTAGCAGTTATAGGATGAGGAAACAATATCGTAGAAATTAAGATGGAAAATTGGAAAAACCCTAACTTACAGTGATGAACGGCAAGTATAGGTGTAATAAACGGCGTTAAGATGGAAAATTGGAAACGACGGCGTTTGGAAAGGGAGTTAGGGTAAATGGAGCTCCGGTAGATGGAAGAAACGGTGGGGAGAGAAAGAGTGAGTGATTTTCGTATGTTGTTAGTACTCACACGTCATATCAACCGTTTGATTTGCATCACACGGTCTATCATTCATTTATGTGCTGGGATTCCATCACATGGAACACGTTACTCTACGTCCTATTAAATACTATCATTTTATTCTAATGTTGGCTTAAACAAAGCCAAATTTATATCAATAGTGAATCATTAATGTTTACTTGTTCAAATTAAAAATAGTTTTTTATTAAGCAAGACGTGGTTTTAAATAAGTTTTTGGAGTCAACTTATAATGGTTGTAGTAATTGTGATATCTAATATTTATGTATTAACTTTTAATTCTTTCAAAATAATTAACCCAACAAGACATCTTTGACTCAGTCTGTATAAAAATAATTATTGTCTATAACATTATTTACGAATAATATAACATTTTTATCACTTGTATATTGTCTATAACATCTTTGACTCAATCTGTATAAAAATAATTATTGATACTAATTGATAATTGATTTCCTTATAAGAAAAATTATAATTTTACTAGTGCTTGGGAGAAGATGCATGATGCATATAGACGTGGAAGTTATCAATATAACACGTCTTCAAAACTAAAAAACATGTTATTGCAATTAGTAATAGACTAGAGCTTCTGCTATCAATTTTAAAAGAGATTAATTTCTTACACGATGATAAAATACTTATGTAATACAAAAAAGGTATAGAAATTATATATAATCATTATATTATTTATTATTTATTTATATTTTTTTAAAGAAATGATCGTAATTAAACATGAAGAGTGAATGATTTGAATTTTTACAATTTGTGTGAGCTGAAAAGGAATCACCAAAGGAGGTTCTGAATTTACAATATTGTATTTCTCCATCCCATTCTATCTCTTACCCTTTCTTCTCTTTCTTCATCTCAGGTATTTTTTCCCTTCAATTTTTCTGCTTCTTTATTACGATCTCACCACGATTCCTTTTTTCTTATTTTCTCACCAATTATTGCTTATCTTCTAGGTTTTCCTTTTCTTTCATTAGGGTTTCGGTTATTTCCCAATTTCATTTTTCCTACCTTAGGTCATACTTTGGATTCGGAATTTGCCATTTTTTTTCGTTTTTGGGGTTTGAATTTTCGACCTTTTTGATTCCAAATATCGGATCCCATTTATTTTTATGGAATTTGAGTGCCCACAGAATAGTACTGAAATTTCTCAAAATTTGATACCAAATCCAGGCATAGGCATAGACATAGTTGAACCAAATCAGCTTAGTCCCAAAACCATTTACACTGAAGGAATTGAAATCCCTGATCTTGTTCCAAATACCAACACTGAATCTGGAAAGGGTGAGAATTTAAAGCGAGCATCCAAGTTTAGGTCAAAGAAAGGAATCAAAGCCTTAGGTAGCTTGAACCAGTCATCACTCCCTGGAGATGTGGCTTTTGATGGTCGTCGGTCCATCACTGACCTTCCTCCGGCACTTATATCTGAAATTCTGAATTGTCTTGATCCTAAAGATCTCGGCATTGTTTCGTGTGTCAACACAATTCTCCATGAACTTTCAACTGAGCACCATGCTTGGAAGGGATTCTATTTTGAAAGGTGGGGACTTCCTGCAGCTCTTGTGGCCCCGGATACTGATGATAAGCGATGGAAGGAAATTTTCGTGGAACGGGAGTTTAGGAGTAAGACTTTTATGGGGCGTTATAGTATGGATGTATTGCATGGGCATACTGAAGCAGTTCGTACTGTTTTCTTGTTGGCTTCTGCGAAGCTTATATTTACCTCTGGGTATGACTCTGTTGTGAAGATGTGGGACATGGAGAATGGGTTATCTATTTCATCATCACGGCCCCTTGGTTGCACCATTCGTGCTGTTGCAGCAGATAGGAAATTACTGGTTGCTGGTGGTACTGATGGCTTCATTCATTGTTGGAGGGCTGTGGAAGGATTACCCCATCTGTTTGAGCTCAAAGGCTCACAAAACCAAAATAATGAGGTTCGGCTTTGGGGACATGAAGGTCCAATAACGTCGCTCGCTTTAGATTTGACAAGGATTTACAGTGGTTCGTGGGACACGAGTGTTCGAGTTTGGGACCGTCTTTCAATGAAGTGCACTATGGTGCTGAGGCACAGTGACTGGGTCTGGGGATTTGTACCCCATGATACTACAGTTGCCAGTGCATCAGGTTCAGATGTGTACATTTGGGATACTATCAGTGGGACCTTGTTGACCATTGTTCATAATGCACATGTTGGTAACACTTATGCTTTGGCACGAAGCCATACTGGGGACTTCCTTTTCACTGGAGGCGAAGATGGTACAATACACATGTATGAGATCATCAATGGTGGCATTGAGACTGAAGCTTGGCAAATTGCTGCTTGGGCTCCTCACTCGGGTCCTGTGTATTCCCTTGCCTTTGAGTTTCCATGGCTTGTTTCAGCATCAAATGACGGCAAGCTGGCCCTAATTGATGTGAAAAAGCTGCTGCGTACTAGCAAGCGTGCCATAGGGAAGAGAGTTTCAAAGGCAAAGCATTTGAACGGAGGCATAGTAGAGCCTCCGCAGAGAATGTTGCATGGATTTAAGAGCAATCTTTTCTCTGTAGATATAGGAGCTGATCGAATTATCTGTGGGGGTGAAGAAGGTGTTGTCAGGATTTGGAATTTCACAGAAGCTTTGGAAATCGAGCGCAGAGCCCGTGCATTAAGAGGGATGCGATTAGAGAACAGAATGAGACGACGCAAAGTTCAAACAGAGCTGAGCAGTAAAGGTGGTAGGAGTGATCAGTGTTCAGTTGCAGCCAAGAACAGTTCAGTGAGTTGTATTTGGCCCAATAAACGGGGGATGAGTGGAAAGCTGAAGGCCTAGTGCACACCACCTAATATTTGCTTCTATGCACCATTGCCTACAATTTTATCATTTATGTTTTTACAAAATTGATGTATACGGTATTTGGTTTTAAGGTGACCAATTTAAATTTCTCTTTATGTATTAGTAGTACTAATGATATCAAACCACTTTCATCAATATCTCACTTTTGCGTTTCTTAAATGATAGTATATCTTTCAGGGAATTGTTTTACACATTGTCATAAATAATTTGTAGGACTCTTGTGTTTATGGAGGCTTACCATTATTACTAGATGCATTCATATGCTATATATGCAATTGATAACGCGTGTCTGCTTAAATGGGTTATGGTTCTAGATGCTTATGCTGGAATGGGATCCATGGCCCTTGTTGCAGAAGCTGTGGTAGTGTCATTTATGTTATTAGGTTGATGAGCTTGCTCTTAGAACTGCTCAGTGCTCTCTGAATCAAAGGGATCTGTTGCCATTTTAAACTTGTGTTCTTAACATTTCGCGACAGACAAAAGGTATATGCAAATGGAGGTGTGCAAATTATAAATTATCACTACGGAATTATTTTTGTTTTGCATTGACACGGAGCATATGAGATTATATTTACCAAACTAATCACTGATTTGCACTTGGATGTCAGTGTGCTTATCATAGCCATTCTTTATTTAAGAAATGCTCAAGCCAGAGCTGAACAGATTATAAAATTCATAGCTATCTATGACAGAACTTTGAGGTTATGTCCTTGTCACTATCACATAACCATGTTACTTGCTGAACGAAAGCATAAATGTTGCTGATGAAAAAGTAGTTGAGAAATGCGAAGAACATGGCAGTTCTTTTCCTTAATTTTTTTAAGTAAAGAAGGGAAATACACACTTTGTCCAATGAGGACAGAGTAGGTTATAAATGAAGTAGTTATTCTGCATTAATAATCACATGAAAAACTATTTGTAGCCCAATGATCAACGCTACTAAGTAAGAAACTTTTACACTTTTTAGCCTGAGATGATCATGCAAATACTAGGGTTCTTCCCATTTTGGACCAAACAAAGTCTCTAACTCTAACTTCACTGGTTTAGCAGTAACACATAAAACCAGTTCTTGTAGAGCAGGCAACATGAGAAGTAGAGGGCATGTTGTTCATTCTCTTCCTGTTATTGTTCTGATAATGAGCATGCTCAGCATATTTCATGGACGATATACAAATGCACTCTTTGCCACTGATGATGGGAGAAATGTCTCAAATGTGTCTGCAATGTATATATTGGGAGATTCATCGGTAGATTGTGGAGACAACACTTTATTCTACCCTCTTCTTCACAGTCGTCTCTCTGTTTATTCATGCAATGGCTCTGATGCCACCCTTCTTCCTCAGCTTATTGGTACCCTTCCTTCTCTCTTTTCTTTTTTCCTTTTTCCTTTTCTCTCATCATTAATGGTTATGGGTTTTTCTTGATCCTTTATGCTTGGAAGTTGGCCAAAACCAGATTAAATGGCAGGTGCATTAATATGTACTATAGCTGGAAGGCCATAAAGAAAGTTAAATTTTTTGGAAGCATTTTGTACCTAATAATAATAGGAGAAAATGAACCTTCTTTTGGTGATTACAACATGTCCTATGATATTAATGGCCATTGGAAGAATATTTCCTCTTTTCTCTTTTCTGCACTTTGCAATCTGAATTAATGTAAGCCATTAACTGTCCTTTTGTTCAATCAATTTATCTCATAATCATAATGCACAATCTCTAGCCAAAGGTTTGAAGTGTCTGCATGAAATGAGTTCTCCTCTTTCTCTGAACTGTCCTCTAGTTCCTCATTTTTATCGACTAACATGGGGGCTTATCATTGCATTGCGTTGAAAATAAAAGAGTACTAGTTGGCTGCTATCCATGCTGAAGAATTTTTCAATTTTCAGACTATAACCAATTTTAAGTTCTACTTGTACATATTTAACACTGCTAAATGAGGTATTGAAATCATTGTTTGTAGCTGAGAAGATTGGATTGACATCGATCCGTCCATTTTATGGTCAAAAAGGATCTATTGAGGAGGTGCTTGGAGGTCTCAACTTTGGATCAACACAGGCTACAATCATGAATGAAGGAAGCAACAGTCACCAGTCTCTCAACCAACAACTACGCCAAGTTTCTGAGACAATGCAGCTGTTGCAGCTGCAGCTGGCTGAGGACACTGCTCAACAATTCACAAAATCTTCCATCTTTGTAGTCTCCTTTGGCAAAGAAGATCACATTGATTTCTTCCTGCATAACTCCACCAGCCAAATGTTCAACCAAAATTTTACAACCATTTTGGTTGATCAGATGACAAATGCTGTGAGGTATCTTTATGATGCAAATGCAAGGAAAATCATATGCTTGGGGATCCTGCCTCTGGGATGCACGCCACGTATAGCCTGGGAGTCAACAAATCACACATCAGCTGGAGATGATCTGAGAAATGGCTGTGTTGATAAAGTCAATAAGTTGGTCTTCGAATACAATAGATTGCTCGAAGAACATGTAGCCAAGCTTAATGCAGAATTGACTGACGCACAGATGGTGTTCTGTGATGTATACAACGGAATGATGGAGATTATGAACAACCCAAGGCTTTATGGTAAGCTTCTTTCTCCTTTATCTTGATGATATAATATAACCGTTCAACTGATTGGGGTGTCGTAATAGGTTTTGAAGATGTAAAGAGTGCATGCTGCGGGCTTGGTTTGAATGGTGCAATGATAGGTTGTATCTCCATGGACATAGCATGTGATCAAGATTCAACTCATATTTGGTGGGATTTGTTCAACCCTACACAAGCAGTTAACTCCATCTTAGCTGATGCAGCTTGGTCTGGCCTACCAATCTCTAATCTTTGCCATCCTATGACCATCCATGAGTTGGTGTACATGAAAACATAGCATTTTTCTGCTAGAGAACCACAGCAACAACCATTCCTTCTTTCCTGTTGTTCCTTGAGCTAGCAGTTATGATGTTACACAACTCAGCACTAAATCTGTCTCAAGTATAAATTGCCCATGTGCATGAACAAGATTCATTAAAAATATGCTTTAGGAATAGTTTGGAATTGCAGATCTTTAAAGACAGATTGACATGGATGTACAAAACCTCACATGAAATGCAGAAGAAAGAGAAACAAGTGATGCCAATTTGCTTTGGAAACCTTTTGTATATTATAATACAATAAAATAGGAACTGTAGCTGGTGTAGTGAGTGTGTTAAGATCATCACTAAAATATTGCTTTTGGTACTGACATCATTTGTCTTTGTCCTTGGAAATTTATTAACACAATAATACTAAATTATACTTGAAAGTTGAAAAAGATACTAACATTATTATAGAAAATGTAAAGTACCATGTGGCTTTCTCATTAAACTCCATGAAAGTTTGGTTCATCAAAGTTGAGCATAACCTAAATCTCTAAAACCTTATTACTCCCCATTCTCAATGGCTGCAACAATTTCAAGTTTTTCAACTTCACTTTTCACTAAAACCAAATCCTCAACCTCAAAATCCAAACCACATTTTCAGTCTCTCACTATCACCTCAGCCTCAAAACCCAGTAACCCATCCATCGCCGGACGCAAGCTCCGGGTAGCGGTTATCGGCGGTGGTCCTGCTGGATCCTCAGCCGCAGAGGCCTTAGCCTTGGGCGGCATTGAGACCTTCATATTCGAACGCAACCCGCCGTCCGTCGCGAAACCCTGCGGCGGCGCCATCCCACTCTGTATGCTAGATGAATTCGACATCCCTCGCGACCTCATCGACCGCCAAGTCACCTCCATGCGCATCTTCTCCCCCTCCAACATCGCCGTCGATTTCGGAAAAACCCTAAAATCTCACGAGTTCATCGCCATGCTCCGCCGCGAGGTCCTTGACTCCTTCCTCAGATCCCGAGCCATCTCCGCCGGAGCCTCCCTCATATCCGGCCTAGTCACCGCCGTCGACATCCCTTTCTCTCCAACCTCACCCTACACCATCCACTACACCGCAGAAAACAACTCCTCCCGACGATCCCTCGCCGTAGACGTCGTCATCGGCGCAGACGGCGCCAACAGCCGCGTCGCGAAGTCCATCGACGCCGGCAGTTACAGCTGCGCCATCGCGTTCCAAGAAAGAATCAAACTCCCAGACGATAAAATGTCGTATTACGAAAATCTCGCCGAGATGTACGTAGGAAACGACGTATCTCCCGATTTCTACGCATGGGTTTTTCCCAAGTGTGACCACGTGGCAGTGGGAACTGGTACCGTACGATCGAAACATGATATTAAGTTATACCAAAAAGGTATAAGAGAAAGAGTTGGATCTAAGATCAACGGTGGAAAAGTTATTAAAGTGGAGGCCCACCCGATTCCCGAGCACCCGCGTCCTATTCGAGTGAAAGGACGCGTGGCACTCGTAGGTGACGCAGCTGGTTACGTCACCAAGTGTTCGGGTGAGGGGATATACTTCGCAGCGAAATCGGGTCGAGTATGTGGAAACGGTGTCGTAAAAGCATCAGAGGGTGGTGATAAGATGATAGGTGAGTGTGATCTGAGGAGGGAGTACCTTAAAGAGTGGGATGCGAAGTATGTGAATACGTTTAGGTTTTTGGATGTTTTGCAAAGGGTTTTTTACGGTAGTAACGCGGGTAGAGAAGCTTTGGTGGAACTGTGTGGGGATGAGTATGTTCAACGCATGACTTTTGAAAGCTATTTGTATAAGAAATTGGCTCATGGGAGAGTTTGTGATGATGTTAAGCTTTTGATGAATACTATTGGGACCTTGGTGAAGTGTAAGGTTATACACACACAAATGGAGGGTTTGATATTATAGTTTTTGGATTGCTTTCACTTTGTTTCATTTGAATAAAAGTTATCTTAGATTAGTGCTACTTTGATGTTTCTTTTTTAGTTTTTTTTTTGCCATGGTTCTTGTTATTGAATTTTGATTGTTGTTTGGGTGGTTAATGAATATGGAACTTTTAGTTGTGTTTTTATAAGGATGCTCATGTTTTGTGTTGCTTCATGGACATGGATCAAACTTATGCCATCAATAGCATAATAGTTAAGATTGTAAAATCTATGCATCACTATAAAGATTCATAGAAATTCAGTATATCATTCACCATTCATTTATATCTAATGATGATTTAGAAAAAATGATAGATAAAACTCTTATACTTGCGTATTAGTTTTTCTTTATAAGAATTCAATGATTGTTTTTGGATTCAATTCTACTTAATACTTTGTTATATCCAAATGCAAGCCACAAACTTATTGATGGTCTTTTAGTGCATGAAAATTCAATATAACAAACTTATTGGGGGATCATTTTTATTTGCTTCATATAACAAGTTCTATAAGAAGAACTATCATAAGAGAATAGATTATTTCCTGAAAAACAAATGACCAAATAAAAGAGTACTATCCCATATTCTACATACTGTAGTCATAAATTCAAAGACTCGAATTAACAAATACATAAGGCTACACTTCTTTGTCCATCCAAATCACACATCTCAGAGATTCTCCTTTAATCAACAACTCAAATGCTTTATTAATGTCTTTAAACTTCACCTCATGTGTCACAAATTCATCCAACTTCAGCTCCTGTTAATAATTAAAGACAAACTTTACTCATAAGAAGCTTCATAAAAGCTTGTTACTTTATCACCATTACATTTTTTACATAAATACTAGTACTGGTTACTGAGTATTGTGATAACCGGACTGACAGTCCGACCGGTTTGACTGCTGACCGGACTTGAAAACGGTCCTGGTTTGTAGTTTTAATCGAATGAGGGTTTAACCACTTTGAACCGGAGAAATTCTGGTCCGAACGTGTTAAACCCGGTTGAACCGGAATAACCCGGATTTGATGTCCGGCTCGGATTTTACAACATCTTACAATATATCTCATTAGAAGGGGCAAATAGCATAGATTGGAGTTGGAATAAAAGAATTTACATATAGTACCTTGTCTAGGTAACGTTTAAGGAGAATTGATACATCAGATTTGGGTTTGAGTCCTCCAAATAAGGACCCCATTAGGCTCTTCCCATCAAGAAGGATCTCCCTAGAGCTAAGGCTCAACATGGTTCCTGGCTTGTCCACTCCTAGAACAACTGTTTTCCCCCAATTCTGAAGAAAATGCACCACAAACTTAGTAACAAGCATGCACAAACTAAGCTTATTTTATTGAAAAGGTTATTCTTATTAAGTATATGCAAACTTCAATTTATTTACATACAAGATATTATTGTAGTTACAGCTTTACTTATGTTATTGCTGTCTGCATATATATGACAGTGTAAGGAAGTGTTTTGAGACCTTTCTACAAGAAGCATAAGCTTCATGCACCAAAGATGCCATACCAACACACTCAAAGCAATAATCTGCTCCTCCATCAGTTATCTCTTTGATAATCTGCTTCACAAACACATAATTAATAATAAACGGCATAACATTACAGAACACATTAAACTCATGATTCATGAATATGCCTATAGTATTCACATTTGGTTCTATTCTCATGCAGAGGTAAATTAAGAGGGGGCAGACCTGGCTCACAGTTTTGTTTCCACATTCTCTAGAATTGATAAAGTCTGTGACTCCAAACTTCTTTCCTGAGTTAATGAGGAACAAACTCATGAAACCAAATCCTTAATTTAAGCATTGTTTTTTACTTAAATGCTGCATGACTTAATGTGAGGTTATTAATCCAACAGTACATTACCAATTTCATGTTTCTCTGGGTTGACATCCACACCTATAATCCTAGTTGCTCCACAAAGTCTCGCTCCCTCGGCAACCTACGAAACCAATCAATTCCGATGAGCATTTCAATATACAGAACCACATAGTAGAGAAGGAAGAGAGAGCTATGTTGTAATAGTCCATACTGCTAATCCAATACATCCCAACCCAAAAATAGCTACTGTAGATCCTGCCTCCACACCTGCTGTTTTCCATGCAGCACCTACCCCTAAAACAAGATGTTCAATCATATGTAAGATCAAACTTGTATTTAGTCATGGAACAGTGGCTAAGAAAACTCACTCACACATAATATCACATGCACAATTTTCATCATTTGATTACAGAGCTTACCTCAATTCTTTTTCTGCAGACCTACACTATGATTTTGCCACTTCACATATCTGATATGATGTGAATCTATTTATCTAGGTAATGTTTATGAAGAATGTTCTGTACACATGAACCTATATTCTAACCATGATTTTTGTTTGATATAGGTGTTATCAAAAAGGGTGTAGAGAAGAAAATAATTGAAGACACATTGAAACAACTTTTGCTACCACTGTTTGGGAAAAGTGAGGATAATCAAGGAGAAAAGATTTCTATATAGAATAGAATCCATCAAACAGTGTGTTTGTTAAATGAACATTGATGAACAAATATATCTATATTCATTGGTGCACCAATGCAATGTTTCTTTTGAAAATACCACCAACAATAGGTCTCTAATTCTAGTTAATGTTTGCATGGCCAAGGGATATTACCAGTTGATACACCACAACCTAGGAGACATGCCCTGTTGGGTGGAATTGCAGGATCAATCTTGATTAGATTGGCAACATCAACCACCGTGTATTCGCTAAAACTCGAAATAAACATGAAATGGTGTATGATCTCTCCTTTTAGATCAGTGAATCTACTGGTATGATATCTATGCATCCAGGGATAGTTCCTGAAAGGAAACTTGGAACAATTGTTACTCTTGGTTGATTTGCAATCTGTACAATCCCCACAATCTGCCATGTAAAGTGGCAAAACTACATCTCCTTTTGTTACTTCAGTTACATTCTCCCCTACACTCTCCACAACTCTGCATCATATGAAAATTGGTTGGAACACATCACTCTGTAGCATTAAATGTCTCAACATGTACAATGAAATTGAATCATTACAAGGCAAGCTTGCATATATGATTTTTTCTTATTCAAATCCATACTCAAATTGAATGAAAAATGTACCAAATTAAGAGCAAAAACCATTTTTGTAATTGGCATAATTTTCATAACATGCAATAAAAGACTACAAATTTACCTAAACAAGGTCTGTATAATTGTTTCTTTTCTCTTTAGGAAATATTCTCAGTAAATAAAATTATATATAAAATCATTATTAGAAAAACTAAAGTGTGGGAACTCACCCAACTGCTTCATGACCCAGAATTCTTGGGAACATTGCATGAGGTTCCTTCAAAAGTCAACATACAAAAAAGATTATCGTAAAAAAAATTATTCAAATGTTTCACCGAGACAAAAAAAAAGAGGGGAATCCAAATCAATATAATGAAAAGGTTGAAATGAAATAAGACATTGGAAGAGAAAGAAAAATGAAGAAAACCTCTGCGTTCGAAAAGGTTACATCACTGTGACAAAGAGAGGTACAAATAATACGAATCCTAGCTTCATGAGGCATTGGTGGCGCCACAATTATCTCCTCAATACTCAAAGGCTCACTTGGTTTTCGACAAATAGCAGCTATATTTTGCAGACAAATTAGTATTCATCATATATACACATAAGAAACATAAAAACATGAACTTCAAATAATCATGATTGATGATACACCTTTGCATCTTATGGATTGTCTTTCACTTGTTCTTGCTACTTTGTCTTCCATGGTGTTACAAAAACAAACTGCACCCTCTCTAGTTCACCTTAACTATGAACTGCAACTGAAAACTTTGGTTCAAATGGCCAATCATGTATATTATATATGGTGCATGAGAGCAATCATATTATCTTATCTAAATATTATTCACAAAAATATGTAATTATGTATACACAATTTACATTATTATTGCATCATTTATCAATGTGATTTAATCATTATCATAATACAAATGAATGATTAAAGAAACAATATACGTTATAATGAATATGATAATTATTATAATATATATAGTTTTTATTTTATTAGTAGTAGTATGTGGATAGACAATTCGTATATGTCAACTCGCATTCTTATTTAATGTTATAGAATATTTAACTTTATATATTTAAATTTAGATAATTAGAATATTTTTTTATATGATGTACTCTATGACTCTATGTTATAATTTTTTGTATTTATTATAATGTACAATTTCAAACAGAGACATGTAATTATTGTATTAATAGTAGTTACCTAAGATTACATACTATTTTGTAGAAATTAAAAAATGTTAAAAATAAAATAGATAACTTCCATTGTGATAGTTATATCATGTTTTATCCTTATATATAGTATAGAACTATAGATATTATGTAAAATAAAAATATAATAATAAATAAAATATCATTATATTATATAGAATATAGAATATAAAGAAATATATGTAATTTTTTAATGTACTTTCAAATATACTCAAATTATTACTATTATTAAACTATCATTCCATTTATTTATTATTTCATTAATTAGTTGTAATTTTTAGAATATAAGTAATTAATATTAAGGTATTTCTTTTCTTATATATATATATATATTAAGATAATAAAGTATCTTTTCATATGATGATATAGATTATCTCCTCCAACTATTAAAATTATGATATGTATACTATTTTTTTTTAGTTTTTAGAAGTATACTTTTTAGTAAATGATAAAATTTGACATATGCCATGATTTTAGTGGCTGAATGATATCTCCTTATACGAGGATATATGTTATTCTCATGTTTTAATATTTAAACATTGGGTGTTATTAAAAAATTTATGTTTTATAAAATTCATACAAGTTTATAATTTATTTCTTAACGATATGTTTATTTATTACTCATTTATTTCACCTTTTATTTCAACATCACTCTTTACTCTTATTTATTACTCATTTGCTTCACCATTTATTTCTCCATCTCTAAAGTGATTTCTATAAATTTAATGAGACTATTTTAATCAAATTATATACAATATTTATATTATTTAATACTTTCTTAAATTGTATTTGTTCCTCATTGTCTTTTGCTGTTTTACTAAGGTTGTTAATTGTACTACTTTTGTTCTTGCATTCTACACTAAAAAATATAGTGTAGGGATGGTCGACCTGAAAAATATATATAATGAACAATAGTATTAGTCTAACCAACACTAAATAGTATTGGTCTAACCAATACTAAATAATATGTTACTATCAATTTTTTTCATGAATAATAGCTAAAAAGTTTAGGATAGAGATGGTCGAGCTAAAAAGTTTAGGATAGAAATAGTCGAGCTAAAAAGTGACATATATCAACAAATTATTTAGTTGTGAATATATTATTATTTTTATAATATATGAGAATATACTATTTTCCTTTTGTAATTTAGCTAGACATTTTTGCCTACTTTATTAAAGTTTTTTCTTCTTGTGGTGAAATGGGTAATTTACAAAACATGGTGAAGATTTTTTATTGGTAAATGAAATGCTAAAGAGTTTTGAAAGTTCAAAAAAACTTAATTAATTTCAAAAGGTTATGCAGAGATCAATATATTGAAGATTGACTAAGAACTATTTAGTTATTCATAATATAGAAATTATTATATTTACAACATAATTTTGAAATTATTATTACATTATTATAATCTATTGAATTTATTATTTGTAATAAAACTAGTAGGGTGGGGCAACAAAATAAGAACATAACATGATTTAGACCATTAATATCATTCATGTTATTGGATAACCATCACATCAATTTATTAGGTAATGGTAGCTATAGAGTTTTAAATATTTATCTATTTTAAAAGAATCATGAATTCAGGAAATGTCATATCTATTATATGTCATTGCACTGGATTTCACAAACAAGCATATAGATGAAAAGTAGTGAGAATTGAGATTTATCATTAACAAATATAATAACATGTTTCAAGTAAAAAATTTCATCATTTGTAGATGATAACCAATCATTTAAGTAATACTTATCATCTTAGCATAATTATATGAATGAAGATTACGTGTTTTAAACAGTGTCTCATTATATGTCCCAAGTCAATCAGAGTGTTTCATTTTATTAATTTTTGCTTTTAAATTTTTTATTTTATTCACGTGTTAATATATGATTGGCAGGGAATGAGACCGTTGGGAATAGATTATCCCCGTCCCAATTACATAGCTTCCACAAGAAGCATCAATGGTTGATTTCACATTTTAACCTTTACCACCTCAATTTGGTTTATTGCTTACTTATGCATAACATGTTGTCATTTGAAACTGGATCATTTTTTTTTTGTTTTTTGTGGGGGTTAAGGATAAATTGTTACTAATCTTTATAAGGGTTTGGGAACTATGGATTGAGTTATAAGCATTGTTTTTTCTTTTCTTTTCTATGATGTCATTTTCATTCCATTTCGTCCCCTTTCAAACTCTCCTAACGTAGCATAAGTTGTTTTGTCGCGCTATTATAATTGTATAGTAGTGTTTTAAATTGCGTTGTGGTCGAAATTGTGGTAACGATTATGGTTATTGTTATTGTCGTTATTGTGATACGGATTGCGGCTACTTGTGATTAAAAAACTATTTTTGAATTCGACACGATCTAATGTGGCCCGATGCAGTTACGTTACGGACTGTTGCGGTCCTAATATTGCTGTTAATAAATATGAATTATTAGTCTTATAACAACATGTAAGATTAGTCTTATAACAACATCATTTGCGTGACTGCATTTTGTACTTTTTCCATTTTGTTCATGCAGCTGCATTTGGAGCAATTCTACACGTAGTGTCCACTTCACTGCTTGGTATAACAGCAATCACCATAGCAAATACCATTGCTGGTGAAGAAACAGTGCATAAGCTTGCTTCACTTTTGCTCATATTTCTTGGTGGTCATAGTCATTCATCTTCCATGATGCTGCTTGCCATCATTGTGCTGCTATTCTGGTATCAATCAATAGCATTAAACATTATTAGTTTTTTATTTTGTGCTTCCTTTTTCAATTTTTGAAAATTTGCTTCTACTTTTATGTGCATGTATGGTGGGTTTATATGAAAATTCTGGCATTGGTTAATTGACGTTAGAAATTCTGATGCTGGTCATCAAATTGAATTAGGTTAAGGCCTCTAAGACATGTTTAACTCCACAATCATGAAAATGTATTTTATCTATTGAGATGGGAGTATACAATTGAAACTAATTAAATAGATCATATATTATGAATCACATATTGAGTAAAATAGTAAATTTAATGTGATATTTAAGCTATGAGACTTTCTCACCCAATAGACTAGTTTTTTAGGTTGGATTCTTTTCATGGGCTGAAGTCCAAACAATTTGTGTATTTCATTGAGAGTTGCTTCACGGAAAAGGCTACATATAGATTGGATTTCGGTACATTACGGAATACTGATAGGTGAGTGAAGTTGCCAAAAGAGAAAGGACTACTATCGGGTCAGTGTCGATAGAGGACGTCGGCCTTTAAAGGGGGCGATAATGTTAGGAGTTATGAGGCTCTCCCACCTAATAGACTAGTCTTTTAGGATTGTCTCTCCTCATGTGCTTAAGTCCTAACAGTGTATTGCTCGATAATTTGCCTACAATGTAAAGAATCACTTGGAAAATTAACTTACAATATCCGGATATCGTGTTAACCAATTGTTCTGACAACTTGTGCCAAAGCTTCATTTCCTTGTGAGCCAGTATATATAAATGTCTTGTAATTATGTGTTTTAAGCATTCTCACAGTATTGTTGCTATTTTGTATCCTAACAAAAGAAGTATTGTCTCTATTTAGAGAGGTTAATCATCTTCTAGCTAAAGTGAGTGTACACATTGTTTACAATGTAAAGTTAATAAATATACAAACTACTTCAATTAAAACGGTGTTGCTAACCATTGTCCTAAATGGTTAAGGAAACAAAAAAAGGGGAATGTCACTAGTTAAGGAAACAAGCGTTTCAATACAAACATTGTTTTTTAAGGTCACTTAACATTGCCTCTTCTTAACTAATTAGTGGGCTCATATTAAATGAGGACATTGCAACAATTCAACTTAATGTTTGGGAAATAAGTAACATATTGCATATCATATTGTTGGGCCACTTCTCTCATTATCAATTGATTTTGATATAGAAGATTACTAGTGTCTAGAAGAGGAACTTAAAATTAAATTAGACCTATCATGAGCAAGTAGATTGGGTTGAGTTTGACTTTTTAAAAATCTAGGTTTTCATTTTAACCACATTATTAAAAATTTATCCTCATTTTTATTGTTAAAAATTTAATCTCATTATACATTTTAACATGAGAATTTAAATAAAAACATCAGATTCAAGTTGTCATTTGTAGAAGAATATGATTCCCTTTTGGCTAGTATTGTTTAAAGTTTAATTCATGGCAAGTGGTAACCATTATTCTTACTAAAAGAAAATCTCATTTGTTAATTAATAAAAAATAAAGCTCAGTCCAACCTTAGTAATAGAGAAATATACTATAATAAAGGACTGCAAATAGAAAAATGTTTATTTCTTTACAAAAAGTATAATATAGGTAATATAGGAATACCTGAGTGAAAGTAATTTAGGAAATTAAAATTTTGTTATTAACAAAAATTGTAAACAAACAAACTTTGTTATTAATACAACTCTGCAAACATTGCTGAAACATGCACATATAATGTAATATGCAAAATATTCACAGATAATGTAAGATCCTGCATAAATCTTACCTACAATAATATCAAATTTTAATTTCCTAGGTTCTTCATTTCTGACATCATATGTGACTGTGTGGGTATAAGACCAAAAATATCCAACTCACTAAGCAAATCTATGAAGTAAGAGATGTTGATGAAAAGTGAAAGGGAATATTGGATGCTTTTTTAACATGAAATGGTATAAGTTGAAAAAAACTTGTACGAAGACACATATAACATATTATATTTGGAGATAAATATATTTTATAATTTTTGATGATATCATTTAAGATTAAAATTAAAATATTAAAGTGTTGTCAGGATTGATTATCTTTACATGATTTCGTCTCCACACAAATCTTTCTCGTAAAACTTTGAGCTGATAGTGCAACACAAGCACGTGGTCCTCACGCTGCTGTTTGGGAGGTGGGGTCCACATTCCAATGTTTCTTTTGCATGGAAGCAGCCATATGAGAATTATCTCTTGAGATTCCTTTTCTTCTCTATCTATTCTCTCCAAAATTCTAATCTTTTCTCAATTCCTATCTCTGCCAAGTGATTCTCTTACATGGGTCTTTTCTCAAATCCAAATTCATAGCATCAACCACTTTTTCACTGCACCCCTTTCATTGGTACAAACCAAATTCCCAACTTTATCTAATCCCCACTCTTTTTTTCTTGTTCACTATCATTTTTGCTTTTTGGGTATTCTCCTTGTTCATTCTACATCGACTAATTTTCGGTTTTGATCCCGGGTTTATTCCACTTGTTGAAAAAATCCCTGTTTCTATAATTGATTTTGTACTTGGGTTTTCCGTCCCTCCCTTGAAATTTGTCTCTTTTATGTTAAATTCATTGCTTTATGCATCTCTAACCACTGTTTCTTCACATAGGGTTGTAAAATTTTCAGTTTCAAGTGGATGTACTTTTTCTTTCCTTGTTTGGAAGTTTGATTTTTTTTATCAATTGTTGTTGGTGCTGTTTGTTGTATAGTGTTAGTGTTGCTTCTATTAAAATTGTTTTCTTCAGTGTGTTCAATAGATGTGGGTCTGTTTGCTTCAATCCCCCAATGGAAATTGATGGATGCATTTTATAATGATAAGTTTCATCATGTCTACCAATTGTGTAGATTCGAAGTTATTGAATTTTATTTGTTTGAATTTGGTTTCTATGTTGTAAAGACACTTCTGATCTGTATTTATCTTGTGGCAATTGTTACTAGATTCAGTATATTTACTACTTGTGTATAACTAATTGAATGTTTATCTAATGTTGTTATGCTGAATGAATCTGAAGATAGGATACTAGGTCTAGAGATTCCGTAAAGGGAAGGCCAAAGCTATATAGGTTTTGGGGATAATGGGGGCCTCAAGCTCCAAAATGGAGGAAGATAAGGCACTGCAACTGTGCCGCGAAAGGAAGAAATTTGTTAGGCAAGCACTTGATGGACGTTGCTCACTAGCAGCTGCTCATGTTTCATATATCCAGACACTGAAAAACACGGGAACAGCTCTCAAAAAATTCGCAGAACCTGAAGCACCAGTCGAGTCTTCGTTAGGCACTTCCACTAATGCAACACCAGAACCACTTGCTTTAACTGAGAGGGCCATTTCCGGGTTATCGTTCTCACCAGCATCGATATCACGTGTCGATGCACCTGAAACATTCTCTCCAACTCCCTCCCCTCCTAGTTCTAGTAAGTTCCAAGCGAATCATATGAGATTTAGCAGTATTTCTTCTAAAAAGGTTGAAGAAAAACCACCTGTGGCGGTTATAGGGACAGTAACATCATCAAGTACTCCACAAAATCCTACTCATTTCACTGAAAGGTCTGAAACACCAGCATTTGAAGATTCTTCTCTTCCAGCTGGGACTCCACATTGGGATTTCTTTGGTCTTTTTCATCCGATTGATCATCAATTTTCTTTTCAAGAAGGGAAGGAGAAGCACCAGGATGCGGGCCATGGTGATGATATAGCACAACTAAGGGAGGAGGAGGGAATTCCTGAGTTGGAAGATGATGAAGAGAAGGTTTCTTCTCATGGAACTGAAGGCTCACTGGGCTCTGAAGATGAATTTGATTATGAACCTAGCACAGAAACCTTAGTCCAAAGGTTTGAAAATCGTAATAGAGTTGCTGAACATGTTCAAGCAAATGGTTTACCTGCCACAACTAAGCATGTGACAGGGGATTCAGCTTTTGAAGTTGAATTAGTAAATGGAGAGAAAGGAAACTCTCCTCATTTATCCCCACCAAAGACAGCACCTGCAGTAGATTTGCCACCATCTGAAATACATAAATCAGAAGACAAAGAAAACAATAGTGAAAATAAAGTCGGCCCTAAGAATTTCTTTTCAAGCATAAATGATATTGAAGCTCTCTTTATTAAAGCTTCTGATTCTGGTAGAGAGGTTCCAAGGATGCTTGAAGCAAATAAGTTTCACTTTCGTCCAATATTCGCAGGGAAAGAAAGTAAGCTTTCTGGCTCCTATCTTTCTATTTGTTTGTGTGTCAATGGTCATTTGAGGAATATTAGATATAAGCAGTTTTTAGTAACATGCAAGTAAAATACAATGATGAGGTTTTGTATGTCATGTTCTTTTCCTTGAAATTTGAAATTCCTGCTAATTCTGCAGACTACTTACCACTTTTAAAACACTTGGCCAAAAATAGAAAAAAAAGGAATTTACCCCATAGGCCTATAGACAGTCCCTATATCAATGTCCATTGCTGGACCACAGTAAATGTTTTACTAAATATCTTGTTGTCGGTGATGATGCTGTTTAAAAACTAGTTTCTGTTTCAAGGAGGCATTTGGAAGTTTCTATTCAACGATGTTGTAATACTGTAGTTCTTTTCAAGATGCTAAACCAGGTCATTCTGAATTGTAACAGATGGGTCCATTGTATCCTCATATTTTAAGGCATGTTTCTCATGTGGGGAAGACCCAACTCAAGTTCCAGAAGGTATTCTTATTCAGTCCTTTTTTAGTATTGATGCTGTATTTTCCTAGACGCTGATGACCTTGTTGGGTTGGACCGATTTTCTTGTTAGTTCTGAAAGTATTCGTTAGGATTATGCATTAATGAAAATTCTATTAATGAAATCTGGGTATTGTTGATTTTTTTTAGGACATTGTTTGTTGTTCTGCAATATGTTGTAGAGAATCTAGATAGTAGAGACCCCATTATATAATTCGGCTATGTGAGAAGGTGTAAATGATGTTGGTCCTTTCCTACTGTTTTTGTCATTTAAACACTCATTCCCGTTAGCTGAAAGTTTTTTTTTTGGAATTCAATATCTAATTTGTTTTCTTTAAATCTCCCTAGAACCTGCTCAAAACTCGGTTCAGTACTTAACTTGGCATAGGACGACATCGTCTCGATCATCTTCTAACCCACTGGGAGCAAACTCAAAAGATGAAATAGAGGAACCTACAAATAATCTCTTTGACACCTCATGTATGATCTCTGGAAGCCATGCGTCAACCTTGGATAGGCTATATGCTTGGGAAAGGAAGCTCTATGATGAAGTGAAGGTACTGTGCATTTTTATCTGCAATTATGTAAACTCTAAAGTTATTCTGTTGACAATTGAGTATTTTAATCAAATCAGTAAAATGGACATTTTTCTTTCTTTTTTCCTAATATTATTGTTTATTTACATGAATAACAGGCTAGTGAGATTGTCAGAAAGGAATATGACACAAAGTGTAAAATCTTAAGGCACTTGGAATCTCAAGGAGAAAAGACGTCCACAATTGATAAAACGCGTGCTATTGTCAAGGATCTCCACTCGAGAATCAGAGTTTCAATTCACAGGATAGATTCTATATCCAAGAGGATTGAGGAATTACGGGACAAAGAGCTTCAGCCACAACTTGAGGAGTTGATTGAAGGGTATTATTATATATGTTTTGCTCGCTTTATAGTGCTGTCATGTATTGGCTTTATAAACTGTGCATCATGAAGAGAAATTAGAGAAGTCTTTTCCTAACAGAAAGTATTTACGCAATAGGTTTTAGAATATGATGTAATGAAGTCAAACTATAATTATCATTCTTTGCTCTTCAAATCTATAAGCTAACTATGAGGACAGAGGAAAAATAGATAGGATTAGATGAGGCAGTTAGTTGGTTAGTTAGAGGAGTTGAAGAAGTTAGTAGACAGAGACAATAGTCACTTATTCGGGTTAAGGTATATAAATAGAGGGAAGAGGGTATAGGGAGGTCGATTCTGAATTGTAGCTTTATAATAACCATGCAATTCCTCAGTTGGACAATGGTGCCCCTTTGTGAAGGGGAAACCCTCGGAAGAGATCATTTCCTAGTTTTGTTCATTTTCTGTCACGAAATGAAACTCTCGTTCTTCTTTCTCTGCTTTCTATCAGTTTCTTCATTTGCTTGTTTCGGTTCCTGTTAGACACTGGTCCTAACCCTATCAGTTCCTAACACTAATAGTCCTTGTGTTGTGTCCAAGTTCATGCATAGGTAGAAGACCTAGTGTCATCGGTTGGGCTGGGGGCTTAAAATTTGTAAACATCAAAACTTTTGTCCAAATTAGGAATATTATTATTAGGTTTTTTTCTTTTTGGATGAAAGGTGAGAACTACATTGAAGAGAGAGAAACTGTACTGGAGAAAGAGGGCATACCCTCTATATGGGACCGAATATGTTGTCTCACACTTTGTGTCAGTCGATGTGCCAAAATGTTGCGATTGGTTGAAATAGAATAAATTTAATTTAAAATTTAAAAAATTATAATTTTTTGGTAACTCACAACACCGTGGTACATGGAGTGGCACACATCATGTTACATTTGTTTTCACCCCCTGTACATTACGGGTAGACATCTGCTGTCCCAAAACAATGTACCACTCCATGGACCGCTGCTTGTGATTAGTCAGAATAATAATTAATTATTAAATTTTTAATTTAAATACATTTTTTCAACCAATCATAATCACTGACACATTGAGTGACACACATTGTGGAACAGGTGATCCCGTTCTCTACACTACTCAAAGTAAGCCCATTCTAATTCATATGCTGAGTATGTCTATTTTTCCTTAAATTTGGATGCAGCCACACCTAACTTGGATCATATGCACAATGCTGAAGCAACAATTTTCAATAGAGATTCTTTTCTAAAAATAGCCGAAAATTGAGCAATGTAGTTGACAGCTTTCCATGTTCTCATGTTACGTTTAACTTCGGTAAATACCTTATACAAGATTGTTGCCTTTCTGTTTTGTAACTCACAGATGCATTAACAACTTTTAAATGCCAGTTTAATGAATTTGGATCAGTAAACAACTTACCGATGTTTATGTCGTCAATAGTCACTGAGATGTATGGTTCACTTGTGTCAAATATTATGAACTTCTTGCCTTTTATTTTATCTGTTTCTTCTGTTTTGCTTCAACGACAGGTTAAGCCGGATGTGGGAAGTGATGTTTGATTGCCACAGGCTTCAATTTCAGATCATGTCAGCATCATATCACAATAGCCATGCTAGAATGACCATGCATTCTGAATTACACAGGCAGATTGCTGCCTATCTTGAAGATGAACTTCACTTTCTATCATCAAACCTTACCAGGTGGATCGGAGCTCAGAAATCATATCTGGAGGCTTTAACAGGATGGCTTCAAAAATGTGTTTCTCTTCAACAAAAGTCATCCAAGAGAAAAAGGAGACCCCAATCGGAACTCCTGAGATCTTATGGCCCTCCAATATATGCCACATGTTATGTCTGGCTGGAAAAGCTTGGTACACTACCCATCAAGGATGTTGCGGATTCTATTAAGAGTTTAGCGGCTGATACTGCTCGGTTGTTACCACATCAAGACAAGAGCGAGCGAAAAGGTATGCCAGTGTGGAAGGATGATATTGTTGGTGAATCATCAAATAATCTATTGAGAGATGACACTTCGGAGGACTGGGTCTCAGGTTTTGACCGATTTCGAGCAAGCTTGATTAGGTTTCTTGGTCAATTAAATAGTCTATCCAGTTCTTCTGTGAAAATGTACACAGAACTTAGACAAGACATTCAGGTTGCTAAGCATAATTATCATCGGTGGAATTCACAATCTCAAAATGGTCATTTGAAATCACAGTCTCAAGATGGTAATTTGAATTCTGAATCTCAAGAGGATCAATCAAAGTCACAATCACAAGTTGATTAGTTATGGAAGAAACAATCCAAGCAATAAGAGAAGAATCACATGCAACATTGAGGAGTTGTAGAATTATAGCTACAATCTTGTTATTTGCACACCACTTTCCCCATCTTTACACTTTTCTTGTTACAAAAAGAAAGATTGTGTTGGAGCATATGTTTTTTTTGTTTTGTTATCCACTTAGTAGGATAAAAGTTTGGTTGTTGTCCCGTTATCTAAAAATGAAGTGATGTAAGAATGGTGTAATAAAAATGGTGCGCAAATAACATTATTGTTATATTCTTTTATATAGCTACTAATGTGTCAGTTAGGTATAAGAGTTATACTCAACCCATTACTACCTTTCCCCATTTGGTAAGTGCTTTATCCCATTTTACCAAATATACATAGAAACAAATAAGACATTAATGAATGAGCAATGAAGCTAACCTCTCCCATAATAGATTAAATAAACGGTACAAGCAAAATGGAATGAAATACCAACAAAATGTGAAACAATGCAATGAATTAATGCATCAAATTTCACTACTACTAATTAAATAAATTAAATAATAATCTCAAACCAAGCACCCCCTTCAATATTTGGTTCATATTTTAACAACCCAAAAAATAACGACACCATAATTACAGTGCCTAGATACAATTTTGGCTTGTGCCGTTAACTTATCCACCGTAACATCACATTCAGCCGTAACTGTCATTTTCCCACTCTCAACACTTCCAACTTTTACTCTCACTGCTACTCTAACCTTAATACTTAACGGCACTTCTAATTTCTTCTGCGCCTCCGTTAGTGTTTTTCGATCAGAACCCCGAAGCTCAATTCCGTTACCTTTTAACACCGTCTTAAACACCGTCACGTTATTTGACGGCTGATAAAACGCTGGCATCACTCCGTTACCCAGCATTACGTCTTTGAAGAATATCTCAACAGAGCTTTCCTTCAAGTAACGGATCCCGATCTTGTCATTAGGGTTATTAGCCTTGACGGTGAAGTCGAACTCCGGCGACATCGATGACGACGGCGATGTTAGGTTCAGTCCTCTAACAGCGATTCTCTGGATTGAGTAATCGAGCGCCTTTGGTCGGAAGACGAGGTAGAAAACAGCGGCGACAATGGCGAGGATGAGGATGAGGATAAAGAGGATTCCGAAGAGGCAGCAGCAACAGCGGCAGTTTCGGCGGTGGTTGTTGCGGTGGTTGATGGCATTATCCGGCGGAGGGATGCGATAGACCTGGTCCTTGGGGATCTTGATGACGTAGGTTGCAGAGGGAGGAGAAGACGGTTTGGTAGGTGGAGAAAGAGGGGGCGAGTTGTGAGGGGGCGAGTTGTGAGAGGGCGAGTTGTGAGAGGGCGAGTTGTGAGGGTGAACTCGCTCAGCCATTGAGAGAGAGAGAGAGAGAGAGAGTGTGTGTTACTGTTAATGAAGGAGAGTGAGTGGGGAGCATTATAATTAGGGACCAAAATATTCACTCTGTTACTCTACACGCTTTTACTCCTATAATAATGGAATGATTGGAATCTCAATTTTGATAGGGACTTTTTAACAAGGATTAGTATTTTTTTTTTGTTGCAAAAATAACACTCATTTCTCATGAATTTTAACGAAATTATACAATTCTCTCATCATTTTTTAAACTTATACAAACCTCTAATTTTTTATATTTTTATTATATTGGACTATATCTGCACAAGAAATAAATGTAATTTTTTAAACAAAAAATGTGATAAATACAATTAAGTTAAACAAAATATTGTATATTTTAAAGAAAAGTCCAAATAATATAAGAGTCAATGTATCTTTATTATTTTTAGTTCGTTACGATATAGTACAAGATCGATTTAAACAACATATATTAAGAATTGTTGATGCATTTTGTAACACCCAATCCTGACATGCGGCCTCTCAGACCTAATGATAATGACTCACTGATATAGTCACTATTTATATATGAGGTCACGAGTCAGAATCGCAGAAGGCTCTCGTGGGGAATAAAATATTATATTGTGTTACACTTTTCATCCTTAATAGTTAAATGATTGCCACATATATCCTACTTATTTATATTATTATTTATTAAAAAATTTAGCATTAAAAGTCAAGCTTTGGTGATGCATTCATTTAAATTTAGGAAAAAATAGATGTATGTATAAATGGTATATAAATTTTATAAGGTGTTATTAACAACCTTCATAATTTATATTTAATCATCATTAATTCTTAAAAAATGATACAGATAGTAAATAATATACAGAATTTGTATTAATTATTATACCAATATTGAATAGATATTACACTTTTAAATTTAAAGAATTTGATAAGAAAGTTTTATATTTAATATATTGAAATTTGATGTTTTTAATGTTCATTTAAAATTTTATTTTTTATTTATCTTTAACTATTTTTTATGGGTAGAAATTAGTGAGAATGTTTTATTATGAATGATTGTTGTGAGTGATACTTGTTGGAAAAGATCATAGATCCCAAAAGAGATTAATTTATTAATAAACATGTTTTATAAATGCATCATTCTCAAATGCAAACATAATCATTTTAAATAGGTTGTGTTGACAATCGTTTAAGAACATGATTTAGAGGATATAAGATAGGAAATTTAGTATTTAAAAACTAAACCCAACAAATATAAAAGCATTATTTTTAAAATAAAATTTATATTCTATATTCCTTAGAAAATACGTTATGAAACTTGTAAACGTTCCATTTTTATTAATTTTGCTAGGATAGAACAAGTTACAAAATCCCCTTCTTGTCATCTCATATCGAAAAGGACATTTGTGGGAATATGACATTGGTGTAGTTTATGTAATGAATTATTGATAGAAAAGTGAGTTGATTTTTTGTATTATCAGAATATTCTCTCACGATTTTGAATATCAATAATAGATTTGATTGGGGTAGACTTTTTTGTTTGTTTCAGAAGTAGTAGGAGTACACATCACAAAATAAAGAAATCAAATTACACCAATTAATTAGCTTGCACGTGCTTCTACATATAATATAATACTGCAGAATATATGTTTATTTGACCTGCTTTGTTGCTATCTTAATTAATTTAATTATGCATTCATCACAAACATATAACCATATTCTTGTTTTGATGTATTATTCTACTTCCTCTCCAATCCTCTGATTCTCTTTTGGAGTTAAATATTGCAAACTATCTTTTCCATTTCATTTTTTTATTACTTTTAATTTCTAGATACCTTTCAGTTGTAATAAAGTTATTGAAAAAAAATAAAAAACCAACAGGTATTGGTTCAAGTCGTACATGTTTGATTCCCCTTAAGTAAAGTCGGGAGAGTTAGTCTCACGTTACTCTAGGTTGCAACTTGCATCTCATGGGGCCATGAAACAAAAAACTCACTACACCTTATCCTTTTTTTTTGGTGCAAACCTTTTCCTTTCTTTTTCAAAACCGAAGGCTTTTTATTTCAGTATTATTGTAATTACATAAGTAGACTTATTTCTTATATGGTGTAGGAAAAACACTATTTAGTTGGTCCCATGAAATTTCAAACTCTTGTAACATATAGAAAGTAACAAAATAATGAATAATTGAGAAGATACTAAAATCTTAATAGATATTTAAATCAGGACCTTACTAAAGGAAAACATGAAAATCACATACCTATTAATTAACCTAGGCAACTTAATTCTACACAAACGTTGTTAGAGTTTGATGATTTTTTTATCCTTTGATTCCTATCCATTCTATTTTATTTTCCCATCATATATATTACTTTAATTTAAGAGAGATTCTTATGCATTTAAAAAAATGATATTACATGTTCGGTTATTAAATAGAATAATATTTTAATGATTAAGCCAATAAGGGTATCTAGCTAATTGTGCCATTTGTTTACACATAAGTGATTTAGCTTCCATTTTCAAGTTTTAACCTCTTCTTATCTAAACTTTTATTGAAAAAAATGTTGAAGATTTACTCAATGGGGTATATTAGAATTTCTCCTACAATATACACACATATATAGTGCTGAATTTGAGGTAACTTGTTAAGTGTGTAGTACATTTTTCTTTTTGTATGGAATGTATTATTTCAACCTGTTTCTATTTCTAGACTAAATATTCTCTTCATTAATAGAGAAGTAAGTATTACACAATAACATACAAAAAACAATATGTAATGATACTTTTATCTTTTTATTTATCACAAAATTATATTTTTATTATTGAAAATATGAGTACAAATAATCATTTGTCTCTCCATCGATAAAGATGATTGTTGTTCCGCTAGCTATGCAGTTGTCTTCCTTTATATTTAAGACAAAGCAAAACAAATGAAAAAGTAGTGGCTGTGAGATCCTATACAGTTTTGTTGCTTATTGTGCTACCAATCAGATTCAGATCCTTATGTAACAGCCACACTTTAATGTAGTATTGTATTGTATATGTTTAAATCATTGTGAGCTTAGTCTAAAGTAAATGATGGCCACTTTTTTAATCTGCTAGCTATGTTGATCTAATAATAAGCAAACTCTACAAGAAGAAAAGTAAATACATTTCAAACAGTTGACCTTTTATTTATTTATTTTGGGTTCAAGATTTAGTTTCATTCACAAGTGATCTTCTCAATTTGTTTAACTTATTTCTATAACATATATAATTGTTGATTAATTGGTGGTACTTGTTTCTTCTGAATATTCATAAAGTATGTTTAAGAGTGTCAAATGTAAAAAGAGTATACTAATTTCATCCACAATGTTGAACAACATATTCATTCTTATTTGGATCTCACATATTATCTTATAATTTATTACAACTCCTTGTGAAATAAGAATAACATCTATTTTTTCACACGAGGATAAAATTATTCTTATTCTTATTTGGGTCCCACAACATCTATTTTTTCTACAAAATCTATCTCTCTCCTCAATTTCCCGTGATTAAGAACAACTAAGAATTGTTCTTATTTAAGAACAAAATTAAGAAAATATGAACAACACAATGGAGAGTAAAGTAAGAATGTTATTATTCCGTTAAGAACAATGCTAAGAACTAAACAATCAATATACAACTATATCTTTTATATAAATAAGCATGTTAAAACTATTCATTATTTTACTTCAACTTTAGACTTTAGGTCACATATGATGCTTTTAGCGTTGGAATTTTGCAACATTTCATGTATATACCTTTGTGACTCAAACTTACATTCCATTTTCATTAAACTTTCTCTATCAAACATTATTTAAAAAGATCTCACTTTAATTAATATCTATAAGTATGGACCTTTTATATAATAGTAATTACTATAAAGCCTTTTAAGATTTTGAGAAGAAAAAAAATAAGAAAATTGTAAGTTAAGCCGAATGTGCAAGTTTTTTTCCCAATTAATGTTGATAAACCTTAAACGAACATTGAGAGCGTGGATAAACTAATAAGGATCAGATTCCACTTAACTATGGTTTTCTAAGGCATGTAGTTGTGCAAAACTTTGTTATTCATGGTAATCTTTTCCCACTCATGCAGAATTTCTTTACTAAAAATATTAGTGCTCCCAAATATAAAAATATACCTTATTACTTTTAGGAGCTATCTTTTATTTCAAAAAGTATGTCACTTCTTTTAACTAGTCTAAAAAATACGATATTATAAAATTTTAAATTTAAATATATTTTTTCAATCAATCAGAAGTAACACATGAAATGACACGATTTTGTAGGACAACAAAAGTGATCACATGCTTTTATCCTAGTGATCCCACACGCTTGCCGACTTTTATCTTTTGCGATTTTCCACACGTGGTGATATTAGTTATACAACCTTTTCAAAGTATTTCATCAATTCCCTGAATTTGATCACCCATTTTAGATCCATAGTTTTGACAATATAAAAGAAATTAAAGTACTATGCAAATGGGTGATGTTTACTGGTGCACTCTAATTAAGGAATAAAAAAATATCATTTTTTACTTTTTTTTTTTTTTTTGTTCTTTATATATTTTAATACATTCCCTTTCAAATTAAGACATGCAAATATGTAGTGATGGTTTAGTAGTTAAAGACCCTACTATATTTTAAAATAGGTAAAAAGTTAAGAGTTAACTTCTTATAACGATATTTATTAAAAGTATAATCACTTATATTGAAAGAGATTAATTTTTACTCATAAGATAACCTCGGTTGCGAAAAGAAAAAGCACTAAAGAGAAGAGGTGAGTCCAAGTTCAGCCGCCTAAGACTTTTCCTTTTTCTTGGTGTCATAAATAAGCACTTTCACTTTCAACCAAATATTGAACAGAACAACAATAATAATGCACGTTCATGGATATTGTTGACCGTAGACTTCAACAAAATAATAAGACCCCACCACCACACTATAGCATACAAGTTGTTCACGTAATTGAATACTTAATACATGCCATGGGGTCCATTTTACATTGGAGAAGATAAGCATAACAGAAAAAGGTGCAATATAGGACAAACCCCATAATAAGGCCACTCACATTTATTAGATTCCTTACCATTATTATGGTGAATTGTAATTGTATATATAAGAGAACTAAAATCTTATTTATATATAACATTCATACATTTTAATATAGGATTAACACAAGGCTACACTGATAAAAACACACATAAAAAAGGGCTAGTACATAATGGGCATATCCATGATTTATTAACCCATATCATAAAATATCTATTGGACCTAAAGGGATTAACATGTGAAGAGAAAAAATGCAGTAAACTGCTTTTGAGTCAGGGGAAGTGACTTTCACATGATTAAGGAAGCCAACCCTTGTTTAAGGACAATAAAAAGTCCATGATAAACATGTTTCCACTTGTCATTTTCACTTGTACCATGTTGAAACATCTGGTTGTTTGTGAAGTGGATCCATTCCTACTCCTGGTATATCCTCCTTAAAATCAAAGGATGCCAAATCACAAGATGAACCAAACATAAATTGAAAATTGTTGTTGTTGTTGTGGTTGTGGTTCGTCTCGAAAGGACTGTTCATAGCTTTGAACCGGTCAAAGTGATTTTCCTCTCTTGTAAAGAAGTTTCCATCCATCACCATTCCTTGACCAGTAAAGAAATTGTCCTGTTGTTGCTGAATGTGGGGCTGAGGAATAGGAAAGTTTTGATTTTCTGAAGCTACAACGCCATTGGAGGAAATTCCGTTCTTGTTTCCAAGAACATTTGTATCATAGATTGACATAAGATCACTGATCATTTTCTGGCCATCCTCTGGAACTCCAAGACCAGTTAGATCGAATGAAGGTGGAACCGAACTAGCAGGCTGAGCTGTAGTATTGGGCTGAACATAGGACTGAGGGAATATAACTGGTTTAACCTCATTAATATGAAAATTTGGAGCACCATAATCTGAAGAGTTGCTTCTATAAGGACAATTCAACTGATGGTTGTCCCTAGAAGACCTGTCTTGAAAACCCAGGCGAATTTCACTGTAAGGACACTGAGGATGTTCACATGTATAAATCTTCTGATCCACCATGTTAAAGTCACTAGAAACCTTCCTCTTTCGCATAAAATCTATGTTTGTGATTACCTCTCCCTTGATGGGAAGTGAAGGTCTCTGAAGTGGCTGCATTGGCATTGGCAGCCTTCCACTCATTCTATCCATCGCAAGATTGGATGGATGAAGATTCTCAGGTTTTCGGTCCTCCACATCAAAGTTTGGCTCATCTTCCGCCCCATCAACATCATACTCAATACAATCGTTGATGACCAAAGATCCACTACCTCCAGCTGATGATAACGGTGGGCAATAATCAGGATAAAGTTCTCGAGCCAGGGCCTCCTCTTGATTGATGATGGCAAGCCAGGTTACACTTTCCTTGGCTGTCATTTTATCCTGAAGACATTTGGACTGCCTCACAAGCTTGCGAATCTTGGTAATATCAGGAGACATATGCTTGATAACTGCAGTCAGAACACCAACCTTCCATGCCTTCTTGAGGTCATGAGGTTTCTTGTAAGGAGGAGGGCATTGATCTTTAGGTAAGCCAATCTGTGGCCACCATTCTTCATTCCCTGTGGGCCACCATGGTGGAGGGACACCCTTCTCTAATGGGAACCGCCTCTGAGGGGGATCACAGTGCTGCATGAGCGCTGATAAGAGAGAACCCAACGTCGTGTCCTGCAACTCTTGCAAGGTGTGTGGAGTTGGACCAATAGAGTTGCATCCATCATTCTTCCCTGGGATTGCATTATCTACTTGATACTTAGCTATGGCAGCTGGACCGTTTCGGTCAAACCTAACCTTATCCTTCCACCATTCACGAAGATTGTCAGACGCCCCAGTTACTGGTTTCCCCTTCTCCGGAATTATGCCATAAACAAATCCTTGCGCCTTGCAAACCTCCATCATCTTCAGCATGTACTTCAATATTCCATCTTGAGCTCTTGACATCTTTTTCCTCCTTGCCTGTTCTTGGGATTGCCTTTGTTTTGCTGCATCAATCCCTTCCTTAGCCTTACTTTGTTCCTTCAATCGCTTAAGGCGCATCTTGTCCCTCCACATCCTTTTCTCAAGCTCATCCACATCAAGTTCTTCATCACTGTAATCATCCTCAACCGCTGCATCTGGTTCTGTTTGCTTTGCAGCTATATCCCCTTCCCCAAGGGAACCACCACATAACATATCGAAATCAGCACAAAACCCCATGTCTTCAAACATCATCATCTTTTCTTAGGGAAATATAACCCCAAAAATAGCCTAGATGCCCAAAAAAATTGGATTCAGCCAATAAGCTTCAGAAGAAGTGAGTAACAATCTTGTCTTCAAATTTCACCCTCCTTCAGCACTTATACCAACTCGAGGTCAACAAATTCTCAAGAGTTCAAAATTTTAATCCCTTTACACCTGTCAAAAGCAAAATCTTCCACATCAATTACATATCAAAGGAATCATATATGCACCGACATCGTACGAGAGACTAATTAGCCACCTATTTTTCATCAGCAGGTAGTTATTTCATTCTCATACAGCAATACACTTGTATATAAGCTAAAAAGTAGAAAAATGGATTAAAAATACAAAATTGACTAATCACCAAAAAGAAATCATTGATTTCTAGATTTTCTCTGAAAACTCTAATTCAGCAATACACATACTATATCAAGGGTATCCTAATCGAACAGATCTAAATCACCCACAAATTAACCATTGGAATAAAATTAAAATAAGCACAGGGCACGCTTCAATAATAATTCATACATATATATATACATACATACATACATACATATATATATATTATAGACCCATCATCAAAACAATTGGCGGGTGAAAGATAAAAAAGCAGGTTGAAGGAGAAAAGAAATCAAAGGAATATGATATAAGCAAAACCAATAAGAAAAGTAATAAATCCAAGTCATGAATATAGATCTAAGAGTTAAAACCAATGAATCAGAGATACCATAAGAGTCAAGACCATACAAATCAAAAAACTTCAACTGATCATCAATAATCAATAAGATAAGGAATAATTAAGACTTTGCATATTAACAAGGTAGTGAAACCAGCATCAATACAAACAACACAAAAATAAATAAAGCCCCACAAATTGTTTCGACAAAGCAGCTAGAAAAAAGTAACTAAGGAGTAAAAAAGACAAGTTTTTTAATCCATGAGAGGAACCTTACCAGAAGATCCAGAACTGGGTCTTGCTGTGTAGTTACAACAGGGTAAAATAAGATGTGAGAAAAAGTATAGAAAGTTTTGAAAAACTAAGAGGAGAAAGAGATAGAAGAGAAAGAAGAAGGAAGTTGTGAAGAAATAGAGATTGAGAAAAGGGTGAGAGAATGAAGCATAATCCTGCTTATAAGTGGGTGAAAGAAGGGTCTCTTTGTTCTTGATGAATGTGAAAGTAGTGGTGAGTCATTTCATTTGTGGGGTTCAAAACTTCAAATAAATAATAAAGAAACCCCTAAATTGGGGGAGTAATTGAAGTGTGTGACAAGTGCAAGATAAAGAGATATATATTATGATTCCGATGAGTTATTCTAGATCTTAGTCATCAATTTTAGGGAAATTTAATAATTCAGATTTATTTATTAATTCACACTATTAGATTTTTTTAAAAATGGACTAAGATGTAGAGTAAGTGAATCCATCGTTTTTTATATCGATAAATTTGGTTAGGTTAATCTTTCCATATTCTTAACCTTGGAAAAATGAAGAGTTATTGTAATATTTAATAAAAGTTAGATGTTACATGTTTCTCTCTCTAACATTTGTTTGTGTGTGTAGGGTGGGGACCGTGTGAGTGTTGTCGTATGGTGATATTGGTGACCAATTATGGAGTCCATACCCAAACATAAACGTAAGTAAGTTAGGGCAAGACACACATTTGGAATAGCATTTATTGTCTAATCTCAAATCTACCATGTTATGCTCATTCTTTAATAGTAACTCTTTTACTTTTCCATTTTCATATTCTTTTTCTTACTTGTCATTATTAGTATTAGGCTGGTTTCATCCTATTTTTTCTGATAAGAATGTTACCTAAACAAAAACTTAGATCAATATATTGTGAATATTGTTATATTTTTTACTAAATTCTCCTACTAATATTTCCACCTATAAAAAAGTGACACGTGTCACTTATAATCCAATTATTAATAATTAAAGTATCTTATTGTGACACATGTCATCTTTTTATTGTAGATAGGAGAATATAGTATGAGGATATATCATTTTATATATATTATATTTGTATACAATTGTGTTTATGTCTTTTGGTATTGTTATTTATGATTAATTGAATTAGAATTAAATTTTTAATGTGTTGTCAAAATTTTATTGAATTATCTCTATATACATATATCTTTATACAAGTCTCTCTCATAGAGAAAAAAGTGTCCATGGGATTTAAGAGAAAATTTGTCATAAAACTTAAAAGTGATGTACAATTTCATTTATTTTTTGATATAATTAACGAGAAGATTGATTAATTATTAAACTTTATTTTATTTTTAACTAATCATAGCGTAGTCCATTGAGTATCATATTTTTGGAATAATAACAAACATGTTCTGCTTTGAAATTTAACAACCCACCAAATTTGTGTACTAATTAGGAGGATTTTTTTTCCGTATGTTTATTACATGTGTGTTAGTTGTTTGTTAAGTAAAAAGGCATCTTCTTGTCATATTTATCATAAATATGTTGTAAACTTGAACTTTTGATAATCTAATAAATTGTAAAATGTTTCCATTTCCATTTTTGTTAAACAAATATAGAAATTTGCACAATAAGAATATTGAATAAAAGACTACTAAATTAATCTGATCTAATCCAAATCTAATATGAAATCTAAATTAATACATTTAACATTCTTGTAAGAGTAATGATAGGAAAGAGTTTGAATAGTTGTAGGAAATTAAATTAGTAACCAAATAAGATTTCCACATTTTTCTTTATATCGGGAAATATATGCTTAGTTAAAAAAATGTTCATTTGATTTTTCCTTTTTTTTCTTTTCAAATGATTTGCGAATTGTGACATGGGAATGAAAATGGAAACTCAATTTTTTTAATTCAATTGAGACATGATAGTAGCTTCCTCCCAACTTCCAAACTAAAACAAAGTATATAATAAAACTATGGTATATATATTATTTTCTCACAAATCTATTACATTCTCTAATTACAAAACTAAACTTTCACATATTATATCAGTCAACGGAGACATTGATTTAATAGTGTAAGGTTCCCTTAAATTTCTAACTTAAATTTCTAAAGTTGTGGATTCGATTCTTGATAACGATACTTATTGAGAGAAATTGTGATACAAAAAAAATCACAATTTCATATAAAGCGTTACAAAACCTTCCACAAAAGTGCTGTGTCCTTAGAAATTCACGTTAACATAATTATCAATTTTACACGTTTTTCCATAATTGAAGATAATTAATTATGTGATTCCTTCCAATGAACTTAACCTCATTTATGCACCATTGTGTTATGGTCTTTGCTTAATGCAATCCACTTCTCATTGCTAAGAAGATCGGTTTTATTTAAAAGTACATACATTATAGATTTCTGGTGGTAATGCTATACCATACGTATTCATTTGTGAATTATTATTTTATAAATGTAACTAGTATAGTTTTTTTTAATATATTTTTTGAATTGGTTTTGGTGTAGATTCACTTTGTGAATCTTATCAGTAGACAAGGAAATGTCATTTATGATTTTGTCTATTTTTGCTTTACTATGATTGGTTTGAGACATGTATTCAAAACATATCAAACATATACTAATAAAAAAAAGTGTTGAAAAATGTCAGAAGTGGGATTTGAACCCACGCTCTCTCACGAGAACCAGAACTTGAGTCTGGCGCCTTAGACCACTCGGCCATCCTGACTTTTTATGACTACTCATCATACTTCTTAATATCTAAATCTTAATCATATCAAATTCCTCATGTGTTTGATTTGCGTGTTAACTTGTTATTTTATGTGTAACGTGTTTCTCGTTTGAAACTTTGAATGTTGTGCAACTCTTGATAATTATTTTAAAGTACCTCCACTAACCTTAATGTGTTTACCCTTAAAATGCACATTCATATTTGGAATTAAGCATGTGCACAGTTTGAGGGTAGTGTCAAAACGAGAAAGCTAATTCATTAAGAACCCCACCCACCATTCCTCAAAGTAAATGCCTGTTACATATTCAGACTAACAAGTTAACATTCCCCCAAACACATCATACAATGATTTAGAATTTGAAGTACTCAACTTGAGAAGTGTAACACAACACTCATATTTTCATATTCTAGATAAGATCATAAGACAAAGCAAAGCTTCACAGATCTTTTACCAGTAACCAAGTCCACTCGTTTTTAGTATTGCATCAATGGAAAGCTGTTACAAATACCAATGATCTTCGGTATGTAAGATTTACATATAGGGGGGATTACATTTACCACTGCCCATTACACCAAGATAATAAACTTAGATTTTAGCATATATATAATGCAACTCAGATTAAGTGATCCTGAAGCTTCATCTTATTCACGAGCAGTTTGTGTCGTAATGTACGAGTCCCAACAACTCTGGACCTTCCAAACGAGGGTTATTCTCAAAGCTACAACATTGAAACAAAACAATGCTTATTTGTTATTCAATGAGTAACGGGGAGGGAAAATACAGCCGGTTAGCAGAAAATACACTCAAGCTAGATTCTATAAGGCAAACTTCAAATGATTTCAGGATCTAGGCAACGAAAATAACAACTTTGATTCTATGAATGACTTCACAGGACAAGAAACTGCAATATAGTTTCCTATTATGACAAGTATGTTGCACCAGCCACCAGGACAACTTATCAAATAATACAGGGATCTAATTAAATGAATCCTACTACTGCACAATAGGAATGATTGTCTACCACATACAATGAATATCATCAGAGATATTACCATCACAAATTTCCAAGATCTCAACATCTCAATCACTAAAGCAACACAAATCGCAACAAAAGAATAGACATAGCAGTGTATAAATGCTCATTCTCCCCACTCCCAGGAAACAAATAGGATGGTAAAATCGAAAAGGAAAAGAATGACTGACATCACATGGGGGATAAGAAGAAAGCCACATGATTAGAGATAATTAAATGGGATATTTGGGACTTACTTATTCCATGGAATATGCTCGAATGGGCCAGAGGTAGGAATTGTTCCACATAAGTCATTGCTTGAGACATCCCTGAAGATAAAGTGGGTGTTTAGGCTCATCGTAAGCACACATCTTCATGACATACCCATATAGTTTTATCAAATTAAAAAGGTAAGAAAATGACTTACACTACTTTAAGATTTGGAAGGCCAACGAGTTCCTTGGGGATTGGGCCAGTTAATCGGTTGTCATTAAGGCGTCTGCAAAGAAAAAATTGATAAGAAACATGCAAGGTGCTTAATAATCTTATGCCACAAAGTAATACAATGAAGAAGTGAACTCTTATCAACATTAAACCACCAGGCCCTAAACTCGGTAACTCAATTCCCCTGTGCCTTAACTTTATATAAACCAAATAGCTAGACACACCAAAGTAAACGAGTTGTAGCGATAAGGTTCTTGAATTTGTCCTATGTCGCTTAAAGTAGGAGTCCCAATTAAAATTAGCCCACTCCATAAACCGGTACAACCTAAACCAGTTCAACCCATTAAAAATTGATCCGGTTCACTTAACTGAACCATGTTGAACTCATTTTAAATTGGTTTCAAAATTGTGAACATTTCAAACTAGTTCTAAACTGTCCACTGATTCTAAACATTTCAAGTTTCAAAATAGAATGTAAAGCCTTTTAAGCAAAATAGCAATTCAAATTAAGAGAAGGAAGAAGGAAAAGCCGTAGGCAGTCCCATCATGCGTAACAAGAGTACTAATAGATGAACCAGACTCACAAAAAGACAAGATTCTTCAGATTCCCCAGTGAAGGAGGGACGGTGCCTGATATGTTGTTGTTGTACAAGTCCAAGCTGATAAGATTCTTCAGGTTTCCAAGCTCTGGAGGAATAACTCCATGAATGTTGTTCTTGTATAGCTCACTGCATCAACAACAAAGGGAGAAACATAGTAAATACAAATAAGCATGAAAGCCAAGATAAAAGGAAAACCACCGAGTAAACTATACTAGGCTAGGCTATCATCTTGACAACAGTATGAGCACATTAACATACTTGAGATTAAAAAAAATCAGTACAGAATATAAACCGGCGATTGGATAACATACAGATATTGTAGGTGCTCCAGCTTCCCAAGTTCAGGTACCAGGTGTCCAGATAAGTTAGAGTTACCAAGATCCCTGTGTAAGTATCATAAGACGGTCATCATAAAAGTAAAGAGGATACCAATTGCTATGTAGCTGAGACTGAAGCCAAAGCAATTAGTTCGCATTTCCGAAACAAATAAAGACAATAATAGCAAGAATAATCAGTTTCCCATGAATTAAAAAAAAACAAAAAGAGATGTAGCTGACTACATATAATAAAATACAAAAAGAGGCTCCTGAGTTAACAAGGTTAAAACTTCTCCTGCAAAAGGGAAAAAACCTCGAACCATTTTATGAACACATGTTGTATCAGATCTTTCACTTATTTTATGAAATTTTTCCCTAGGTATCTATAATCTGCGCCCAATATCAGTTTTATGAAATCTGAACATAAATTTCCTGAAAATCCTAAACTAAACGACCCATTAAGCATAAGAAGCCAAAGTACAAAAATTAGTTATAAAAAAACAATCTTGTATAAATAGGGTGTGTGAAGTGAATAGTATTGAATGATTATTCAACAAATATAGCAAAAAAAGAGGGATAGATAAAATTTACAATCGAGTAACCCGGTTATTCTGGTTACAAGTGACATGGAACCAAGTACATGGGCTAACGAGGGTGGGATCCCAGCTTTGAAGGACGTTATATGGGTCAGAGAGAGTCCTCTTCAGAGTGTAGAGAGCATCACCTTCTGAATTAGCGGAAACGATGGTGGAAATTGTTAGGGTTAGGGTTAGGGAAATGAAGAAAAACAAGGGTGTGAAGTTGGGTGGAGATTCCATGAGTGAAGGAAGAAGCAGAAGCAGAAGGGTTCTGTGATCTGATTTGATAGGGTTGGTGAGGTAGTGGAGAAGTTGAAGAAGGTGAGGTTATCGGAGACAAAAATGGTGGGTCTAGCACTTACCAAGAATCTTTATAACACATCCCATTCACACCAATCGTCATCTCATTCAATTTTTTTTTGTTTCTCTCTTCAACCCGGAAATATCGAGAGGTATGTGAAGCTGATTCTTTCAGCAATAGATATTTTCTTATCCACAATACTCGAATTTGAAACATTATTTAAAAGATAAATAAATATCGATCACTCTAATGGCCGTAAGTTCTTGACTAGAATGATGACCAAATAATGAATAAGTCAATTTGAGAGTGACACATTCCAAATCTATGTTCTTAAGCTAAAATAAGAGTATTAATGCTTTTTGTTTAACTTAATTTTCAAAAATAAATGTTTTTATTAAATGGTTTTATGTTCAAAATAAGTATTATGTTTTAAAATTTAAACTTTATGAAATGCAATATTTACAGATAAGATACTATCTATAAGTCAGTTTCAATTGATTTATATTGGTTAAAGTTAAGTGTTTCTTTCATTTTAAGTGAATATTACAACATTCATATTTTAATCTTTTTAATTTTCAAGATGAAATATTAATTACTCTCACACCTCACTCTCATCATTCTCTATATATGTTACACGAGTTCAACTTATCTCTTCAGTACTATAATATGAGGATAAAAAAATTTGCAAGATTTTTTATTTATTTTTTATTAGAAAATGACATATAATTATAACCATTAATTTTTTTGTCACATATCTTAATCTCATCAAGTACTTTGATTCTCTAGTATTGGATAGGATCCACACTCATCATTATATTAAATGAGTTGCATATTAGTAGGGGCAAATTAGGAAAAACATAACTGTTTGGTAAAAGTATAAAATGTTTTATAAAAAGGACCAAGAAATCTTCTTCAACATGACTTAAAAATAATATAAACGTTCTTACAAATTTTAACTTTAGATCAAATAAATATGAAGCTTTAGTAAGTATATAAATAGAACAAACATATACATTAGATAATAGCCATTAGAATTCGTATTAGTTAAACAAAAAATAATGAAGAATACACATACCCAATCACCATTAATTTTTTGAGTAATCCCTACAAAAATTTGCTTGTGCTAATTGGTAGTTGAAAATTGAAAAACTTAAAATTATCATTAAAAACATTAAATGTGAAATGAATTAGTCTTTTTGTCATTTTTATTAACCCTAATAGATATTATTCTCACTTAAACTCATAATCTATGGGTTCAATTTAATTTTTTATTTTTTCAAATATTAAATTGATACACCTGAAAAGTTATCGAGACAAAAATGGGTATTCATTTTACTTTTTTTTTTAACAATAACGAGGTCTAGAATGTGAAAGAGACATAAGCGAATAAAGTCAAGTATAATTTAGAGCCATCTAACTTTGATTTGTTCAAGACAATTCTCAATAATGAGTTTGAAGACTCCCTTCCTCTACCACCTCCTCTTGATGAACAATCTTAAGAGGCATAATCATATAGAGAACAAAGAAAGAGTCTTTCTCTTTTCATTCACAAACCAAAAAAGAGAAAGAAAAGAAAAGCACATGAAGGAGTAAGAAGTGATTGAGCTGTGTATCACCATCTTAGTCAAAGCATTACCATGTACAGTGACGCCATCCAAGAGAATTTTATTCATTTTGGGTTATACAAGCAAGTGGTTTTCTTAAATTCTTTTCTATTCATTTCTGGAACTGATTTTTGCAGATGAATTCAATGTTTAGTGCTCCATGATGATACCAAATCCCATATATTAACTTACATTGCTTGGAAATGCATGGTGGCATAGCTCTTACTGATAAATTAATGCAAATAGTGAAATTTTACGTATATGCATCCTGTTGAAGTATAGGTAAGAATGATTCCTTCGCCCCCTAATAGTTACCCCAATGATTTTGTTGAGCCTACGCAGATTGTTTTTTAAAGTTGGACATTATTTGCTATACTTTTGTTCCATAAGCACATCGAACGTTTGGTGGCCAAATTCAATTCAGTTCAACTGGAGTATGACTGCAAGGCTTGAAAAATGCCCATGCCATGATTTAGCAAATATGTAAAATCATTAAGCTGCATCTTGTCAAATCAAAACAATTTTAGACTAGCAAAATGCATTATAGGAATTAACATTTAGGTATGCAATTGAACGGATCAAAAACTTACATGCTGGTCACTACTCAGATGCCACAATAATGAAGGTTTTAGAATGGGATGAAAGCCAACTCAGATGCTACAATTACAGTTTCTATGAATTGTTGTAGAGAGTAGTTTGTCATCATCTGCACCCAGCAGGGTCATTTATTCATCCAATGGAAAATTTTGAACCAAAGCCAATTCACAATATTGACATGCAACCAAATAGTCATTGGAAAATCAATGTTAACATGTTCCATGAAATTAAAGGTCCAATTGTGAAGGTAATGAAAATTTAGCACACCACTATAAAATTATGAATTGAAACTCCCGTTACCATATTCAATTCCATTCCTTTCATAGTTACTTACATAACCAATCAATAAAGCCCAATCATTTAAGAAAGATCAACTTCCTTTCTCAAGGATTAATACAAGTTGTAATGCATCGTCTTGACAAGCTCTCAAATTTCATTGATACTAACGTGACAAATTATGTAATCTTTTCAAACAAACATTATATGTCATCTCAATCTCGGACTTATTAGGTGACAAACCAAGACTACCATTTGTCACCAAGACTACCATTTTGATTACTAAGGTCCACACATGTGCAGTTCATGCATCATGACTGCCACATCTATCATAGAGAGACTCTTCTCTGTATTTGTCATTAATATCTCAAGGTTTGCTGCCCTCCATCATAACATTCAGATGATAAAGAGCATGCTAGAATTGTCCTTATCCACATAAAACTACGCATGATGCATTTTCAATTTTGAACGCACAAAAACTAGAATAAAATATGAAATACTCATCAAATACAGGCAGGTATTGCCTTTATATGTGCTTCACCTTAAGACTAAGAAAAGACAACTCGCTTACAACAAACACTTGTTTAGCATAAGCAACATATTTTGGAGAAGTTTTAGAAAAAGAAACTTTTATCATTCCTTTCACAACTTTACCAAATTGGGTATTTCTTTTTTGCAAGTGGAATGTATGCTGGAAAACAATAATTTTGGAAACTGCAAAACAATAATTTTGGAAACTGCAAAATTCCGAAGCCTGACTCAACATGTGGAAATATCTTCAGAAATCAATTAAAAGCTTTAGCAAGTAACTCAACTTAAAAGCTTCACCATATAGATAGCAAAAGAAAAAATCATACCGACAGAGAACTCCAAAGATGGTAACACCATAGCACCCACTTGATCTTCTCTCTGGCATGCACTCCAAGTAAGCAGCACAAATTATCATATTGAAAGCATCCATCCCACTTACCAAGTGTGGCGGCCTCTTGCATTGGAATTAAAAAAGAATAATCCAAGCTTCATAAGTGCATGCAGATGACAGAAGTCATCAGTAGATTATAGCTCACTTGTTTTGTGACAAAGACCTATGTGTTTATCATGCTGATCGCTAAAGCAAATAAAACATGGTGTGGCGTGTAATATCTAGATCAATTGACAAAGTTATGGACAAAGGAACTTAAATGATGACAAGAAAAAAATCAACCACAAGAAAGTATTATAATGACGTGTAATATCATGACATATTTTGCCCATGCAAGGATGTCAACAAAAGTATCTTTAGGCTGACTAAGGGGACAAAAAAGGGTATTTTATGTTCATGTCTATTAGAAAAAGGGTATTGTATTATGTAGACGATAAATGTTCTTAAGAATGGTAATCTAGTTGTATATGAAACTTGCTAGATAAATATACGATACAACTTATATATTTATTTTTACCCTTAAAAAAGATACATATGGATATGATATTGGTGTCTGATATCAGTACGACGACACTTCCCAGTTTTTGTAGTATGTGGCTTCAAAGTTGAACATAGAAAATTGCATAGAAGGAAAAAAAGGAAGGGCATAGGGATGTAGGGCAGACACAAAACAAAAAAACTTGTTCAGGATGATTCTACAATATTCTACTCATTCTCGATATCCAAACCATAATAAATTTCTATGATAAATTTCCATTTAATGATAAAAAGTACTTGCGAAATATTATGATAATATTCACCAGTCAAGGATGAAGGACAGAGACACAAGCAAAACATATTATTTATCTTAAAGTTTCAGTCATCCTTTATGAAGCAAAATAGCATTGATATAACAGAACTAGAAATTCGATAAAAGGTTCATAATAACATACTTAAAAGTTCTTGTAACAAAGTTTTCTCTGCCCCAAAATTCAGTCATTCCTCAAATTCTGCAAAGGAACTAGAGGTACTAATAATTTTAAAAACATGTTAAGGGGAAAGTCTAGTAAGATATAAAGAAAATACAGGTTTCAGACTCTGGCTCTTCAGTAAATAAATAGCAAAGATTCATTACAAATTTAAAAGATGCATTTGAATAGTGTCTCGTACTTCAGAAGAATCAGCTCAGTCCAAAACTAAATGATTGATGCATCTATGAAGATATCTGCAAATGAATACATACATCATAAAAAGACTAATTTCAAAAAAAAATTATCTTCAGAAGAACCAAAGAGAAATATGAAATCTCAAAAGACATACCTCTGGTACTGCAAAATAGATTTTCAAGAGTTAAAATTGTTTCAAACTATAAACTCAACCATAGTAATTGTTTTACTAACTAAAAACAGAGAATGGGAACAGGCGCAAGGACAAGAGATAGTAAAGGAGTTACTAAATGTAAGATTGATAATGTTATCACAAAGAAGCGGGAGGGGAATAGAGCTTGGAAAAGTGTATGAATAATTATGAATTAGAGCTTTTGCTTCATCCCAATATCAAAGCAATTATAGAATTTCAAATGATTTCTATTTTATGACAATTTATCATTAAGTTATGGGTGAGTATGCAAGCCTAATGTAATGGTGCAAATAAGGCAGACCATATTACAGCAACACTGACCCAGTCAAACAAGAAAAGCAAAACAAAAATGGAATGACTCATCAAACTGGACGGTAATACTAATAAGTAAGTCTGATGAGACTCATTCATCATGTGATAATTGATGAACAAAACGAAACTATGAGTATGGACTGGGGCGATAAGAACATGGTAACACAATTAAATGCAGAATGCAAAATTCATTTAATGCAAGCAAACACACATGAATTGCTTCAGTCTATCATGGACTGTAAGACATTAGGTTTATGATTTTTAATAATTATACAGTGTATATTAATAACTCCATATTATATATTTCTCTAATTTCCAACATGGAACCTTTAACAACATCATTTTAAACCACGCCAACTCTTAACAGAATATTAGATTACCTTAAAATAAGAATGATCATACAACTGTGATAAGATTCAGCAGCATATTGGTTAATAAACAATAAGGCATATGATGATACAAGTCAAAGTCACTCACCTAATGACCCATGTAAGGGGCGCCAGCACCAGGATGAGGCCTACCACCACTGCTCTGCCCCATTTGAGGATTCTGGTATCCCTGCTGCATCCCCTGCTGGTTCCCATAGTTCATAGCAGGCTGATTACCGTATCCCGCAGGTGGAACAGACTGATTCACAGGTGCACCACCAAGACCTCCAAGGAAGTTACCAAGTCCCAACCCGGCTCCTTGGGTTGTAAGCAAAGCCGATATCGCCTGACCAAGCACAGGATTCAACCCTTGAACCCCGGGCACTCCGGGATTGTATCCAACAGGAGGACCTGATGGTGCCATCAAGTGCCCACCACCATGTGCAGGCCCACCAGAAGTATACTTGTTCCTCTCCTTCCTTTGATAGTGGGGCTGGTGATGGTGGTGGGAATGATGCTGTTGCTGATTGTGATGGTGATGTGGTTGCTGATGATACCCTTGTTTCCCCTTAGGGCCATCAACAGCTTTCTGGCAATACAAAACATGCCCCTCAAACTGCTTCTGGGGATCTTCCAGAGCCTTCTTTGCACTATCCACCGATTTATACACGAAAAGCGCAAACCCTTTGGGCTTCCCCGTCTGCTTATCAAGCCCAAGAGGACCATCCTCAACCTCCCCAAACTGCCTGAAGAACTCAAGCAGCTTCTGTGGATCAATGTCAGCACTCACATTGCTCACAAAAATCTTCCTTTGAGTATACTCGGAAACCGCAGGAGCCACAGGAGGTGGTGCAGGAACAGGTCCAGCAGAGGCCAATTGCGACGACGTGGTTCGGTTACCAATCGTCTTCTGTGGCTGCTTCAGAGCCTTGCGGGCCCCACTACGATGCTTGAAAAGGATAAACGCGTAGCCCTTCGATTTCCCAGAGAGCTTATCGGTAACAGCCTTACAGTCTTCGATCTCGCCGTACTTTGAGAAAACAGATATTAGGGTTTCAGCGGTTGTGTCCCAACCAAGGCCGTGGATGAAGATTTTGCGATGAGCGGGGTCCACATCAGCCAGGTGGCGAACGTTTTCGACGAAATCAGGGAACTTCTCAAGTGCTTGTTTCACAAGAGAGTGAAGCTGTTCCTTGGTGAAAGGTTCTAGAAGCTTCTCCACAGGTTCATCTTCCAATTCGAGGTCTTCTTCTTCTTCTTCCTCTTCGTTGTTGTTGTTGTCGTCACCGTTTACTTCAACGTTAACCAATTCAGATGCATCGTTTGAACGTTGAGCATCATGCTCCTGATTCTGATCTTCTAGGGTTTCATCTTCTTGTGGTTCTTCTTCTTCTTCTTCGATGGGTATGTGTTGGTATTCCTCTACGGATTGTTGTTCTTGTTCGAGTCCCTCTCCTCCTAGGGTTTGTTGTTGCTGTTGGGAAGGGGATTCAGGTTCGGGTTGTTTGGCGGGTTCGGAGTCGGAGGATCGGAGCTTTCGCTTCTTGGCCATGGCGGGAAGGAAAGTAGGGTTTGCACAGAGAGAGAGAGAGGAAAATGAAATTTGAAGAAAGTGAGGTGAATATAGCAACAACTTGTGTATTGTATGTTCTTCTGCTGAGTAAGAAGATATTTCAGTGCCATTTGTTTTTAAGGCCCACTTTTCTTTTTGGGCTTCTAATTCATATTCAACACCTACGCCTACGGATGGCATGGCTCCATAGGGAGATGGATTCAGGTAGGAGTGGCAATACGGGTCAGCTCGACCTGACCCGGTTCGCCTTTAGTCTGTCAGAATATGGGTTGGCCTGACCCGACCCTTATTGTTAAAATAACTCAAAATATCAATCTGACCCATATTTGGCCGGACTGACCCGTTTTGTTTTTTTTCAAAAACACATTAAAGCTTTTACACAAAAATAAATAATTTAAACAATTCATAAATGTCTTTTAAAACAAAAAACACAATCTCATAATAACATATTGTATTAGTACAAAACTTGTAAATTCTAAACAATAAATCACCATAGTCTTAAACTTTTAGACTCCTAGTTCATGATAGAGCTTATAACTCATAAGTTTTAAAAAGTGTATAAAAATCAAAATTATTATATTATAAATCAATCACAATAAAATATTACTCACTTTAATTTGAATTTGACTACATTAAAAATATAAATTGAAACTCAATCGAATTCAATTAATTTTTCAAAATGAATCAAAATCAGTAGTTCTGTTTGAGTTTCCAATTTTCTATTTCAATTAATTAAATGTTTAAATTTGATTCAAACACCCCTAATTGTCAGTGAAATTTCACCTTTATCTGATAACAAGTACAATAATTGGATAAGAGTGAAGATTATAGATAACTACATAATGAGATATTAAATGTTTATTTTACAAAGAAAAAAAAGAATTATATACTTAAGCATTCAAATATAAGTTAAAATTGTAAAAGTTTAATCTTAATTGGAATGAGCAACATGATAGACAAATGAACTTTAATCTTAATGTTGGTCCGTCAGGCCAGCCTGACCCTCCATGACCCGTCTAAAAAATGGGCTTCCAAAACAGGTTGAATACGGGCTTTTGGGCTAAAACCCTCAGTCCGGCCCGCTAAAAACACCTATTCAAACGAGCTGGCCTGTCAGGCCAAGCCCATTTTGCCATCCCTAGATTCAGGTAATGCATCACCTCGATATGTTTTATACCCACGCTGATATTTACTGGATCTGCTACTCACTGATCTTTGGTACACGACAGATCACATGTATTTGATATTTTAACTTTAAAAAAATATTTAAGTAAAAATATAATTATTATATATTTTTTGGTCAGTCACACATGTTGACATATAGAATGACACAAAACAATATAACAACAAATGTCGTCTTAATATGAAGGAAAGAACCAATATGATATGACATTTTATTCTTTAAAATTATGATATTTCTCTACCTTCTAGCCAAGTAAAAGAAATCATTCTGGTTGGTTTTGTTGTTTGGACTAGGATGAAAGTACATCTATTATCTCACATTAAATATCACACCACAAATGATGATCTTGTGATTGATTAAAAAATATATATTTAAATTAAACTTTAATTTTTAAATATTTTTATGATTAATTATAAATTTATAATATTATGACACATGGAGTGACGATTATTATGGGACGATAGATATGCGCCAGATTGAAATGCACATGCAATAAGATGAGAGGGAGAGAGAATCTTAATCTTATCCAGAATATCACGTGACAATAATAGCAATGTGGACAGAAACAAAACTCAAGGTCCCTTACACGTACGCTCCCTCTCAATGCGTCACCCCTACGCGTCTCTCTTTATGCCAATGTCAAATGTAGCTCCATGTGTAAAGAGGCCAAACCAATTGCAATGTTTTATATTTTGAAATGAAACAATTTTTAACCAGAGTGTGATTTAGTTCCTTTTCATTCCAACCATTAATTTTATAGACATCTAATGATTTAGATTTACTTACTAATTTTTATTATATTTAGTTTTAAGATAAACAAGACCACAACTTACCAAGTATGTTATCAATTTTTATATTTTTCTAAAAAGTCTATCAACACAATTGATAATTCACATGCAACAATAGAAAACACTTGAATACAACTCAAGCTAGAGGATGAAATGCATCAATTCATGGTTGAAGGCTTCAGTTAAGTTCTAGAACCTAATGCCTAATATTATACTGGTCAGTGTGACAGAACTGATATTAATGGTCCAAGTGGTGTCTCTGCTCCACCAATTGTATCATTAATTTGTGAGTAATGCTTATTTTCATATTAAACTTTCCTATAAATTATTTTACCCACAAAAAATAATACATGTTACTTATAAACTAATCGTTAATAAATAAAGTATATGACAAATATTACTTTTTAGTTGAATGATATATCATTTTTCTTAATCTATTTATGTCACTTTTTTTAAATGCAGACAAAACAAAACAAGTTATTTATAAGCAAAAACTTTTTCATGTCTTTAATTGAATGAAGCCAAATGGTAAGGGGTCAGTTTCAACATGAGGGTCTATCTATCATTGCAAAACTTATAATGGTCCATTCAATGAAGCCAACTGGTATTGCAAAACGTTACTTCTACCTTCCCAAGGTTAATGTTTAAATCAAAGAGAACCAAAAGGTGTTGGTTCAAGTGATATATGATTGATTTTCTTTAAGCAAAGTTTTAAGTTTGAGTCTTGTGGATAGAAAAATATTTGTTGGGAAAGTTAGCCATACATAATTGTGAATGTTCCTGCTCATACAAGATTACCTTTAGTGCGAGATATACGTGAGAAACAAAAAAGTGAAAGAAAAAAATATATATGTTAATATACCTTACCATCACATCATAAACTACTTATATTTTATTATTATTAACTTTTAAAAAAATATATAATTTAATAATAGATAAAAAATAATTGTATATAAATCTTTACACCAATAATATATAAATATTACATTTCAAATCAAATACTACCCTGACTAAAATACTTAAAATCAAATACTCATTATTTTTCAGATTGTTCTTATTTGAGTAGAGACAATGTTTCACAAATATTTTTAATAGTGACACTTGTTGAAAGGGACAATCACGTACCAAAAAAAATTAGTTCATTATTCAAGGAGGATATCCTTAATAATATCAAAATATACTATTAAAAAGCATTATGGACATATTATAAAATTTGATAATAAAATATATATTTTTCTCATTTTTTAGAAAATAGGAATATGAAATATTTACAAATCAGTCCATCCCTTTAGGATAGGAATGCCACTTATGCATTGCATGTTAGTAGTAATCTAGTTTGACTAACAAGATGCTAATGTACATATTTGTGCAAATCTTCTCTCTGTAATATAAAATATAAACATATCAACTATTTAAAAATTTGACATTAAAACAGTGGTTTTATTTTCAAGTTATATATTCACAAATAAACTACAAATCTGGCTTTATTTTTTCAATTGGTTTTTAATTTTTCAGATGAAAAATAGATTAACTATTGAATTAATAATTCAATAAAGCTTAAATAAGCTTGACCAGACCATAAAAAATGAGTAGTAAAGCGAAAATTTAACACATCTTTTAGAAATATAGAATGAGTGACAAGTACATACATCACATAGATAGTAGAAAAAATCATATCATAAATATTTATTTGACTTCAAATGTAAGAGAAAGTGGTATAGAAAATTATAAAAGGAACAAATATATCATATAAATAATATATATTAAGGAATATTTTTAATCTTATATTTTCAAGGAAACTAACCTTATATCTGAATTAGTAAACAAAGTAAAAAAAAATATAGGGTAAAATTAGGAAATATGTCGTCAAACAATATATATTATAATTGAATTATATTTTTTCAAACAAAAAATAAATTAAATATCATAATTGCAATGAATGTATATTACAACTTGTCATAAACTCATACAAATAACCTTTTTTTATGGGAAAAAATATATGTAACTTAGAGTGTATGAATTTTATAACGTTAATTAAATGAATGATATAGTAAATATGTATAAATCATTACATTATCAATATAAAAATAATACACTATTTTTTATTTAGTATAATATTTATATATTATCGGCGTAAAAATTTACATGTAGTTAATACATCTACAATTCATTTTTCTATAATCAACGATAATAAACATGAATGATATGTAAAAAACTTATACATCACAATCAATAAAAATATAAATAAAATCAGAGGAAGAAGCACGAGACGGCGCGTGGAAGAAAAACGCCGGAAGTTATGCAAGCAGGAAAAGGATAAAAACCACACACCAAATACTCCATTTCTCTCTCTCTCTCTCTCTCTCTCTCTCTCTCTCTCTCTGTTTCTCTCTCTCTATTCTCAATGGGAAATGCTAACACCAGAGAAGACGGACCCATTGCTGCCACTGACGACCCTTCCGATGCTGATTCCATCATTCGTGACTCTCACGCGCCCGTTCGTGCCTTCTCCACTGATTCCATGGCCAATAGCCCGCCGCAGAGTCCCCGCCGATCCAGATCGCCGATCCTCTTCGGTCCTCAGGTTCTCTCAACCACCTCTCTCTCTCTCTCTTCGTTTTCCTTCGATTTTGGTTTTGTCAACTGTCTCATATTGATCCATGTGTCCAAACTATAGATTATTAATTTATTACTGTGTTCATGTTCTTAGATTCGAACTTTAAACAATAAGAGTTTTTATTTTAAACGTTGTTGTTATGAATTGAATGGATCTGAGAATGTGAGATTATGATAGAACAGAGGCTGAGCCTCCAAGGTCTTGGGTTCAATCTGTCTCTATGAATTGTTGCATCATCATTTACATGTTCTTTGCATTCTCATTTTTGGTTTAGTTAGAGTTGAAAAAACAATTTGCTGGACTTATACCTTATTTGTTCCAGTAGAGAATGCTGTATGCGTGTTAACCATGCTTGCTGCTTAAGTTGTCTCTTGTGATTTTTTCCATTTAAACGCATGTTACCTCCTATTGTGAATAGTTGTAAATTGTAACCAAGAATTGTGTGAGTTACATCAAAACATTTGGATATATACATTCATGGTTATAGTCCACCAATCAAGCAGTTAATTTTGTTCATTTTGGTAATTGGTAACTGCATGCATTAATGTCCTCTGGATTGAGTGTGTGAACTTAAAACATTGTTGTGTGGTTCTAGTCCTGCCATTGTTATCTCAGTAATGCTATCCACCCTTAATGTCTGACCCACTTAATTTTTTTTTTGTCAAACTTCATGCAGCCACAGGGACATATTTGTAGGTATAGTTTCACAAATGTGTGATGTGGGTATGTAGCTCTTTGCCGTTCCATCTGTTGGTCATGTTTCCTTTGACGTACAATGTCCAAGTTAGGCCACCCAACAATAGAAACAGAACATTGGAGAGTTTTGAAAAATGCAAGACTTTTCATAATGGGAAGTTGGAATCAGCATCTTATATATGATAGTTGAAATTATAGGATCTGCATTTGGAGAAGGGTTAAGTGATATAGATGTAGGTTGGCACTATAGTCTTGTCCAAGTTGAATGCATCAGGGGGAAGGTTAGAGTAGCTCTTATTGTGAAAAAGATGGTAGAAATGCATCTTAGGTGGTTTGGATATGTATGAAGGAGAGCCGTAGAAGCACTCGTAAGGAGAGTATATCAAATGAAGGTTAATTCAATTTCTAGAGGAAGAGGGAGGCTAACAAAAACCATAGGTAAAATAATTAATAAAGACTTAAAGATCAATATTATGTCAATGAACATGATTTATGATATAGCCGTATGACATCTTTCGATCTATGTAGCCGACCCCACCTAGTGAGATATAGGCTTGGTTGTTGTAGTTTATTGGAATTTTCAAAGCAAGCTCAAAGATGCTGTTTTAATATAGATGTAGGTTGACACAGTAGTCTTTTTTGGAAATGTAACCACAAATAGTTTTGTCCTGTAAAATGTCCATGCTCTGCTATTGAAATTCCTGGATTTGGCTAAATTTGTGTTTAACCGTGTATTTGCAAAAAAGGCAGTATCTGATTTTATCCGGAACCTGACTTTCTGAGTTTTTGTGTTTCTGTGTAAAATGATATAGATTTCTGTGTTTTTCAGGTTCCTCTAGCTCCATTGCAAAGAGGTAATGGCCCTCACTTTCACAACCAAATGTGGCAGAATGAGCCTCACGGTATTGTTAATCAACCTCCAGAGCAAGGAGTCCCTGTCATGATTACGTGGAGTTATGGTGGTAACAATGTGGCTGTAGAGGGATCTTGGGATAACTGGACATCTAGGTGAGAATTATTGACTCCTATGTCAGTATAATTCAATCACGATAACTCGATCAGCATATTTTATTTGACATGAAAAGTATTCATAGTTGCAAATAATTTTCTATAATGGGTATTAGTACCAGTAAACTTTAATTACTTGCAGGAAGTCACTGCAGCGAGGTGGCAAGGATCACTCAATTCTTGTAGTCCTGCCATCAGGTATTTATCATTACAGGTTCATTGTCGATGGTGAACAGAGATATATTCCAGATCTTCCCTTTGTAGCTGATGAGATGGGGCATGTCTGCAATCTCCTCGATGTTAATGTATGTATCTTCCTTTTTGTTTCTTGTGCTTTTATTTCTTTCTCTTCATTAAAATTGTGAGGGCAGGTAGCCATGTGGTGGGAGCAGGGAAATTGTAGTGCATAGACAGAAGAAACACCTGATTTGGATATTAAGGTTGAACATAGACAGAAGAGACACATGATAGTGCACTCTGCTATAGGTTTAGGATACAACTTGAACTTTTGGAAAGCTAGTTGTCATAGGGCGTTAGTGTGATGTAATAGGCACCATTTAACAAGCAAGTTGCAATTTGAGTGAGAAATTCATGAATTTTTGGCTCGTCATGAATTTGAAGTTAACACCTTATGAAAGAGATAACACAGTTTATGATGAACGTTAATATTTCTGCAGGATTATGTACCAGAAAACCCAGAAAGCGTGTCTGAGTTTGACGCTCCACGCTCCCCGGAATCCAGTTATGGTCAAGCATTTCCAGCTGAGGAAGACTTTGCAAAAGAGCCAATGGCAGTTCCTTCACAGCTGCATCTTACTGTCCTCGGCATGGACAACACTGACGTGGTTTCCTCTTCAAAGCCTCAACATGTTGTGCTAAATCATGTCTACATAGAGAAAAACATGGCCTCCAAGTCTGTTGTTGCCCTGGGACTGACTCACAGATTTCAGTCTAAATATGTTACAGTTGTCCTTTACAAACCGCTGAAGAGGTAGATGTGTCACAACTACCTGATATAACATCCTCTTTACATTTTATTTTGTTTTACTTGTAGCCTCAGTCTGTAAAGATGAAAATTTTAAATATACTCCCAAATGTGGTATATGAAGAAGGTCTCGTGTCTATAGATATGCTTGAAACTGGAAAGTAACTTGTTCTTCTGTTTCAATTCGACATGTTAAAACTTCTCCTTTCCAATAACTTATTGTGAGCTCGGTTCTTTTCCTTGTACAATTGTTGAAATATAAAAAGCTTGCCTGAAATATTATGATGCCAGTGCTATTGAAGCTGGTCATAGCTTCCCTCTATGATCTCAAATTAGTTCTCTTTCTTGCCCTTTGGCGTTGTTTGCATTAATTTTAGAAGTTAAAACAAAATGAAGGAAGTGGCAAAAAGGTATTGTAAGCTAGGCTGCTTAAGAGAGTTTTTTTCTTTTCCTTTTTTGGCAAAGTTGTATGTGTGTGTATCAAAGCCTACACATCTGAATCATTTTGTTTGGAACGTCTGATTTTCATTATTTAGTAAAGATATCCATACATTTTATGTATTACTTCTATTTGTAAAACCCGAACCCAATCACATCGCGTTTTCCCCGTTAAATTCGGTTTAGGTTCGAGCGGGTACCCACAGGTTCGATTTTTATTGCCATTCCTACTAACAACATCTAATCGTCATTTTTCAATCACAAACAGTTAACCCCACCATGCTTAGATGAGCTTCAATGAGGAATGGGCACTTGTGTTACCGACTGCTGAGTCCACTTCAAGAACCAAAAACTCCCAAGTCATGTCATCTTCTAAATTTGCTTAATTAATTTGAAAACAAAACGTTATTAAAGACTATTTATTTTAAAAAAAATAATGTTTGTTTTTTATATAACGTTATTTGAAATATATGTGTTGATTATACTTTTTGTAACAATGGTGCGTTGATTAAAATGCTGTCTTTGATATATACATACATCTTAACAACTTTTTACTCCATAACGATCAAAATGTGTTGTATTTTAGATTTAAGTTGGAAACAAAATAATGTAGGACCCATTTAAGAAATGTTTAAGAGTTGCATAATCAGTTATTGAACACTGACGAGTGAAATGATCACATAAACAATGATATAATAGCATAAGGATGGTATTAACAGTATTAGTCACCCACATGTAAAAGCACAAATTGCAACCAATTGTTCCAAGTTCACAATAATATTAACCAAAAATAGATGAAATTGGAGTACCAATGCATGGTAAGACACACCTAATCCAAAATACTGAAACAAGGGACAAAGCAAACAAGTAGGATACCAAATGAGCAGCAGTAACAATAAAAGCAAACAAACCCAACCAACAAAAACTAATGAGACCCCAAATGAAGATAATGATGATGATGATGATGATGTCCTAATGAGAATACCATTCTCATCAAAACTTATCTGCCTTGTCCTTTTCTTTTCTTATGCTTTCAAATATTGGTTATTGGTTGATTGGCCCTCACTTTGCCATCATGACTTTGACAAACTCCTCATAGTTGATCTGCCCATCACCGTCCACGTCAGCCTCGCGGATCATCTCATCAACTTCTTCGTCCGTCAACTTCTCACCAAGGTTAGTCATGACATGGCGGAGCTCAGCTGCAGAGATGAAACCATTCTGATCCTTGTCGAAAACACGGAAGGCTTCCTTAAGCTCCTCCTCTGAATCAGTGTCCTTCATCTTGCGAGCCATCAGGTTGAGGAATTCTGGGAAATCAATGGTACCGTTTCCATCAGCATCAACCTCGTTAATCATGTCCTGCAGCTCAGCCTCAGTTGGGTTCTGTCCAAGTGACCGCATAACAGTCCCAAGTTCCTTGGTGGTAATACAACCTATATAGCATGTTTAAAATTAGTTAAACAAGAACAAGTGATTCAGCCTCAAAATGGATAAAAACTGAAAAAGACCATAATTAAGATCCAAATTTTATTTCTCTTCTCAAATTACATATCCAGTATTGTTCCCGAAGCAAAAGATTCAAGAAGACATCACCATTCGTGGCAGCTTAGGCAGAGGGACACACACACATACACATGGAATCTAATATAACTATAATACTTCAGGATATTTATTCATTTTTGCACAATTCAATAAGAATATGGTAGTCAATTTCATACCTCTATGCATGTATTAAAAGCATGCAAGACTCACAAATCCAATGATTCAGCACATAATAAATCAGCAATGATATTGAAGAAGAGAATTAATAGTTAATCATGTAACTCCTACTTTCATATTAGAGATAAGATACACAAAATATATACAATCATAATGCAATCACAGGAGAACAATAGGTAACATCCAATAACATTAGCATTAAATTTTTGCAAACCATTCTCAAAACATTTTTTTGAATTGAAAATATATTTCATGTTAGAAAAAAAAATAGCTAAAAAAACTCCCTTTTATGGTGGATGAAAAAACTATTGCTAATATCTAATAATCCAAAGCTAACAAAAATCTGCAAATACAAAATATCTTCACATCAAATGCAAGGGGCAAAATGGTAAATGTAATAAATTTCAGCTATAATGTGAATCCATGCAGCCAAATTGAAGATGCAAAAAGTCAAACAAGAAGGAACCCTAGATCATAAAACATGAAAAGTTACAATTTTTATTTAATTTCTAAACACATGGAAGAAAAATTGAAGCTGGGTATCAGATCTAAGAAACAAAAACAATAATTATAAAAAAAAGAGAGAGGGATCTGAGAAAAGAAACCATCGCCATCTTTGTCGAATAGGCTGAAAGCTTCCTTGAACTCAGAGATCTGTTCATCAGTGAGTTGATCTGCCATTGTAGAAAAAGAGAGATTGAAAATTGAGAAAAAAAAATGAACTCTGTTTCTGAGTTATTGTTGTTATGTGGAAAATGGAAGAGAGTAATAATAGGAGATTATGCTATTTATGTACTCTTATTGTTATTTATTACACATTAAACCAAAGGCCAATAAGGCCCAATTCTCTATGTATGCTATTCGTTTGATTAATCAGAAAAATAATTAACGATTAATTTATTAAGTTAAAAATAATTCTTTAATTAATTATAGACTTACGATACATGCAGTCACATAATTTATGGAACAGGAGAATTCTGTCTCTCACTTTCTATTTTATTGTGGAATTTAATTCCTCGCTCTTCTTGTCTTAGCAACTAATGCAACCATCTAATGATTAATTTATACATTTATACTCCCTCAATTCAATGCTACTATTTGGTTGTTTAAGGAAATAGATTAAAATATCACTATTTAAATAACTATCCAAGTAAAGCAATAAATAATAAATAAAAGAAACATGATAGATAGTACTACTTTATTTATTTATATGTCCTATTTAGAACTTGAAGGATACATTAATTACTATTTTTCATGTTTACAATTAGGAAACACACTTACTTGTAGTGTAAAATAACTAATGACCATGTATAGAGAAATGACAAAAAAACAATATGTTTAAGGAAAATCAACTCATTTATTGTTTTCCTTAATTGTCACGTTTTTTTAGTCGAAATAGAAAACATGAAGTGAGGTAGTATTATATATTTTTTAATCATTTAATATATTTTATCCACTACCACATTTAGTTTTATCAAATAATTATAGTTTAACCAGCTTCTTACACAATTATTAGTTTTCAAATATCTTTATAGCTATAAGCTACAAAGTCACACTTAAAAGATAGTTTTACAAAATAAACCTCCTATAATTCTATATTTAATATTTGATTAAGATATGGTCCTCAAAGATATCTAGATTTGAATATTAATCATCTTTAGTTGTAATATAAAAGTACAGAAAATTTATGGATGGAATAATTATTTTTAAGTTGTTTAGAAACATGATAGTTGCTTTTTAAACTCTTTCAAAAGGGGTTGTTTATGAATTTAAAGTGAGACTTATATATATAAAATATGTAGTGTAAACTAAGTTGTCGGGTCCACATAAAAAATTGAAAGTATTTAAAATAATAATGAGCCACTTAATTGATGGATGTTCCATAGAACTGCAAGCTATTTTATCATTTGTGAATCTTGATGGAGACAAGGCAACGTATGAATCTTAATGCTGTAAGAGTTGTAACCAGTAACTTCATTCTGTGGAAATGACAACCATTAAGATGATATATGGCAGCCATTAAGATGTTAATCAATTAAGCATTCTATGTAAAGTTGATTGTGAGATTAAAATAAGTGTCGTCAAATCATTTAGGATACTAGTATAATGGTATAGCAATTTAACCGATGGTTTACTAATTAAATTGCATACCGGTGAAATTAAATATAAAAATATAATACTATTATTAATGGTGAAAAATCAATAAAAAAATCATTATTTTTGCAATTTCACTAAAAAAATTAATTTTAAATAAAAACCGGCCGGTATGACTACTATGACCAGTACGGTTCAATTGAAAACTGACTGATAAGACTGTTTTTGGCCGGTTTTAACCGGTATGATTGCATGACCGGTATAATTAATGTACCATATCGATATTAAGACCGGTTCACCAGTTGAACCGGCTGGCCCGGTTTTTATAACACCGATTAAAATTGAATGAAGAGAATGTTGAAACACATATAGTAAGACGTAGTTGTTGTTGTAGTAGTGATAGTAGTATTACTAGTGAAGATTAAGTCCTAATTTCTCTCACTATAGTTTCTTCTTATTATTTCTCCCACTATAATATGATTTTCCTAACAAAAGGAAAGTAGCATACAAATCAAAAGAGATTATTAGCAAAGAAGGCTAATATATATATATATATATATATATATATATATAATCTATTATTTTGTTTGTTTAAAAACAATAATTCAACAGTTGAAGGATAAAAACACATTCTTAAATATACTGTGCATGCTTTCCAACAATAACATAATAAGTGCATGTCCAAACAAACCTACAAGAAGAAGGGAGGTTTCTGGAAAATGGTAGGATATCACAGATTACACATTTACAGTTTATAGCGATAAGTGATTACTGATATCAATATCACTTTCTTTCTTGTATTTGCATCTCATCTTCTGTTTTCCAAACAACATCATCTAGAGATGTTGAAAGATTTTTGTAGAACTGCATAGGATCAAACACACAATTTCAATTAAATATAAAAGTGTAAGTGTGCAAACTAAAAGTATAGTGATAATTATCTAACAAACATGCAGTTGTAATGGAATACACTATAAGTTATGATCAATGCTGATACTCTTCTTATTATTCAACTCATGATGTATTTTATTGTATGGAGGAAAACTAGTTGCTTGTACACCAATAAGGCGTTGATCTAGTGGTGTAAGGTCTCACTAGATCCACAAAATGACAAAAAGGTCAAGGGTTCGATTCTCAAGAGCAACACTTATTAGGAGGGACATCCATGCACCCCGCACGAGATTAAAACCCTAAACCCTAAACCTTAAACCACCCTAAAGGTAGTATAAAAAACTAGTTACTTGTACTAAACTTTGAGAAAACATGTAATAAGCTTCTGTTTAATCATCATTATAATTTACAATAGAACAACTATATTTAAAGTATGACACAGAAGATTACCTTATGGAACTCCAATGTATCTCCTTTTGATTTCCGTACCTCAACCATGTGAAGAGAAGGTGCCACTTGAAATATCTGTTTACAATGAGTAATTTCAATACAATATTGAGGCAAATTGTGTTAAAGATCACCAAAACACAGAAAATGACTATCATATACCTCTGTGGCAACATTAAGGTTTCCCTTCCTTCCAGCTTTCACATTTGCAAGCCTCATCTGCGGGTGATGGTTTATTAATTTCGCAAAATACCGTTAAATATAGAGCTAGATCCTTGAGGATAATAGTTGCAAAAGTATGGCTTACCTTGTAATTTTTCTTCTGCACATCGAATCCAAGAGGTTTTGCAGCTTCTTCAATCTTGTGAATTATCTCATTGGCAGAGGATTTTGATGTGAATCTTGTTTCCCTTTTAAATCCCTACAAGTCAAGCACATTATACATTAACATCAGCAAGAAATCTTATAATATGCTCCGATTGAGCTTGGAATAAATGTTCTCAACCAAATTAGGTCCAAATTCCAGCCGAGTTTTTGTACTTAAACTAGCTTATATGTTAGAGTTTACACAACTCACATGTTTTTCATGCATTTGAATTCTACAAATTTAACACTATGATATAGAATGATTCAAAATGTATCTTATCATTTGATGTTGCGAACCTGCTCATCAAACAAGTTTTCAAGGTTTAGCCCTTGGGACATGGAAATTAACTCGAATGCATTCATGGCTGTTGGTTTCTCTTCCTTCTTCTCTGTCACATGGTGCTCCTGAATACAAGGGAAAATTCCTTTATGAGACAAAATATTCCACAACTTCCGAGAAACAGTACCCCAAAATCATATCTCAAATCATCTTAACATACTTCACAATCTTTAAAGACAGCTTCTACATCCTCGAGGCTGGTTTCCGCTATCTCATTGAAAACGGGAGGCTTATAATCTATCTTAAACCATTCATTGTCCAATATCTCAGCTACAGTGATACGCTGCCAAACAGAAATACCGACAAAATTTCAACCAATACTGAAAAACATAATTGAGCAGATCGATTATTAGTTTTATTTCCTTTTCAGCTTGTGTTGATGTGGGCCATGGAATTAGCTAAACATGGTTCTAAATGGAGCATTAGCATTGATTTACATAATCAGAAATCAAGCGAAACGTACCCTTAGTGAATAGTGATCCCAGGAAATCACAATCAAGGCAGTGCAATAGGTTATACTACTATTCTACTTTCACAATAAACATGCAATTTTACACAATACAAAGACAGAAAATCAAATGTCGTTTCTTACAGTCACAGGATTGGGATCCAAGAGTCGAGATATCAATTTCCTAGCACTGAAAGAAAGCCATGGGGGGCAAGTGAATTCTGCACCTGAGATCTGTGAATCAAGAAATGAAACTAATAAATAGAAAACAAAGGAAAGAGAAAAAATGTGCAATAAAGTTGAAGCAGTGCTCACTTTTTTATACAAGTCGATAAGATTAGGACTATCGAAAGGTAAGTAACCTGCAATCAATACAAAGAGAATAACCCCACATGACCATAAGTCCGCATTTGCCCCATCATAGCCTCTATCATTAAGGACCTATGTAACAAGAAAATGAGGTTAAAAGCGTGATGCAAAATGTATAAAGTTTGGAATAAATACACAACAAAGTATCACGCCATGATATGACATTTGTCTGTACCTCGGGAGCAACATAATTTGGAGTTCCACATGTAGTATGGAGAAGTCCATCAGCCTGTCAACACAAACATTTTGTATGATACAAATCAACTCTCGTAAGGAGATGCTTTAAATTCCATCAAGTCCTTAACATGATAACAATAACTTCAAATTTATAATCATTAACGTTTTGGAAAGATAGAACAGTAACTTAGACAGGGTATAGCTCAACTTTCATTTGAGGAAAACTAGCAGTAATTTTGGTATATCATCAACTACAGAAACATATTTGGGCCATTATAATATAAAGATTGCAGCAGCAAACAAGATCAATAAGATCCTGTTTCCAATTCTGAATTATCAAATATCAATTTCACTAGAAGAAAATGGCCAATACAGAATACATACATATAAATACAAACGAGTACTACCACCGGTAAGCAAATTAGCCAATAAAACGTCGTTTTTCTGATCCTAATAACATTTTCTTTAAGCATTAGCACTATAATTGACAGAAACAAGATCAATGTGATAAGCAACAAAGAAAAGTAAAAGGTCAGAAGGCCATTACCCTAACTTGTTGAGAGAGTGCACTCAACCCAAAATCAGAAACTTTAAGGTTCCCGTAAGTATCCAAGAGCAGATTCTCTGGCTGCAGATAGTTCATGAACAGGTAAAAAATTCATGTTAGAGTTTCTTTCTTGTTTTATCAAACTCAAATAAACAGTTCTGGCATCTGCATATATGTAATTCAGATTGTGGCACCTTACCTTCAGGTCTCTATGGTAGACACCCCTGCTATGGCAATAATCAACAGCATTTATAAGCTGTTGGAAATATCTACGCGCTTCGTTTTCACTCATCCGTCCATGATTTACCTTCATAAAATAAAATCCATTAGATCATATACAACAAATTTTCCACATGATGGAATTTATGTAGTATTAACCAAAGAAGCCCTATCTACAACAATAGCAATGATGCAGGGAGGAACAAGGATCATATTCAGGTGGATCAACACTACTCTACTATCTTATGCTAAATTTTTTTGATCAACTATAAAGATGAGCCAACTAGTCATCATTCTTTTATTTTCACAATAAGTACCGGAACCAATTAAAAATTAAATGAAGCCTTAAAAGACAAAGGCAAGAATTCATTTACTCACAATTTTGTCAAAGAGTTCTCCCCCAGTCACAAACTCCAAAACAATAAATATTTTTGTCTTGCTTCCCATGACCTGAAAAAGAAAATGTTGTAAGATTCGAAATGGAATGTGGCAGCAGGTAAACTATATTCAGAATAAATTTGGTTTCTAATCGCCGATTTGGTTCCTTGGATAAAAGACATCAGTTCCAGAACCACTTAAAAAGTACAGTCTATGAATATAATGATGATTCCACATTTTCGGAAACTTCAGGTGAACAAGAGTACTTTAACTAATTTACATGTTTTAAAATATTTCCACGCCTCCTTTGGCATTAAATATTTAGTAAAGATACCTTGATAAATTTCTAGCCGACCCCACCTAGTGGGATAAAGGTTTGGTTGTTGTTTGACGTTGTTGTTACCTTGAGAAATTTCTGTAATTGTAAGCAGTTTAGCACAAAGCTGAATTCTTAGCGAAACAGACAATTTCTGGAAGTTCTATACTAGACTCAATATTACAATCTGACGCTTCTAAAAGCAATAAAACTCCAGCAATGAATAATGTAAACACATGAATATAGAGATAAAAATTGCTTATGTATGTTCCGGAGAGAGAGACCTCAAATAGTCGAACGACATTTGGATGCTTGATTAACTTCATGGTAGCTATTTCCCTCCTGATCTGCAAAACAAACAATAAAATCATTTAACAGACTTGGCTTCATTATGTGATGCTCAAAAGCAACAACTACTATAAAACAAATGATGTATTTGAAGTTATATGTCATGAAAAGGTTTTGGAAAATGTAAGAAAGCAAGTATGTCATATATAGAACTGTGAAGAATTCTCCAAATATCACCTGCTCAGCCATCTTGTGCTTGAGAACTTTTTCTTTGTCCATAATTTTGAGAGCCACAGGCTCCCCGGTCTCCGAGTTTCTAGCAAATTTCACCTTCGCAAACGTCCCCTCACCAATGGTCCTCCCGACCTCGTATTTACCAACTCGGCGCTTAATCTTAGGCTGACTCATTCTCTATGCCAATTGAAATTTGTGATATTAATGGAACTTCTGCCCACTTATAAGGAATCTACCTGAAATGCATGTCATAACTCAGTTCCTAACGATTTTTTCCACAAATTCAATGATGGAATATAGAGAAACTCAATCAAAATCTCAGTTCCTAACTAAGAAATTCTACTAATGCTATGGTTTCAACCTTCAACCAAAAAATGATTTTAAATCCAAAGATGCAAATTTGGACAGCCCCTCAATTTGATTTTAAATATGCATTAGAAGGACTATATGTCCCTAATCTAAACAGATATCATTTTATGGTGCAACAGTACCCCAACTCCCAAAAGATCCCATTTTCAAAGTAATGCAGTAAATCAAAGAGATGCTGAGGAATTTAAAACCTTTGGTACTGGATTTAAGTGAAAGAGAAATCAAGGGAATTGTTAGAGTGAGAAATAACCTCAAAATCTGTCTTCTAGTAAATGCTAAATCTAGAAACAGAATTCATCCCAATATGAAACAACTATAGCAAATTACACAGACCCCTTATAGGAAAATCAATAACTTTGCACACTGGTTTTGTAAAAAAAATTAAAAACTAAATGAAAGTCCTCAATTAAAAATCACCTCTACCACAAAAGCAACATGGAGATTCCACCCTTAAATTTTGCTCTCAAATGAGAATATATAAAATTCCCAGAGATTCACTATAAACAAGAATGAAATTAAAAAAATGAACTTTTCAATGATTTTGGATAATTAAACTGAAATATTGTTCAGGGAACCAATATATGACCCAAAGTTTTGCTGAGCATGAAGTAACAAAGCAAACCCAGATAAAGTTTTGAAATTTCAAAGTACCATACAAGGAGCATCATATATATACAAACAATTGAATGAGGCTCATGCATGAGATGGATAAACATAATCAATAAACAAAAAAGTGAAAAGTGGACAGACAGAATAATGGAGGTTGCTGAAAAGAGAGAGAAAGAGAAGATATACTTGAATTTTGTAGTGATATGATATCAGATAAGAATGTCTGAGTAAGTGCAGTGTGCAACTTGTGTAGATCAATTTCAGGCTTTTGATTATGGACAAAAAGGGTTACAGATTCTTTCAAGTTTTCTATTTTACATATGAAAAATGCTCTCCATTTAAGACCAAAAAAAACTAGGGGTGAGTAGTACTCGGCCTTACCCGTTCACCCGATAAGACCCAATCTTGATTGAGCCCGAATATGGCTGAGTCGAGTTTAGGATTGAGTTTCGGTTCCAAAATTATTCAGGGTCAGGTAGAGACCAAAATGATTCGTCCCGACCCGCACCAACCTGTCCTATAGTAACTCAATCATCATAATGCATTTGTCTCTATTCAAATATATATATATATATATAAATAATGTCACTTTTTTTAATAATATGAATAATAAATAATATTGAAAAGATTTTATCTAAAATAAATATGCATTATATTTAATAAGGTTTAGGTTCGGATTTAAAGGTCGACTCAGTCGATATTTAAGGTTAAATTAGCTTTAAGTCTATGGTCGAGTTCGGATTTAAAAAAATGACTTAATCTACATTTAAGACCAGGTAAGAATAAGTTTTAACCCATCCCAGCTCTCCCTCTTCCGATTCATGAATGCCCAATTTTCCATTTTCTCAGCAATTTATTATCATAAAGACAGCTACAACAGTTACTTTCCAAATTCCAATACTTATCTATTTCCATCAAATGCACTATTTTATAAGTAGTAATAATAACAGCATGGTACTTTTACGATATTTGATTATCATCTAAAGCATAAAGTATTCTTTCCATTTTTTCTTTATTCATGCATCTGAACTCATTTAATGAGAATAAGACTAGAATGTTGTTGTGTATGCCTTGGTCCTCTATAATAATAAAGAAATGTGTCTCATGCATTTATTTGTTGTCGTTGTCATGGTGAAATTATAGAATAAAGATTTATTGTCTCGAAATATATTTTAAATCATATCTAAAATTAATGATAATAAAGAAAAAATAGAAAATAATAAACATTTAATTTTTTAATTAATATAATATATTTTTATTGGTCTGAGCTATAATTCATGAACAAAATATCCTTGTTCGAAAATGTAACAATTTCAAATTGCTAAACCACATGATTTGGTGGTGAATTGGGTCATTGTTATTGGTCTTTATTTTGACCATGTTCTCTTATCTAAATCTCCTTTATTAGTTTTAACTTCTCTAACATTGTTTGTGTAATTTGTAGATGTAACAACACGTGGGAACAAGACCAAACGGTGTTGCATGCATAGCAAAATATATTAAAAAAATCAATTAATATAAGTAAACATGGTTTTCTCATAATATAAAGAAATTTTATGACACATTCCATTATGCCAAAATAATATGATAAAAATATGCATTTATATTATTATTTTTTTGAAAAAAACAAAGAACTTCACTACACAGTCCCAATACAAGAGGAATTAAAAAATTAAAATCTGAAAGAATAACTGAGAATCTGAGATATGCCTTTTTTATACATAAAATGTTGCTAATGAGATTTGTTTAACATGACAGATATTATCCCATGCAAACAAAAAAAAACATAACTAGATGATTGAATTTCTTGAGATTGAGTTTCCGTTATATATATGAAATAGTTTGATTAAGAAGTGTAAAATTCAGTATAATGACACTTATGCCTTAATGCTTTGTTTGGTTGATGAAAGGAAGAAGAAATAGGTGAGAGAGATAATAAAGAGAAAAATGATAGAAATCGATATTTTCTTCTTTCTCTCTTCTATTTGGTTGAATAAAAAGTGAGATAAAAGAAATGATATATGTTTTAAAAGACAAAAATACCCTTACAATAAAAAATAATATTTGCTAAAAATGAATAATTTTCAAAGGGTTAAATCGACATTTTACACACTCCAACCTTCTTCCCTCACCTTTCTCCTCAAATTTGGTGAGAATCTATGGACCTCCTTTCTCTTTTCAACCAAATAGGTGAAAACCTCACTTTTTACACTAATTCTCTCTTTTTCATCTTCTTTCCTTTCTTTTTCTTTACAACGAAAAGGAAAGCTAAATGTGCTGATTTTTTTCTGTAGGTATATAAAAACTATGTAGGGTATAATAGGATATTAACTAAATTAATATTCAATTTGGGAAATTATTGTTTGTTTTAGAAAATGAAATCTTCCTGTAACATTATTATACCTACATGAAGGTGATACCCAACAATGAATATCTATATACATAGGCATTCTATCATTAATTTAATTTTAAAAAAAAATCAATGATAATATTAATAATAAATAATGCACTGACAATATATCACTCCTGAATGTGTAAATGTTTTTATTTATTAATAATTTGTTTATATGCTATACATGTATCGACTGCCATGTGGTGATGCTGACATATATGGCAGATTATGTTTCATTTGTTAAAAACACAATCTTTTAGATTTGTTTCGTGTAAGGTTAGTTTCAATTGGAATTAACTTATAAAGTCATGATTGATGTAGAAGTAGAATGACATATAATTAAGGAAATGGGACAAAAAAAATTATGATTTTAAAAAACCCTTCATCAATGTAATATTTAAAAAAACAAAACCCAAATCATTCAACCCTGTTAAATAATTATAAAAGTTCATAATTTATTATAGTTGGTATGTGTTTCAGGATAGTATAATATAGGAACTGAAACATTTTGGAGTTCAATCCAGAGATAGTTATCATTTTATTTTTTGGTACTATAGTTATCATATTATTAACACCCCATAAATTAACATGTTTCTCATGTATAAATTGAACCTTATGAGGTGACAGAAAAGAAATCATGGATTTTTGCAACAAGTTGAAACATAAAGAACAAAAATTAGCCTTACCCTCTTATAGCTTCAAACATGTGAATAAGAATACTCCTAATCCTAGTAAATACAGTATGTAACAATCACTACTTGTACCTTCTGTCCTTGTTTTTTGTACTTTTCTTTTCTTACCCTTCCTATCAATATATATATATATATATATATATATATATATACCAATAAAAAAAATAAAAGGACATGAAGCAACAATCACCATGCAAAGGAAAGATAGTACATATTGTTTTTGTTAGCTAAAGCTACCAATTTTGCCAAATATAAGCTTAAATGGACCAAGTTGGAAGATCCCAAGGGAAAGGTAAAATCATTGGGTGTGGCTTATGGTCAACTTGAGCTAGCTATCTCTTGAAGTATAGTGTTAGGAGTCTCACATTGATTAGAATAGTAAACTCAATATGATACTTAAACTCTGAAGCTTTCTCAATAGACTAATTTTTTGGGTTGGACTCTCCTCATGTGCTTGAAGCTTAACACAGGCAGAACAGTCACAAATGCTTGGACCCTAGACATGTGCAAGAACATAGCCAAGCCACACATTTCCCTCTCACCTTTTTAAGAAAGATCAAAGCCTATACAGCTGGCTAAGATTAATCTGAGTGATATTTTTCAGCATATATTGGACCACTGAAATAGCCTTTTTCTCCATTTATTTATGGGACCCCACTCAATCAACAATGGGCTTATTTTAAATAAAAGTAATTGCATATTTTTGTCATGCATGATCTCTTTCTATGTTAATTATATGATGGACATGAAGGCCCATTGGAAAGCAACTTGATATTTGGATATACCCTCTTCATATAGGGAAGAAATTGAGGCAATGGAAGCATATTCCCTAATCTAGAAAAAGCTCAAATCATACAAAGACTTTGGGGTATAAAGTGGATAAGTGCTACATTCCATTCTTAAATGCCATATTCAATTATTGATACAAAAATCAGTGTTGAATTCCATTTTTAAATCCCAAAGTGATGAGTTCTCCATCTTTTTTTTTTACATTTTAGAGCCGTGAACATAGTTTTGTTAGTTTGATTGGAACTAAAGTGAGTTTATATGAACGGTGAAGATACAATTACAGTGTATAAAATTTATATGCTATAATTGCATACATCCTTTTCTCTTCCTATAAATGGTTGTAAAACATGTTGTAAGACCCATCTAAGAACCAAATATATGTTGCATATTGTGGTGCTCTAAATGTTCAAAACTAAAGAAAAAAGAAGACAATAAAAAGAGCACACTTTAAAAAAAGAAGAGAAATCATAAGTCCTCTTGGAATTTTCGAAAGATCCTAACGAAAATCAAATCAATTTATGGCATTATGGGTTTTTACATATATAATTAATAAATATTACTCATAACGAAAAAATACTTAATCAAAGGTTCTCTTCATTTTTCCACTCCCTTTATGGCAAGGATCAAAGAACATAAGTGCATCAAGTAATGAGAAATATGATGTCTCAATAATGTAAAATTCATAGAGGCCAAATCTTTTTCTCTATGACTTGATCCATGAATTTGTCTGGCCAAGTTTATCTGAGTCATAAGACATCATATGAAAGTGGTTTCACTGCTGCCAACCATACTGTTGATTGCGGTTTCCGCCCATCATGTTTGAACCACGGCCAGCTGCTGACCCACCATATGGACCTTGCTGGGTATAATTTGGAGCTCCTACTCCGAAGCCACCACTGCCACCAGGCATACCACTGGACCCATAAGGTGCCCCTCTCCCTGGAGGAGGATAAGGCCCACTGCCATAACCTCCTGCTCCTCCTTGACCTCCACGGTTCGGGTGATTGTATCCTCCTCCAGGGTTCCCGCCTGGAGGATATTTGCCTGGCCCACCAGATGGACCTCTAGGCTTCCCATAATGATGACCAGGTCCTCCAGCATGAACTTGTTGAGAGCCATGGACTTGCTGGTTAGGTCCTGACCGCATTTGGGCATGTTGTCCAGACTGCTGAATGGGGGGAAGACGGGTGTGCTGCTGTGGGTGTTGCATTTTCTGGCGCTTAGCCATTTCTTCATTTTGCCGTTGTTGCTGACGCTTTTTCTTTGTCTGAAACTCATGTGATGACTCATACTTGGGCAAACTGATCCATACATAAAATAAGTAATAAGATTAAAAAAATTAACGAATAAGCGATTAGTCAAAGGAAAAAACTAGGGATGGCAAAAAAACCCGTACCCGTGGGTACCCGCGGGTAAAACCCGTACGGGCACGGGTACGGGTACCCGCGGGTATTATAAACGGGTTTTTAAAAATACCCGTAGT